>NC_071127.1:3905000-4238750 GCF_024256425.1 Clarias gariepinus
GATAAACAGGTAAATACAAATCTTTCCATCTATTCATCCATGCTTTTATTTAAACGTTAGGACACCAGGATCTGCCTCTGGATCAGTACTAATCATGTGAGTAATGCAGAATTAGTTGTTTGTGTGATGAAACAGATGCATCACACCCAGGCTTGGGTACACTCAGGGCCCGCCACTGAAAGCGAGCACAAACCATGTGCGTTGTGCTACTTTCTGTGTGGATGATTGAAAGACTGTTGTCTGATTTCTGACTGAACATCGTGGCTTGTGTTCCCGTGGCGACTGTGAATGACAGATCTATCAGTCTTTTAGTTGTTGACATAGCACTGATAAAGTGGAAGATTATAGCAGTGAGTAGTTTTATTACTTCTCTCTCTCTCTCTCTCTCTCTCTCTCTGTGTCTCCTGTTCATTGATAAATGTGTTTCTACACTTTGTTCTTGAGGTATCTAATTTATTATACCTCTTGGACCACTTGAGTCAGTCTGGAAGTCAGATATTAATGTGAAAACATTGCATCTGTTGTAGCAGTACTGCTTTGTCTTCTCCAGGCATAACGAGTACATACTGTGGGTATACGCAAGATTTTAAATAGGATGTATATGTGAGGTTTAGATCAGGGCCAGAAGCAACGGAAAACATACAGTAACACAATTTGATCGAAAGGATGTGGACACTACACTGTACTCGCACTACTCTTTTGACACGTGACATTTGACACTCGACTCTAGACCCTCAACACTCGAATCCCAACCCTCAAATCTTACCTCAACCCTTAACACACAACTCCCAACCTTGTGCACTCAACTCTTGACATTCTAGTTCTATTCTGACACTCTATACTCATCTCTCAAACACAAATTCTGTAAAAGTAGAGATTCCCTACAGCAAATATTACTCGGGTAAAAGCAGAAGTCCTCCATTCACATGTGTACTTAAGTAAAAGTAGAAAAAGTACTTCCAATCAAATTTCTAAAATACAGGTCTTGTATTAGCTTACAGTCGCCTTTTACATAATAAAATCTCTCTTTTTCTCTCTCTTCCACCTTCCCAATTGTTGTTTCAACTAAATTTCCACTACAAATACTATACACTACTTCAGTTTTGTAATGCAACACCATGCTGGAAAAGTAGTTACTTTAAGTAAATGTAGAGATATTTATTGTAGGATGTAGTGGAGTAAAGGTAAAAAAGCATCCTTTAATAAATCTACTAGATATTTACCCAAGTGTGGTGATGAAGTACTGTAACTGAACTCATTAACTTTCACCTCTCCTATATTCTATACGTTTTTGTTACGCTCTATACTTAACATTTACCAATCACACTTGACACTCAACACTCTACTTAATTCTTAAAGGTCTACACTTTACTTATCACTTCTCGACACATAACTCCCAACCTTCTGTGCTTAGCACTTGACTCTTGCCGCTCTACAGTTAACTTTTGACACTTCCATCTACACTCAAGACTCTGCACTCGACCATCTACATTCAAATCGCGACACAACTTTCTCAACCCAAATTAACGTAACACTCAACTCCGTGAACTCCACACTTGATATATTTACTCTTAAATTCTCACCAAACTTAGTAGTCTTAGTGTAAACTTAGCATTGGAATGTTTCTCAGACTGGTTCACCCTGGACATATTTTGGTTTTTGAGAGGCTAATATGTATTTTAATTATCTTACAGTAAAACAATGTGTGTGTGTGTGTGTATGTGTGTGTGTGTGTGTGTGTGAGTCACTGGATCAATAATGATACACTAGAGTTTGCTGAGTGTGCTGATTGCAGGGATCCTTCTCTTTCTCAGACTGATCTACTACTCTCCAGCTAATTATTCTGCATGCCAGTGTTTCTCTTTATTTTATGGCCATTTATTATTTTTTTTCCTTAGTTGTTTTCAGTGGTGCTTCATTCATTTATTTTTTCTCTTCCAGTGGACTGATGTTTACAGATATCCCCTGTTACGTCTTTGTGGAGCCGCATTACACTGAAAAGCTCTGATTGATTCTTCTCGACTGCAGTAACATCGTCCACGTTTAAGCCGAAATCTGCCGAGATCGTCCAAGCCTTGAGTGCCTGCTGAACCCTAGCCAGGAACATGTCTTGCTTAATGGACACGTTTCAGAAATTCTGAGAGAGAGAGAGAGAGAGAGAGAGAGAGAGAGACAAGACAAGGAAAGAAAAAGATATGAGGCTTAGTATTTTAGCCTTTAAGTTTTATTAATAAGGCTTCTAACCCCTCACGGCTTGGCTCTGTGCTTGCGCTTCTGTTAGAGGATTTTCTTTTGTTTCGGTGCGCAAAAAGTTTGACGAGACGGATTTCCTTCTTCTAGGAAGCAGCTAAATCATTGGCGCAATGCGCACCAATACAGCGAGTCAGAGACATGGCTTGGGCTGGGAAGGGATTCCGTTGTTTTTTTTTTTTATTGCCCTACTTTCTCAATCTTCACTTGGTCTCCACTTCAGGCGTGACTCAGTCTCTGCTTGGACTTGACGGCATTGGTCTTGACCACAGCTCTGCTAACAAGCAATAAAGTGCCTTTGCCATAAGCGCTTTTAATAAAATGAAAAAGCTCTCCAATCACATGCTGTTCATTACACCGTCTCCAGGCTCCGATGGGGTTAAAAAGCTTTTTCCCAGAATCCCTCATCAACAGGCACCTGGCGCTCTAATGAAGGTCTGGGCAAAAAGCACCAACAGCAATGCAGTTCCAGGAAAGTGTGAGAGCAGGACATCATCTCTCTCTTTCTCTCTCTCTCTCTCTGTGAGTGAGTAAGTGTATGAGTGAGTGAGTACAGGCTCCGTCTCCATCAGGCGTAATCACGACGCCTTATTGATATTGATTGGGGGAAAATGAGGCGCTGCCAAAAAGACCATTTTTCTGCACTGAACACTTCCTACTGACCAACAAGTAGAGAGACACTGGGCAACACCACAACTCTTTCTCACTCTTTCTCTCATTCTCTCTCTCTCTCTCTCTCTCTCTCTCTCTCTCTAACTGCTTTTTCATGTCTTTTCTTTATCCACTGTATCTCTGTTTTTGCTTTTTTACATGACTGGTCTTAGAGCTCTCTCAATAATATACGTTTAACTCATATGTATCATTAAACATAAAAAAAGGTGGAAAGAAAAAGCAGAACCAAAAACTTCTATTATATCCTCTGCTGATCTGCTAATAGTTCTAACTATCTTAATCACCTTCTCGCACCTGGATTCAGTAGATTTATCCCGTTATAGCACATTTTAAAAAAAAATTCTGTGAATGTCAGAGCATTTTGTGTGAAAGCGATGAGGATTCCTAAAAAAATGTTTTTTTTCATGGATGCGAGAGCCTTCAGTGTGTATGCAGGAGAATTACTTGTGAATGCGAAAGCATTTTTGTATCCCAAGGTGTACTGTGTGAGCACACATCATGATGGTAAAGTATTGCAGCATTCTACATTTGTCTGTAGAAGTGATTTTCCTTGATCATAAGGGCACAATTTGTGATTTAGTGGATCTAAAGATATTACTTTGTGTACTTTAGTGTTTTCTGTAAATGTAAGAGCATTTGAGCATGAATGTGAAAGTCAATTGTTTGTGAATGTGCATTTTAAAAGAGCTGTTTTCTGTACAAGTCAGCATATTTGTAGGAATGTGAACATTTCCTGTGGATATGCATGCGTGTGTGTGTGTGTGTGTGTGTGTGTGTGTGTGTGTGTGTGTGTGTTTGTGTGTGTGTGTGTGTGTGTGTAGTAACCCTTGAATAACTCAAGCAGTGTTTGCTCACATGTGTGGAAAACAGTCTGCACCTCTCCGGCATAAACAAACCGCAGTGTTTTGCTTTTCGCCACGGGCGCCGCGGGAGGCGGATTTGGCAGCACTTCTCTCTCCATGTCTCTTGTCAGCCAAAACATTTCACACCATCCATGAGTCGCTGGAGCGTTTTGGGGGGTTATTATAATTTCATGTGCTGCACTTGGGCTGATAGATCCAGCAGAGATGGCGTTTGGCTGTGTGTGTGTGTGTGTGTGTGTGTGTGTGTGTGTGTGTGTGTGTGTGTGTGTGTGTGTGTGAGAGAGAGAGAGAGAAAGAGAGAGAGAAAGAGAACATGAGACTGTGGATCAGTAAGGCTGTGGCAGTGATGTAGGCTTTTCTGTATTACAAGGAGATCAGCATCTGTCCTTGTCACTGCTGTCCAGCACACCCTAACATTAAACAGGAAGACAGCGGGTGTGGTTCTGAGGTTTCCTTTACATGTTGATCTCGTCCATAATTTCTGCTTTACCTCTCAGTCTTTCCGTGATAACCTTTGAACCTGTATATGGTTTAAAGTCTTTGCTGATGAATTTCTGTCAGGATGAACTAACCTAGGCGACCAGATGACTTAGCTTTAGCGATTAGCCCAATGTAGCATGGATGGTGAACCCAAACGCGGAAGAAAGCGAGTAGGTAGGATAACCACGCGTTTTAGTCTAAGGACTCTCACAAAAGGGGAGCAAGGGAAAAACACAAATTTAACCCGCGTCCTATAAACACACACTCAAGATCAGAAAGCGAAACCCAAATAAAGTGAGTACTCACGAATCGATGATGGACAACCAGAACCGACATGGGCTGAACTCAATGACTGAGCGCTGAATCGTGGTTTGTTTACTCCTCTTATACTTCCTGATTCGCGACCGCTTTACTTCTGGGTTCTAGTGCCAGTCGCCGATTGAGTGTGCATGACAATTTCAAGTAATAAATAGAGCGCTGTTGATTGTTTTCTGCATGCTGATTGGTCAGAAGCTGTCGTTTCCATAGTAACAGGTTATTTACATCAAAGAACATAAATTATATTGAAGGAGGTGTTTATGGAACATGGAACGTTGTCTTAGAGACGGAGGACACCAATATCACTTTTCTCTAAGACTCATTGGCCCAACAGCTCCATCAGCAACAATCCTGTTCAGTTCTACTGTAGCAAGGAATGACGTTGTTTCCAGCAGGGATCAGCCTGTATAGAAGTTCATCACCACAATAAGCTGTTCCTAGTCAGCACAGTAGAACTATAAGACGATTCTGGGACTGCATGACTAAAGACTTACAGTACATAAAGAAAGCTGTTTAACTTGTGGCCTGCACTCCTTCGGGCTGCATTTGAGGACTGATTACATCATAGCCTTCTGATTAAGGCTGTTCTTTCCCCTGACAGAAAAAACTCCACCGGTGGTTCTTTTACACCTCATCCCTGGCCCAATGTTCTTTGCGAGCCGGAGAAGAAGCAGTGTTTCTCCAACCTACGCCACGACTTTTTGTTACTGCAGTTTTATAAATTATTTATACCTCATGCTACAGTATATTACACTGGTATGGTGTGTATAATGTATATCATGTACACAAACTGATGGGGGTGAAAACGTTTAGACAGGTTGTTAATTGATTACCCAATTAACCAAAACTGAACAGTTTCTGAACAATTTTACCACCTTTTTATTTTCTTTTTTTCTTTTAACGCCTGTTTTCATGACTGGGTCACGAGGTCAGCTCTTCATTCAAGAGTCAGTTTTTTTTTTATTAAATATTAAACTAAATAAAATGTTTATGATTAGATTGTTCCAAGAACTTGAAAACTAAACTTGTCTAATCTGCTTTTATTGGTAGGGTGGGAAGAGCTAGTGATTCAAATGAGGAATTCTTCATAGACGTTCTCCAGACTGCCCCATTTTGGTTCAGCCTTCATGGTCTATGCCCTCAGTGAACATTCCAAGCCTGTGAGGCCTGTGTAGACCATGTCCTCCGACCCATGAATTGAGACACAGGTTAAGTCCTTGTGTAAAAGTAAAGTCTTATTGTACAGAAGTTATTGTAAAGAACCTTCTCCAGTTCATCTGTTGTGTGATCACTAGATGATTCTGCAATAGAGCTCATCCTTTGAATGAAATCAGACATCTGTTTGTATGCAATTCTGTTTATTGCACCCCTGCTAACTCATTTACTGCATTTACTGTGAATCGTCATCCCACGACTGGTTTGCAGTAAACTTTATTTTTCAGTAATATTTATAATCTACCTAAATGTTTCTGTCCAACTCCTGATTATTTCTTAAAATAGATGTTTTCTATACTGCTACTGCTGTTGCTGCCTAATTTGGGAATTTTATTTCAAGTGCAAATATAATAAAATTGCCAGATTTTGGTGCATGAGGAAAAAACACATCAGAAGAAGCTCAGGTTTATTTATTTTCATTTTACATTAGTGTTATTAGTGTTATTGTATAGAGATACATACTGTAAATGCTGATGTTTATAATACTTTTCAGTTTCATTAATGTGCAATAATATAAAACAGTTATTGTTTTACACATGAACCCAAAAAATCTAAGTATCTCTCTCTGTCCCATCGTTCTACCCAAAAGGCTCTCGGTTCAACTCCCCGCTATACCACACAGACGGCACACACAGATGTTTAGGATATAGTGCCGGATTTTATGCATTCGCATGTCGTGCATTTTGGACCCCAAGGAAATGAACTCTTCCTTACTTTCAGCCATAAAGTTCCTTCCAAGCGGAACATGTGGAGACATTTTGCTAATAGGTGTGTGTGTGTGTGTGTGTGCATGCTCCTATAGGTTACTGAGCTGTGACTCGGTTCATTTTCCTCCCAGAATGCCCCTATGCTGGAGGGGCCGCAGGCCGGGGCTGGAGGCAGCGAGTCTCAGTGAGTGCCGGGAGAGCGAGTGTGAAAACCCTAAGCAACCAGAACGCAGTTTATTTCTCAGGCTCTGTGCACATGAACACCTCCGGAGTGCAGGCAGGGAAGAGGTTCAGAGAGGAAAGGGCTCACTGAGGTGTCGAGTGACACATGGGGGGCTTTATGTCCTGCTGTTAGTCTCCCCATTCACTCTCTCTCTCTCTCTCTCTCTCTCTCTCTAGCAAACTAGAGACTAGTACTAGCGTAAGAAAAAACAAAGTGAATTCATAAGGAAAAAAGAATTGGGAAATATCTAAATGATAATTGAAATAAGACAGGATTTATATGGAAATCTCACCATGAGAAAACGAATGATAACGTCCTGCACAGGATGATTGACTTTCCCTCATCTTCTCCATTTGATTTAATTTTGAGATAACTGACATGTGTTTGTCCGCCCATCTTCATCCTCCATTCTCTCCATCATCTTACCCACAATCCTTCATGTTTCACACTTTGAGCATATTAAATCCATCGTAGCACACTTACACAGTGTGCAGTTAAAAACTGGCAAGAAAAGAGAAAACGGGTCAAGGGAAGGTCTTGACAGATGATTACTACACCCCGAGGCCACCCCAGCCCACTTCCGCCCACCCTGGTATCCCCCTCACATCAGTATGCTCCGCCACACGCCTCTCCTCCATAATGAAATATTCACGGGTCAGTGCATGCGTGAGGAATGACGGGGGTCAGTCAATTGCTTTTCACTGAGGCATTTTCTCCTTCGGACGTTCATTAGATCTCAAGGGCCAGCGATCGAAACACAGCTCCACACACACACACACACACACACACACACACACACAGACTACCATGCTACTAACATGAACCACTTCCCCGTCTATGCCCCCATTGCTGCTTCTTTTTTTTATGTAGAGCACAGATGATCAGCCAGGCTCTCTGATTCTTCCTATCCTCCCGGATATACAGTACCACTCTCCCTTTAGTTATTAACTTTCCTTTCCTCCATTCATTACCATGCTCTCCTCACCCATGTTTTCCTAAGCTTGGGTGAATTATGACCCGTACAATACTCATAATCATGCTAAATAAGCTCCCTAATTAATGAGTAAAGGAAAACACTTCATAAGTACTCTTAATATCTCCCATCTCTCTCTCTTTCTCTCTCTCTCTTTCTCTCCATGTGTGTGTACTAGAGGGAGCAGAGAAACCACAGTGTGTGGAAAAGAGACGAGTGTAGTGATTATAGAAGCCAGTTGATGGGTCGTGGTGAGTGTGAGGTACAGTTCAGTCCTTCATGGGATGATTTGGTATTATTTAACCACAGTTCCTGAAGACAATTTAAGATTAAAGATTAAAACAACATGCAGTTTTAAAATACTTATCAGGTTAATGAAATTATTCTAAAAGGCATTTGTAGTTTCTGTGAAGTTAAAGTGAGGCACATAGGAGTGTTTTTGGAGGTACACACACACACATGCATAATTTAATGTCTATTTAAATGGTTCAACACAGTGACACAAAGACAACGACCCCTTTATGTCATAAACCATTTCCCATGAGGGAAGCAGCTTTTTGTTTCCACAGCATCTTTTGCTCCCATGAGATTGGCGTTGTGAACAGGATGAGCTTTTTTTTTGTCTCCACCCTTGCTGTGGAGCTTTTCTGTAATGAGTAAGTTACTAAAGTAGATGTAATTAATCAAATGCCTAACCCAAGCGCCTTGGAGCAAACAGAGAAATCACTTCCAACAGATAGAGTTAATTAAGTCCAGCAAGGGACGGATGGAAGGAAGACCGGAAAGACATCGTCATAGATAGCAGTGGTTCCTTAAGTAAATCGGCATTAAGGATGTTTTATCCTCACATTGAAATCACAACTGGCCTTTCGACAAGCAGTGGATTGATCATGCAGTTTCATGAACCACATTTGTGCATACATGGCAGGAAGCAGATTCTGATTATTTTCCACTGGTACCAACACTCATGTGGTGAAGAACTGCTTTTATGGATGCAAAGTGCAGGATACCTGTAACGGGGAGCTGTTTTTACTGTAGATAAGAAGATTGACAGCCACCCTTAGACCATCTATACATCCTTCTATCCATCCATCCATTTATAATTTATATTTGGATCCTACCCTAGAGAACTCGAGGGACAAGACAGGGTATTCCCTGAGTGGGTGTACAAGAAAGAAAACTTGCCAAGCAGAGGGAGACCATGCAAACTCCAGCAGGGACAAAGTTCGAACCTCCAGCCGTTGTGGCTTAAAATGACAGCGCTAACCATTAGGCCACACTGCCAACAAGCCCAAGATTAACATTTTCACGAGGAGATCATGGTCAGAAGTTTCTGGAATGAAAAGAAATAACCTGTAAAAATGGCCTTAGATTTCAGGATCGCATGGTGTTAATAAAAAGTCAAAATGGAAACCAAATAATGCAACAAAATAAAAGCCTCTTTTCTTAGCTGGTGTTATTTTCTGGCTAGGAAGTGATGAACCCCAGCTTAAATATGCATGAAATTTGGGACATTTGGGCTTTCTCTGTCTCTTTCTCTCCATGTCTAACTTCTTTTCTGCTTCCTAAAACTTCAAGCTCTATTTACCCCAAGCACCATAGCGTTAAACCCACTCTGACTATTCCTTAGCATTTTTTAAAACTCTGTCTCATTTTCCTCCTGTGGCTGAGTGACCTCTGGCCTTTCTGCTGCCGCTTCTACCCCCAGAGTCTCCATTCTCTTCTTTATTCTTTATAAATTTATAGTTTCTAATGAGGTTTAAAACCCAGAACATTAACTACTGAAATTAAGTCCTAGCTTGCACATTTTTCCTTAAGTTTATTAGTGGATAACACAGGGTTTAAGAGGTTCACTAAGAGCTGACCAGTCAAACTGGACAAATTACATTTTTTTCTTTTAGTTTCTTTTCAGTTATTTATAAGGTGACTAAGGTGAAAGGTCATTGAGGTAAAAAAAAATTATGCTGATGGGCTTAGCATGTTGTGCATTCTGGGGTGGTTTTATGCCTACTGGGGTTACAAGAAATAGGTAATTACTTAGGGTCAATGGTCCAGAGCAACGGAGAGTGTGGAAAGGAGGTGAAGAGGCGGGTACAGGCAGGTTGGAATGGGTAGAGAAAAGTTTCAGGTGTGTTGTGCGATAAAAGATTATCAGCGAGAATGAAAGGAAAGGTGTACAAGACAGTGGTAAGGTCAGCGATGCTCTACGGCTTAGAGACAGTGGCACTGAAAAAAAAAAGGAGGCAGAGTTGAAGGTAGCAGAGCTGAAGATGTTAAGATTCTCCTTGGGAGTACCAAGGACGGATAGGATCAAGAATGAGTTCATCAGAGGGACAACCCATGTTAGATGTTTTGAAGATAAAGTCAGAGAGGCCAGATTGACGTGGTTTGGACATGTTCAGAGGAGAGATGGTGAATATATCAGTAGAAGGATGCTGAGGTTTGAACTGCCAGGCAGGAGGTCTAGAGGAAGACCAAAGAGGAGATTTATAGATGCAGTGAGAGAGGACATGAAGTAAGTTGGTGTGAGAGAAGAGGATGCAGAGGATAGGGTAAGATGTAGGCAGATGATTCGCTGTGGCGACCCCTGAAAGGGAACAGCCAAAAGACAAAGAAGAAGAAGAAGAAGAATGGGTTGTAAGGAATAGGTATTTACATAACCAGAGTTTTTTAGCCAGCTACATGTTGTGATCCATGGATACAGAGAATCTGAAGATGAATGTACTTTAAAAACACATTGGATCATGTGATAATTGTTTCTAGGTCAGAATTGAGGTCAGAATCACATGAAATGCAAAAAACCTTTTGGTTTCACAAACTCTGCTTTATATCAGCAAGTATTCATGCAGGTTTGTAGTAACACATAAGATCTTTATATAGACGTGTGTAACTTCAGCATTACATCTTTACTATGTTGAACTAACTCAACTCGCAATATGACTCACTGTTTATATGATTTTACTAACAAATCAAGACTTTCCCTCTCCGCAGGCGGTTTAAGCTGAAACAGCATAATAAAGTAGTGTTTATAAGCAAAGCTGAAAACCAGCAGATATGTTTGATCTCAGAACATGTACCCACCCACTCTACTAATGCCTGCTAACTTGAGACAGGGGCATGCATCCCCCAAACAGTCAAAGAGAAACTAAGGCCCAAGGGAGGAGAGAAAAAAAAAGTGATGGGATGAACATGAGAGGGAAGATAATGTGTATCCGTGTAAAAGGAAGAGAGAAAAGGCATAATGGGGAGTGAAGGAGAGCGCGAGAGATGGGATCGATGTTCATTTGGAAGTGGGCATTCCCTGCGGTCTCGTACATGGAGGTGGAGTTTTACCCGATCAAATAGCTTCCCCATTGATGGCTTAGGCGAATCACCTCTTTGGGAGCCACCTGTCAGTCATAAACCCACTCACACTCATGGCAGGTTAGAACTAACATCATCAGCATTAGTAACCAAGCTGGATTTGATCTACAACATACAATAGTACTGAAGAAATGTGAGGAACACAGGTGCAAATATACAGTTACTATGAAAGGTACACGAGTGTCTAATTTTCTAGGTACTTCAGGATTTTTGATTGTTGAAACTCGTAACACCAAAAGACAGAGCACCAGACAGGGACAACAACTTGGCAGTTTGAAACATTGCCCTTTTGTTTTTCAATAAACATGATATACTGTAGTGAGAGAAGGTAGATGGTGTGTATGTGAAGACCAGATGCAGTGTGTTGTGTCTTGGAGGGTAATAGGTGGCAAAGTGTAACACATCAGGACCAAGGGGGCATCACTGGGCTCTTGTAGCACCGTCACCTGTGGTAGTTGGTTACAATGGCAGCAGGGCAGCAGGAGATGTCCATGACAGGAACAAGACCAGGATCTGCAGCTGAGGGAGAGAGTCTAGGTCAGTGTAAGATAATGACAAAAATAGGTCTGTATTAGCACAAGTAATAACAGTGTGTACATGTGTGAGTTCCCCTTTTATATCCTCTCAGGTTATTCATGAGCAATGGTGATTAATCCTGTTCAAGTCATGCCAAGATATGTTGCTAAATTAACTGGTAGACCAGTGTCTCCGAGGTGTCCAATACAGTGGTGTTGAAGTAGTACTGTCCATTTAGCACTGTGGCACTCAGTTTTCTCTTGTGTGCTCAAGACAAAGGAACACTATCAAAGTTTGTTTCTAAAAGGATGTACTGTACGGGAGTTGTGCAGTGTGAGTACCCTTACTAAAAACAATTCATTGTTTGTCCTGCAAACCATCCTTTTCACCTGGAAATAAAAGTGATTAGGGATATGTCATTGGATCTTACTCCATGTGCACTTTTAGACAAGAAAAATACTTTTACAACAGATGTACTCATGACAGTACCACCTAAGGGGCAAATGCGGATATAGTTTAATACCTTGTCGTCTGCCAGGGGTACTAAGTATATTTCTGCTTGTAGTACACTGTAATACACAGAAAGAGCCTAAAACCAATGCAATAAAAGCACATTTGCATGCTTTACAGTGTGCTTGAGGCTTAAAACTCAATAGATGCACATGTGCTGGTATTCTGTTATTTATATGATGGCCTACAGATGCTTCACTGGATAATCCAGTGTAGTGACCTATAAAAATGTGAAATAAGATGTATGTTCTTATGGAATCTAAAGCAGTTTGATCAGGCCTATAGTTTGACAAATGAGGGTACATGTTAACACCCTGTTGTCTGGCAGTGTAGCATTGCTGGATCATGGCTGCAGAGTTTCCAGTGATGGATCACCTCTGGGTTTTCTGGTTTTCCTTCCACCTCCCTATAACATACAACACAACACATACGAATTGTTGACTCTAAACTACCACTGGATGCTTATGTACTGTATACCTCATCCCCTATATATTTTTAAGTCAGCCACAGTATTTCCATAATAGGATCCAGATTCACCATCACCTGACCAGGATAAAACCTGAAGGTGAATGAATGCACAAATGTGTGGCAAGCAAGTCTTGTGTCCCTTGAATGCTTTTAATTAAGTTTAATTGCATCTAAAAGCTAAATCAAGACAAGAGGGTAGAGCACTGGATGTTGTGTTAATAAAAATGAAGCAGCACAGTTCAGAACTAATAATTATGCGGTCCATGAACACTAAACTCTCCAAATAAAACTTGATGTGTCATTGGGTTCCCCCAAGATACACCCATGTAAATGTACCTTCAAAGGTCCAAAAGTTGTCCTTATGATCTAATTATGTACCATACTGTAATTATGTTCCTCTAAAATTATGTACCCTTAACTAAATATACAAAGGCATACTCATGAGACTACCATGCCACTGACAAGCACATTTCTTTAAGTACATCAAGCTTGGCATGTACATTTGTCACTTTAATATGTTGAAGGAAAGACTAGTTAAAGGAGTTTGGTCAACAGGCCACGTTTGTGTATTGGGGATGGGTAAATACAACATGTGCTCTATGACTTGTCAGATATTCAGACCCTTTTCACAGCCAGTCTATCTCCATAGGGGCAAAGAGTTTGTCATCCACATCACAGATATGAGATGTTTGACAAGAAAGCCCTTGTTGATTCATGCTTTTTTTTTTTTTTTTGGTTGCCATTTTCCTATTAATACTGGGATTTGAAAGCACACATTGATATTTTGTGAAAAACTACATGTTGTAAAAACTGATTTACACCACCATGTACCAGAAAAAGGTTGAAATAAATGTCAAACACGCTGGAGAGAAGTTGTGAACGCTGCCAGTTGACCTGAATGCAAGAGTTATGAGATGGGGTAGTGAAAACAATGAAGAAAGGTAAGATTACAAAATCATTTTTCATGAAAGCTTATGAGGCCAGAAAGGCAATGGAAGGGATTGCAAGAAGGAAACTAATGTCAAGCACAGAGCTGGAGAATGTGTCAAGAGAGATCACGTGGCACTAAAAGCTGGAATTGTAATGAATGTAATGAAATAGATGAAAAGAGAGTGATAAAGAGGAATGCAAAGGGGTTCTGCACATCTAAAAAATGTTGAAGTTCAAGCTTGTTCATATGAGTGAATCAGTAGTGTATCAGAGTCAGTAGTGTTCCATTGAGATTGTAGGATACACCCCTTTTCTCTGGGTGCAAATCAGATGTGGCATTTTGCTGATGTGTGTCTTATCAGGCGACCTTAAATAACAGGGGTCGATAGGGTCAGCTGTCTCATTCCATATGGTCACAGTAAATTTGCAAAAAAATCTGTAGTACATTATTTATACACACAAAGAGCCTGAAACCAATTCAATAAAAAAGTGTGATCACCCAGATTTGTGACCTACTGTATACAGATAAAGGTTGAAGTTCATGCAGAGTGTAAAAACAGGAAAAGTGGAAGAGTAAGATAACTAGCAAGTATGTTTCTATGGAATATAAGTAAATGTATTATTGTTGGTGACTCCACCTCGATTTTTTTACAGTCCCTTTGCTTTCTGAACTGATCAATGACAGAATTCCAGAATTGGAATTTCCTTGTATAAAATCCTGAATGAAAGTTTCTACTTACTCATAAACCGAATGGCTGTGTGCAAACATTTAAAAACACAAAAAGATACGTTTATGGGTTTAACAAGTTGGTCTTCTCAACATCAACACTTCCAGGAAAGAGACAGAAAGCACCAACAAACATGATGAAGAGAAGAGATATACAGTAAAATGCATTTATCCCTCCCATCCTTCTCACCACTGCGTCTCCCCTCACGTTCTCTCAGGGAAGAAATAGAGGCCACTTTATTTATTTATTGTATGTGTTCTTGTTCCTTACCAGCTGCGAGCTGCTTGAGAGAATTACACATCTGTCTTGGCCTATGTGAATGTAGGAATTAGATTTAAGAGATGCATGGAATGCGTTATTAGATTGTGTGGTGATGGTGTCTCACCCCCCTTTCATCTTGTTTAAGGAATGTTAAAAGCATTGCGTGTATCCTGATCGTGTGGCGTTATCGCTCCATCGACACAGTATCTCAGGGCTCTGTGCATGTGGTGGAACGATACCATATCCTCCTGTTTTGCAGCTCGTCAGACCTCATGACGTGCACCACTGGAAAACATCCATTATTTCAATATCACTAGTCATGTACAGTGGTCACATTTTGCCCCCTTCCTATCACACTGTGTTCTTCACTTGCTTCCACAAGCCAGGGGTCAGAAACACAGAGCCAGTATATCATCCATCATCTACTGATATATATATATATAGAGAGAGTAAGTGAGTGAGAGAGAGAGCAGGGGAAAAAAAGGAGAAATGGGGATGAAGGAGGAAAAGGGACAGTAGACTTTGTATCAGAAGTCCATTTCACAGTCGAACAGCTGTTGAGATGATCAAACAATCTCATAAGAATCAAAGCCAACACTTGGAGAGACGGTGAGGTAATCTCATCTAAAAGCTTTCCTAAAAGCTAATGAGATTCCCTATGGTGTAAATCCATTGAGCTCTGCTCTTCTTCAGAAACTGTTTTCTTTCTTTTTCCTCTTTTCTTTTTTACTTCTGATCAAGGCGTTTGCTAATTGTCAGTGAGATTTCCTCTGATCACTGCTTTCTTCTAAAGCATGGGACATCACTGCTTTAGGGACGCCTTAGCCTAGCCAAGTTTGAAAAATCACTGCATTAAACCACATATTTCATCCAAGCTTTATTGTGTTCTTTGAACAGTCAAAGAGAATTTTATAAGAAATGTAGAAGTCTGAAGATGTTAATTTTTCACCACACAACCAACTGTCCACATCAGAATAACCCAAATCACTAAAAACCGGTCTGGTTGTATAGCAGAAAAACACCAGTGAACCCACCCCTTCTACAATAGACCTGTCGATTGCTCTAATTGAGCAATCCTTGCTTTTATTTGCTGAATTTTATTTTTATTGTTCCAGGGTAACCAAGAGGGAACCAATCCGGTGGATGCAATGGCTCAGTCCTACACCCCAGCGCAGTTTCCTCCTCCCCCACAGAATGGTCTTCCTGGAGATTTCACCACACCCCATGGCCTTCCCACACAGGACTACACAGGACAGAGCCGAGTACCTGAACACACCCTGACTATTTACACACCTGCACAAACACATAGCGACCCTGCAAACAGTGACAGCAACACAACAACCATCACCACCAACACAGTGAGTACTAACACAATAATGATAACACTTAATGGGAAGACACGGACATCTCATCTGTGAATGAAGTTACATGGATGTTCAGGATCAGGGGTTCTGTTCTTGCCTGTGTGTGTGTGTTTGCATGTTCTACTTATGCTTTGTCGGTTTCCTCCAGGTCCTCCGGTCATCTCCACCAGTCCAAAGATATGCAGAGTAGGCTAATTGGCATTTCTCAATTACTAGGTGTGAGATGTGTGGGTGTGTGCATGCTTGTGCACTGTGATAGACTGGCTCCTCCTACAAGATGTACCCTGCCTCATCCCCCAAGTCCCCTAGTATAGGTTCCAGGCTTTCCACGATTGTGTACAGGTAAAACAGTTTAAGAAATTAGTAAGAGTTTATTTAAAAGCCCCTACTGTAAGTGTGCCCCATTTAAAATGTTGATTCGGGCATCTAATCCACCCTACTTTTATTTCAACCAAGCAGGAGCCACACCTGCTTCTATTTCTGATTTAGAATTTTAGTGAATTAGATGTGGATTCTACTTGGTTAATAAAGCTTAATTTGCGCAATTAAAGGAAATTTTACAACACCAGCAACTCACTAATACACAGGCCACAAAACTTCCAGTGAGGCAAGGGTATCCTGAATCTACAAAACTTCGAAACAAACCCAAATAACTTTTGTTTGGTCTGTAGAATCTGTTTGGCAGTAATTTGATTTCTTGGCATGTGGTGCAATCATGGACACATTTCACAAGCATTTTCCTGGCATTATGTACCTCATCACCCTGATTGAATTTCATTACCCCTGTTCTAAACCCACGTTTCCAGATGTGTCACCTCTCACTGCTGCATACTAATGGTCATAACCCAGCAACCTCTCCAGGCAGATGAGGCCCCGTTTTGGTTCCTCCTTTCCAGCACCCTGACATTAGCATTTAAAAAATGTGAAGGTTAGACTCGGCTCCTTTTATCATTTTACAGATTTGGTCAAATTTAAAAAGTGGTTAAGTTATTCATGTTGTGAGTTCATTATCCGCTCTTTATCCCGGGGAGGATTGGAGGTGCTGAGTGGGTGCTGCGATTGTGATATGGAAGATTTTAAGCTAATTCTTGTCTGGGATATTGGCGTGAAAGGAATAGAGTTACCAGAACTGGCCAATAAATGGCGGTGGAATGGTATTACATGGTCCACTGTCTGAAATAATGAGGGAAGAATCTTCATGTGACATGGATATAATGATATGTCAGAGACGGGATTATTATAATACCCGAGTGTGTGTCATAAGCTGTCATGTCTCCTTATGACAACTCATGGCCAATTACTCATTTGTTTTGAGACAGAGGACATGTAGCTGTTTGTTGCGGTTGCATCACAACCCTCAATGTGTCTGTGTCTCAGGAATTATCCGGCAGGAGAGTTAGGGAGAAAGCTGTTGGAGACACTTTGGATATGGACATTGCAGCAGGACTCACATTTGTATCTGTTTTTTTTTTTGTTGTTGTTGTTACTTTGCGTGATTATTGTGACAGTAACAGTTTCTCCAGTTGCTGCGATTGAGAAGAAGTGTGCAGTTTGAAGAAAAATGGATAATAAGAATAAAAACTAAAAAGCAAAATGAACTTTAGGGTGGCATCTGTAACTCATCTGCACGACACATGTTGCGCTAATTACAGAAGTTACAGAGTAGAAAGATCGAATCGACTGATTGCTGTTTGTTTTTTCTGCAATCAGGAATGATCAGTACGTTCATAGAAAGCAGCCGGTGAGCATCGGCGACGTTATCGATCGAGCGGAATCATGACCTTTTCTAATTACACACAGTGGAATGACAGCGACACTTGATAACCGTGCTTTCTTACAGTTCAGCGAAATCTCCACTTTCATATGTGGTGTTTATTACACTCCTGCAGGGTGTCTATGAGCCTGAGCCGCCTGTTCGTAGGACGCCACATGCATTTTGTAACAGTTAATTTAACCCTGATGATTTTAATGTGTAAATGTGATCTTTTTAAGTGATTTGTCAGCGTGAGACACACAGGCTGCTGTAGTGGAGTCAGTCTCTCACTGCAGGAGATTGGGCACTGGAGCTCATCATACAGATTACAGCAACTTGATTGCATGCAGGATGTTTAGGAATTCTTAAAGAAATAAAATCATAAGACTTCCTCGCTCTAACCTTAAACCAGCACGTAACGTGTTGAGTTTTTGTATTTGGAGAAGGAGACTGTAGGAAATATTGTATTAACATTGGAGAAGGCAACAGCATACAAGAGGGATGTATAGTTTGTAATTTATTAGCTGGTGCAGAAGGATTTTTAGAGAGAGGCTCATGACTGACTGTTAGTTTGCGTTCCTCTAGAAGAATTCTTGTTAACCTGTAAATCAAATCAAATGTGCAATTTAATACATTCACCTAGTAGGTATAGGGTTTTTATTTTTCTATGTTTTATCCTTATTTAGCATATTTCTGCCATTATTTTTCAATCAGAAGCAATCAGGTATTGAAAAACAGTTTTTTGGATGGGTTGAATAGAAAACTGCTGTACAGAGATAAATGTTTTTTTCACAATGAAGTCGTACCTACACGCATTAGTTATTTACAATGCTCCTGTCCTGTAAAAGTTTGTTTTCATATACTGTATTGGTAACCATAACAACCCGTTTCCTGTCGTCAGGACGCAACATGACATGTTGAATGCTTTGACACCCACAGTACTGTGGATGATTCATTCAAACAAACACGCAAACAAATGGAGCTTTGGCCACAAATTACTCCAGGTCTGGAAACAAACAAACAAACAAACAAACAAAATAAAAACAAGTGTTGGTGGGCACTAAAAAGATAGCATCCTAGTCAGAAATCTTTGAGAAAGTAAAGAAGCATTACCTATATCCGAAAAACTATTAAAGACCTTAGTTGGTTTGATTGTTGGACAGATTTTTTTACAAAAAAATAAATTGAATTGAAATGTAAAAATAAATTATACAACATGCAGACAATACTGTATGGTCATGAGTTAAAGGTGGATTCAAAATGATAATGAGTTAATTGGAAACCATTTTGTTTTAGACTAGAATATCATCACTCACAGTTAATATTAATACTTACTGACCAACCAGAATCCATCAGTTTAAAATCGATGCAGGATAAATGATGAGTTTAAGCTTTGAAAGTAATTAGGATAACGTTGAGTGTGATGAAAAACGACCCTTGGTTTTGGTGTGGTGTTTATTCATTCTGCTCTGGATTCCCATGCTTACAGAGTTTACTTGTAATGAGACAGAAGGAAAGCACTTTTTTGGGTTAGGATACTACAAATTTGTTGAGTTTAGTTGTGAGAAGTTGGAAAGATTCTTGAAAAGCGATTTGGGTTGGGAGAGTGCAGGGCTATAGAAGAGCCGCAGGGCATCCCTAATGACTCACCCAGCCAAACAGATTAGGCGTACAGCATGGCCTCCTTTCCCACGCTCTAAATCATTCATACTACACTGTCTTCAATCTCTTCAACTGAAATAAATAAAACAGGTAAGGTTTGGCAAAATAGGGCAAAGTTAGGGAGCGCGATACAGGAAAGTGGAGACATGAAAAGGAAGATAAAGAAACAAAATGAAGGCAATAGAGAGGTTTGGGGAAAGACAAGCTCCCTTTTATTCTTGGTTTCCATTTGCCATATACGTGGAACGAAGATGATCTTTAAAAGGAATAAGGAATGCATCCGGTCCAAAGGAAAAGCACGAAAAACAGCCATAAAATCTATTTATTACTTTATTACTTACCAAACTCCAAACTTTTGATAATGATTGTAAACAGCACTTTATGCCGTACTCACTGCAATTTAGGCCAAAGTGTTTTTAACAATAGGTAAATTTAGATCACAGGGAGGAATCCTTGGCTCGAAGAGAGCAACATATCCGGTTGATGAGTTTAAGGAATCCCAAAAAAGGACTGAAAGATCTTCTACAGTATATGTGAAATAAATGGACTGTTTTTTTTTTTACACCATACTGTACATGCAGCTCTAAACAGCACGAGATCAATACAGAGTGATGTATATCGAAGAAATTACCTTATTTTAAGATAAGCTGTGACAGCAGTTGTGAACAATAAGCTTGAGAATACACTTGCTGTAATAGCCCAAGGTTTTACTCTGTATGCCCTTCCTGACTCAACCCTCTCTTTTTATAAGAGCACTATTGAATATATACTGGACAAAAAAAATAA
Organism: Clarias gariepinus; assembly: GCF_024256425.1. Lineage (NCBI taxonomy): Eukaryota > Metazoa > Chordata > Actinopteri > Siluriformes > Clariidae > Clarias > Clarias gariepinus. The sequence goes on from NC_071127.1 coordinate 3,925,043, forward strand.
ATAAATATATATATATATATATATATATATATATATATATATATATATATATATATTCAATTCAATTCAATTTTATTTATATAGCGCTTTTAACAATGGTCATTGTCCCAAAGCAGCTTCACAAGAAAAAAAAGGAAAGATTTTTTTTTTTTTTTTTAAGAAAGAAAAGAAAAGAAAATATTTGGAAGTGTGTATGTGTGAGAAAAATGTGTCTAGATAATAATTAAATGAATGAATGATGAATGAAATGTCTCTGATGAGCAAGCCAAGGGTGACGACGACAGTGGCAAGGAAAAACTCCCTGAGATGGCAATAGGAAGAAACCTTGAGAGGAACCAGACTCAACAGGGAACCCATCCTCATCTGGGTGATAACAGATAGAAATAACATCAAGTGTGTTGTGCAGGTGAAAGTTCAATATATCAGAAGTTGTGTAGATTCAGTTCAGCAGTAGGTGCAGAGGGCAGATGGGGTCAGATCACTGGAAGCACAGGAGCAGGATGTGTAGCTCCAGCCATCATAAAGCAGAATCTAGCTGGAGCAGGTCCTTCTCAAGATGCTTTAGAAACCTCGCAGGGTTGGCCTTTGTCTACTGAAGCTGGCACAATCTCCAGATGTCTCAGGATGGGTAGAAAAATACAGAAAAGATGGAGAGAATTAGCGTAGTTGCCATTCAGGATAAGTGTAATGGAGTATGAGGTTATGGGTTGAGTTACGCGTATGCCAGATTAAAGAGATGCGTCTTGAGCCTACTTTTGAATTGGGAAACCGTGTCTGCTCCCCGAACAGTGTCTGGAAGGCTATTCCAAAGCTTTGGAGCCAAATATGAAAATGCCCTGCCCCCTTTTGTAGATTTTAAAATTCTGGGAATTACCAGAAGTCCGGAGTTTTGTGATCTTAAGGGACGTGGTGGATTATAGCGTATCAAAAGACTGGTTAGGTATGAGGGAGCTAAACCATTTAAAGCCTTGTATGTAAGTAGTACTATTTTGTAATTAATTCTAAATTGAACAGGTAGCCAGTGCAGGGATGATAATATAGGTGTTATATGATCATATTTTCTGGATCTAGTGAGAACCCTGGCGGCTGCATTTTGGACTAACTGTAGCTTGTTTATTGAGGATGCAGGACAACCACCTAGTAGTGCATTACAATAGTCCAGTCTGGAGGTCATGAATGCATGAACTAGCTTTTCTGCATCAGATACGGATAGGATACTCCTAAGTTTGGCAATATTTCTAAGATGGAAAAAGGCTGTTTTTGTGATATTGGAAATATGATTTTCAAAAGACAAGTTGCTGTCTAATATCACGCCCAGGTCTTTTACTGTTGAGCTAGTAGTAACAGTACATCCTTCTAAACGCAGGCTGAATTGTGAAAGCTGTTGTGTGCTGGTTTTTGGGCCGATGAGCAATATCTCTGTCTTATCTGAATTTAGTAAAAGAAAGTTATTGGTCATCCAATCTTTTATGTCCTGGACACACTCTGTTAATCTAGACAACTTGGGTATTTCATCTGGTTTTGTTGAGATGTATAATTGGGTATCATCAGCATAACAATGGAAACTAATCCCATGCCTTCTAATGATGTTTCCCAGGGGAAGCATGTAAATTGAGAACAGGAGAGGTCCTAAAACTGACCCTTGTGGGACACCATATTTCACTGGCATTACATCAGACGGTACTCCATTTAAATCTACAAAATGGTATCGATCAGACAGGTATGATCTAAACCATTTTAATGCCTGCCCCTGAATACCTATATGATTTTGTAGGCGGTCTATGAGAATATTATGATCTATGGTGTCGAATGCAGCACTTAGATCAAGTAAGACTAATATTGAGATGCAGCCTTGGTCTGAAGCTAAAAACAAGTCGTTTGCAATCTTAACTAGTGCAGTTTCTGTACTATGATGTGGCCTGAAACCTGACTGAAATTCTTCTAGGATGTTGTTTTCCTGCAAGAATGTGCATATTTGAGCTGATACTACTTTTTCTAATATTTTTGATATGAACGGAAGGTTTGAAATCGGTCTATAATTTGTTATTTCATTCGCGTCCAAATTAGATTTTTTAAGAAGCGGCTTAATAACTGCCAGCTTCAAAGGTTTAGGGACGTGACCTAGATATAATGAAGAATTAATAATGTTTAGAATTGGCTCTCCAACTGTAAGCATCACTTCTTTTAAAAATCTGGTTGGTATTGGGTCTAACAGGCACGTTGTTGATTTAGCTGAGGTGATAAGTTTATACAGCTCTTCCTGTCCTATACCTGTAAAGCACTGAAAATTTAAATGTGAAGCTCTTGGCTGAACTAGATCATGAGATGCTATTAGAGGTTGAACCTCTGTTATTTTCTTCCTTATGCTATCGATTTTTTCATTAAAGAAGTCCATAAAATCTTCACTACTAAAATGTTGTGGAGTACTCTCTGCAGGCATCTTAGGTTTTGTTAGGCAGGCTACTGTACTAAATAAGAACTTGGGATTGTTTTGGTTTCTTGCTATCAGTTGGCTAAGATGCTCGGTCCTAGCGGTTTTTAGAGCCCGTCTATAGCTGCACATACTGTCTTTAAACGCAATTCGAAAAACTTCTAATTTAGTTTTTCTCCATTTTCGCTCAAGGTTACGGGTTGCTCTCTTTAGGGCGCGAGTATGACTATTGTACCAAGGAGCAAGTGTTTTATCTCTGACTTTTTTTAATCTGATGGGAGCAACAGTGTCTAATGTACTGGTAAAAATAGTACCCATGCTGCTGGTCACTTCGTCTAGATCGTCTGCATTTAGGGGTCTAATAAGAATTTGGGACAGATCCGGTAGATTACTTGTGAATCTGTCTTTAGTAGTCGGATTCATATTTCTAACAAATCGATAACGTGGAGAGACACAGCTAATCTGTTCTACGGGTAGAGTATATATCAGGAGGTGATGATCTGTGATATCATCACTTTGAGTTAAAATCTCTATATTAGTGACATCTATACCATGAGATATAATTAAATCTAGTGTATGATTACAGCGGTGAGTTGATCTATTTATATTTTGTTTAACCCCAAAGGAATTTAGTAAGTCCATAAATGCGAGGGCTAAAGTGTCATTAGCATCATCTACATGAATGTTAAAGTCACCTACTATCAACACTTTGTCAGAGTTAACAATTAGGTCTGATAGCAGATGTCCAAATTCTTTTAGAAAATCGGCATATGGCCCTGGGGGTCTGTACACGGTGGCCAGAGTAAAATATAGCGCGGGTTTATTATGTATTTCATTAAGTGCAACATTAATGACGAGCACTTCAAATGAGTTAAACCTGGGCCTTATTTTCTGAGTAACAGTGAGTACATCTTTGTAGATAGTGGCGACACCACCACCGCGACCAATTAGACGGGGCTCGTGCTTATAAAAATATCCTGACGGAGTAGACTCATTCAGACCAATATATTCATTTGGTTTAAGCCAGGTTTCAGTGAGGCAGAGTGCGTCAAGGCAATGATCTGATATAATTTCATTAACAATAAGTGCTTTAGGCGTAAGGGATCTAATGTTGAGAAGTCCAAACTTTAGAGGTAGACTTCGATTACTTATTTGGCCTTTTTCTGGTTTAATGGTTACCAGATTGTTTCGGCTGGATTTAACGAATTTATTCTTTTTTCTCACTAATCGGGGAATAGACACAGTTTCTATAGTACAAGCTATGTGTGTGCGTCTATTAGTATGGTGAGTTGTATTGTGGCTGATATCTAAAGAATCTGAGGTATGACTTACCACCAGTCAGATGGTTCGTAGTGTCCTGGAGATGTTGTTGGAGAGGACCGCTGCTCCAGCTCTGCTAGGGTGCAGGCCATCTGTGCGGTAGAGCCTAGGACGCTCCCAGAAAACATTCCAGTTATCAACAAAGGGTAATCTCTGTTGTTGACACCAAGATTGTAACCATTCATTGAAGGCAAATAATTATAAATATATATATTTTAAAACTATGTAACCTTTCTATAAGATCAAACATGATAAAACGGTTTAAAATCATAAACCAGACTCGACTTACATTCCCTTTTATCTCACTCTTTTACTAGAATAGTTCGAGGTTGGAGATAAGTTCCACATATGGTCAGGATCACAGAGTCTCATGCACAGAAAGATGAAGTCTGTATGAATAATAGATATGATATACATCCAGCAATAGATTGGCTGTTCACCTAGAGAGAGGTGAAGTGGATTATAGTGTCTGCTTTGTCTTTCTCTCATTCTTCCTTTACAGTATGTAAAAAAAATAACCTGTCTATTGTTTCCTTTATTATTCTGCTCTGTTTTTCTCTCGGAACTTGTTTAGTCTGTAATTCTATTAGTACGTTAGACACAACATACAATGACCCAGTAGTTATTTTATATGACTTGATCCCTGTAGCTGTAAGTCATCTATAGCAAATGACTTTGGGATTTCTGTTTTGGGAAAGTAATTCAGAAAGCTGTAATAGATGGAGGGAGCACAAACAATGGAGGGAAATTATGACGAGGTAAAATAAAAAGCAGAACATTATCTCTCATCCTGGACCTCACTCCAGTCTGAGTGATCTATCTCTAGAGAACCTCCTTCAGACTGATCACTGGAAAAAAAATGTAGATGTTTGATCAGCTACTCCTCGTGTTTTACTGTACAGTCCATTGAGGGAAGTGAGAGCGGAATTTTATCAGACTATCATCACTCTCTTCTCTATCGCTCTCTCCCGAAACGTTTTGTATTTGATTCCATTTCATCTGCAAGCCTGCTGTGCAGAAACCCCACAACACAGGAAGAGATAAGACGTGCTTAAACACACACTGTGTACTGTGGGCCATTAGAGAGACAGAGAGTCAGACAGAGAAAGAGTTTTTAAGATTGTAGTTTCAGTTTCAGGTATTTTTTGTTTTTACTTTATTGTGCCTAACACATCCAGGGTGTGTCTTTGTCCCCTTAAGTGGTTATGGACAGGCTCTGGAACCACCCTGGTCCTTGAAAATTAATGACTAAATGAACTACAGTATTTCTCCATCATGTCGTCTCTCGACCTTTTTTATAGTATACTGTGACTTCAAAATGGTGTGTGATGAACTGGGTGTTTTAAAAGAGAGGAAAAAGCACATGATCGGAGCTCGGACCTCGGAGATGGTGCCAGTGTCAGCATTTAGAGAACAGTAGTGTGTCAGTTAATGTTGAGGTTATTGGACTCTGAAATGGTGCAACAGAAAAACATCCCATAAAAAATAATTTTGAATCTAAAGAACATCGATGCCACAGTAGTGCCTCACACAGGACTGGGAGTCAGACGGAGCAAAAGTGTCCTAACTCTCATGGGTAATTCGAACTCAGCAAAAGTGGGTGAATAAAACTTTCCTCTTGGCCAAAACAGTTATTTATGTATTTATCTATTTATTTATTTATTTATTAATTATTATTATTATTATTATTATTATTATTATTATTATTATTCATTTTTTTATGTTATAAATATCATACAGAAAATGTGTATGGCCAAAGAAGCTAAATCTGAAGTTTATGCAACATGAAAGTGACCGATCTTGCTTGCCTAAACATTTCAAGTATTGATACTAAAATTAGTGTAAGCTTCTAGAAACGTTTTACCTGCAAAATGCTCTGCTTAAATCAGTTTTTAGCTAAATCTTACAAAGCTACAAGTCTGTAGTGTTCGTAAACATGTCAAATTCATGTTGCAATCTTAACGATTCTACATTTTAAAATAATACACTTTTTCAGGTTTATGTCTTTTCAAATGAAGTTATATCATAACTTTTATCTGAATGACAATTAAGATTGTTAAAATATTTGAATAAAAAATGCTATATAAGACGGCATGAATTTGTATTTAGCAACTGATAAAAATATTAATGACTATGCATACTTTCAAAAAAAAAAAAAAAAAAATGGACTGGGAGATAAGAATCATTAAGTGTTATGAAAAGTCGTGTTCTAAGATCTGATCTTACTTTTTTACCTTGGTGAGACACTTTTTAGCACCAGTGTGTTTTGGCCGTCTGAAATGGGTCAGAGAGAAACGTCTCGGGTTACTTTGCTGTAACCCTGTTCCCGGAAAAGGCGGGAACGAGATGCTGCGTGAAAACGCTATGGGAACATCTTGTCATGTTGCCGGTTGTGAAGCATGTGTGTACCAAACACGCCAAATTTTTGACTTTTATAACCTCGGTCAGGTGACGTCATCTGATAGGACGCACCTGCAGATTATAAATAGGAGTGAACCGGAAACATTCCTCAGATTGATTTGTCTGAACGGACGTCCGGTCACATAGGCAGTGCGGCATTGGAACGCAGCATCTCGTTCCCACCTTTTTAGGGAACAGGGTTACAGCAAAGTAACCCGAGACGTTCCCTTTCAAAGGCTACACTCGATGCTGCGTGAAAACGCTATGGGAACGAGAGTGCCAACGCCGCCGCACTGCAAGTGTCTGGACTCCAAGGTTGTGTAGCGTGTGCGCACAAGGCCGAGAAGGTCTCAGAACTATGTCTGGGTAGCTGACTCGAGGACATGTGAGCCCGGAGTAGCATGAACATCCAAACTATAAATGTAATAAATGTGTGCGGAGAGGACAACCCTCCATGTCACACACTTGCTGCAGGGGAATACCTCTTGCTAGTGCAATAGATGAGGCGATCCCCCTGGTTGAATGAGCTCTGATTCCTAGAGGCGAAGTGAGCCCACGCGCCTAATAGGAGAGGGCAATAGCATCTCTCACGCCGCTTGCGGCTTCAAAACATGTAAAAGCTGCTCTGACTTACGCCACTGGCTAATGCGGTGGACGTACATCTGAAGAGCACGTACTGGACACAGTAAGTGAAGTCTCTCCTGCTCCGAAGCTGTAAAGGCGGAGGACAGAAGGCTTCAAAACAATAGGATGCATATTGGAAAATGTGTGCAGAGAGGACCAACCCCTTCGCGTCGCAGACTTGCTGCAAGGGAATACCTCTTGCTAATGCAATTGATAAGGTGATTCCCCTGGTTGAATGAGCCCTGATTCCTAGAGGCGAAGTGAGCCACGCGCCTCATAGGAGAGGGCAATAGCTGTCTGATCCTCTTAGAGAGGTAACACCATTTAGAAAAAACATCTTAAGGGTCAGAAACCTGAGGCGCTGACTCTAGTGGTTCAACAAGGGGCACAAGCCAGAGGACAAATTTGTTCTCCAGAAACTCCAGCACTGAAACAATTCAGCAGTGGACTGGGTCTACCTGCTTCGTCATGCACCAACTTTCAAATACATTCTATTTGAGGGGAGGCAGTCCTAGTACTTGGAATAGTCTTAATTACGCTGGCTGGAAGACCAGCTTGACTTAGAGTCAGAGAGTAGTAAAGGGGACATTTGCTGATCTTGCGAGGCAAAGAGGTCCACCTACGCTACATGAAATTTTCCCAGAATGTAAATCGCCCTGAGGGACAGGAATCTGGTGCGCTAGCTATTTAGCGGCGCGAGCACAGTCCGCCCTGGCGATTAATATATATGAGACTGCCATTGTGTTGTCCACCCGCACTAGGACATGGTAGTCTCAACTGCTGGAGGAAGTGCTTTAGGACCTGAAATAGAGCCATGATTTTGAGGCAATTGATGTGCCGTGCAAAAAGATGGCCTCTCCAGCTCCCTTGGGCTGGACGGTCATTTAAGACCGCACCCCAGCCCATGAGGGAAGCGTCTGTCGTTAGCATCTACAACGACAAGACGAACTTAGAGTGGGACCCAGAGTCAGAAACCGGGGTCTGAACCACATAGGAAGGGTACGAAGCACCTGGCGCGTAGCCCTTATTGGGGATTGGCCCTAGAGTAAAATCCCCTAGTAGCCACAACTGAAATGCTCTCATGTGCAGAAGGTCCAAAGGTGTCACCGTGGATACAGCTGCCATGAGAGCTAAGATCTCTAAATGTGATGGTCACTTTCTGGTCTAACTTGATTTCCTTGACGGTGTTGAGAATGGATTCGACACGAGCGGGAGACAGCTGTGCCCGCTTACGCTCAAATTCCATGTGACACCCAAAAATGTTGTCCTCTAAACAGGAAAAAGCATGCTTTCCTGGCATTGGATCTCAATCCTAGGAAACAAAGATTGGCTAGAACGACATGCTGATGTAGAAGCTCTAGCTACTGAGACTGGGCCAGCCAATCATATAATTCAATACGGATGCTCTGGAGTCGTAAGTGCCAGAACTACATTCATGTATTTTGTGTATGTGCGGGTGAAAAAGCTACACCAAATGGAAGGACCCGATACTGGTAAGCTTCGCCCCCGAAAGCGAACCTCAGGAACGTCCTGTGTTGTGGCAATATTTCCATTAATTTATTTTTAGATAGCGGTAAAGCCCGCAAAATCTAAAAAATTTGACACAGCCCCCCGTTCCTCTTGCACTTTCCGGTTTCATGGAAGTGAGAACTGAATCCTGTAGTTTCTCTGTACAGTGCTTAGTGCCCAGGGAGATATACTTGGCAGTAGCTTCCACGCTGCCAGTTTCTCAGAAAGGGGCAAAGCTCAGCAGCTTGGTTAAACGGGGGGGATGTCAGATATTCGGCATCCTGAAACACGGCAGGAAATACCCGAAGAACTAACATTTTATTGGAGACTGGAGTTGCCCGAAACACCAGTGGTGGCGGAGCAGGAACACCAACCTCCTGGGGGTGCCAGGGAGAACACTTCATTCTTTAAAAGAAATTTCTGCGTGCCTCTCCCCATTGGGGGGCCACCCCCCACGTTCCTGGGCACATGAACCTCAGGGCTTCTTTGTGAAGACAATATGCCAGTCTGACCTCTTTTGAGGCGAATTGCGTGACGCACCCCAATCTTGCGAGGGGGTGCCCAGCTCAAAAACACTCTCCTTGTGTGTTTCATGCCTCGCAACAGTCAGACCCGGTCGAGACTGGGTGGCCGACAGTCCCGACTCTTGAGCAAGGCGGGGAAGCAATTTCCCGAAGGCTTGTTATATAACTTTGCCTCATGAACCTAGTGGCGACCGAGTTAACGACATTGGCAAGTAGGCCGGGAGGCGAAATGGGGCATCGAGGAGGAATACACGATCCTTTTCCTTAATGCCCCTGAGATTCAACCAAAAGTGCCTCTCCGCGGAGACCATAGCAGCCATAAAACGGCCGATAGCACAAGCCGTCTGCTTTGTTGCACGAAAAGACAAGTCTGTGGCCCGGTATAATTCCAATACGCCTTACCTTGCAGAGCCCCACCAGTACTCAAGTCTCTCAGCAGGTCAGCCTGGTAGGCGTGCAAAACCGCCATGGTGTGCAATGCGTCAACCCGACCTGCTGCCTGAAAAGCTTTTCCCTCCAGGGAAGATAAAAGTCTACACAGCTTTGAAGGAAGTAATAGCTTTTCAGGAAGGATGATGTCCCAGAACAGAGATAGCCTGGAAGCGTCTCTTCTATCTGGGTGTCATCATATAACTCCGCGTTTCTACCTCAATTATATTTAAATAAATAAATAAGTTGATGGCAGGAAAACACGGGATGAATACAGCTTACTTCATGAAAGGGTTAACTCATATGGAGATTGCTAAAAAAAGGGGAGAGAGTGTCATTGAGCTCCGCCTCCGGCCACCCGACAGAACCTGCCGTCTATGTTTTAATTTTTATTATTTTTAAGTGCTTAGAGGCTATTACCATCTCCGCGGAAGCAAGAGAGGATGTTTATCCTTGCCCATTCACAAGAAGCGCAGCGCGCGCTTGAGAGCGGACAGAGGGATTTCCCGATCCGATGAGAACGCGAAAGAAAGGAGTTTTAAATCCGTCTCTCACTGCTCTGCCGGATGCACGTGTTTAAGCCCCAGGAATGCGCGGCAGCTCGGAATGCGAGGCGCACGCGTAGCACTTAATCGAATCAGTAAAGTGTAGAGATCGCCCTCCGATATGGATTATACACACGGAGGGACATCTCGTTTAAACTCTGCCATTATTGGTGAGTTAAACACTTATTTTGCTGGTTAGACACACACGCTCACAACTAGGTGAAGACAAGAATCTGAGAAATGTTTCCGGTTCACTCCTATTTATAACCTGCAGGTGCGTCCTATCAGATGACGTCACCTGACCGAGGTTATAAAAGTCAAAAATTTGGCGTGTTTGGTACACACATGCTTCACAACCGACAACATGACAAGATGTTCCCATAGCGTTTTCACGCAGCATCGAGTGTAGCCTTTGAAAGGGAACTCACCTGCTGGCATTCAGTCAAATGACTTTAAATACTTTGTGTTATGCCGATGAGGAGACACATGTCAACGCCACACGCCAAACCTGACCTGATCACTGTGGAAGTAGTCCAGGAAACACAAGGCCACATCACTTTTTAAGTGTGAACACAACTGCACCTGGTGCTGAGGGTTGGGATGAGGCCTCTGTGGAACAGATTTGTAATATTTAGAAAATTCAAGAAGCTTAAACTCTTTGCCTACTGGGCCCAGTGCATGGCAGGCTGTGGTGCACTGGTTGTTCTGAAGCTTTTATTTTATTTTTTTTCCCGACCAATTTTCTTCCACAAATGACTTATCCCAATAGTTTGTCCAAATCCTAAAAAGGCAACTTATTTTGTTTTTGGCCAGGCAGCATGTATTTACTAATAAGCCATGATATTAAAACCAAAACCACTGCAGAGGCTGCTATTATCGGGTATAATACATTAGGCAGTAAGTAACCAGTCCGTTTTCAAAGTTGTGTGTCTACAGGTCTTTGACAGCAGCCCAATTGTGGTGTTTAGATGACTAGTTCAGAACACCTTCAAAGTTTTCAGGAAATAAATCAGTGATAGGATTCAGCAACTTACTCCTGGCTGGCTCACCTTGACCTAGATTTTGAAAAACAACTGTTTCAATGATCACAGCCCCATCGGGCTGCTACTTATGGTGAACATACACTTATACATCCATTTGATTACATGTGCATGTGTGTGTGTGTGCTTTTAGGATGTAAATTATTTTAAATTGTTTATATTAAACTATAAAATAAATATTTTAATTTCTAACATTATGAAAAGCCTGCATACTTACTGTAATAATGAATGCAGCTGCATGTACATTACATTTTATAAAAGAAAAAAACATGCATTTTTAAAAATGATGCACTGAAATAGATATTTAATAACTAATAATAATGTAACTAATATCTGTACCAGTAACTGGTAATGATAAATTGTGATGCCTTTGTTAAAAAAACATTTGGCCTGTCAGTTACACATCCTGTCATACATCAGTGTTACTAATCTGTCATTGTGAAACAACGTGATGAGGGGCCAGGAGTAGCTCAGTGGTTAAGGCATTGGACTACGGTTCGGAAGATCCCAGGTTCAAACCCTCAACCACCAAGTTGCCACTGTTGGGCCCTTGAGCAAGGCCCTTAACCCTCAACTGCTTAGATGTGTAATGAGATAAAAATGTAAGTCGCTCTGGATAAGAGTGTCTGCCAAATGCCCAAATGTAAATGTAGATGATGCGTGTGAATGACTAGGTGATGATCAGGTGTTCGTGCTGTTTTATTCAGACAGATGACGTGACGCAAACAGACACGCTGCCGTCCTCAGAATCGCCGGAGAAACAGCAGCCCAAACGACTCCACGTCTCCAACATCCCTTTCCGTTTCCGTGACCCTGACCTCAGACAGATGTTCGGGGTGAGTGATCTCGAAATTCTGACAATATTACACTCAGATTTTTATTATAAAAGCTATAATTCTTTAATATAATGAGAATGTACTGCAAGTCCATGTTATCATTTATAGTACATAGACAAAAACATGGCTTTTCATGTTACTGTGGAAGTGCATGAGTAGGTAGCTAAGAGTAGTTCAGTAGGTAAGGCATTGGACTACTGAGCAGAAAGTCCTGGGTTCAAACCCTTCTTTACAATTTGAGATAAAGTGAACGTGTCTTGGCTGCGTAACTGCACTTGGAGAAAAGCGAATGTTGTGTTCTTTTCTGGCCAGAGTCTCGCCATTCTGTTTCCTGTTGTTGAACTGCAGCTTAATAACAGCTGCATTTTGGCTCATTTGAGTAGCATTCATTAGTTTGGGCCTGTGATCTCGTGATCTCACACACACGCACACACACACACACACACACACACACACACACACACACACACACACACACAGTGTAGTTATGAACACTCATAGGTCCAATATTAATTACAGCAAAGCTGTCCATGCAGAAAACATGCCTCATCTCTCTCTCTCTCTCTCTCTCTCTCCAATTGTCTGCTTTATTGTTCAGCGTGCTGGATCAGGCCCTGGCCAAGCTGGTAATTAGCTTGCAGGCTTTGTGCGTGTGGCGAAAGTGTTTGTGGTTTGTGGATTTATGATGATAAGAGGGCTTGTTTAAAGACACACGCACACACACTCGCGCACACATACACACAACCTGGCACGAGAGAGGGTTTTGAATTGATCGCCGCTAGCAACGTTGGCGAGAATCACCCAGGAAATTTATCACCATCCAAAACTTTGTCTATTTGCAATGGACTCATGTCAAGCCATCCAGCCAAATGTGCTGCAGTAATCGCTCACAAGTGCTATGAGGCACTGCGTGCTGTTCTCACTGCCCTCAAGGCACACACTACAAACCCCTACCACCCAAATGTGCCAGTTTCTCTCCTATACACTCCATCTGTTAACACAATCAAATGTTGGCCTTAGCTAATGACTCTCTCTCCATCATAAGGCTGAAAAGGACTGAGTAGCCAATCAGCTAGTTCAGGTGAGTGCCACTAATTAGCGAAAAGCATTTTTACACAAGGCCTAGTATTACTAGGGTTAAGCTGCTAAGTAGATGTGATGTAGGAAGATCATGATGTCTTTAATGACCAAGACATCAATTTTTTCAGCTTTGCAGTCTTAGTAGAAATTACAAGGTAGCCCGTTTTATTTGTTATGCAATGATGGCATTTGTCCCAAAAAAGCACCCGAATTTGTCTTATGCTTCCCATCAACAGTACTGTCACATACAGAAACTCTTTGTCTCGTTCATCTCTATATTATTTCACCAGCGACAGCAGTCTCTGAAATGGAAATCGGGTTAACACAAAGAGCACAGAGAGAGAGAGAGAGAGAGAGAGAAAGACTAATAAATATAAAAAGCACTGGCTGGGAAAGGGAATACTACATTGATTTAGTGTCACATAAAACATATTCACAATAACAGGCCAGTAATATCATACCCATCTTTCAAACATGTGATCTGTTAGTTGTGGTCATCATGTTTGACTGCTTGACTTATAGCTTTTCTGTATGATTGTATTGTAACTATGAGTGAAATAGATAGATGAAAGGTAGAAATTATTCACATTACTGATAAAATATTATGTGATCCTTACTTATTTGCCTCAAACTGCTGATTCCAGAAAACCAATTTCAAATTTACCAAAATGTCTGGTGTCGTGATTTATTGACTCTCATACACAACCCCTCTCTTTTTTTTAGAAGAGTCAGGCAAAAAATTAACACATTAATATTGATTACCGATAATGTCACCAGTAAACTGGTGAATCATGGCACCCTAGGCTCGCCCATGCTCATGGGTACCACCGTCCGGTCTGATCCTACAGTAAAACCAATGCAGTGCAGCTTATCAACAAAAGTAAATACTGGCCATGATAGAAAGGCCCAAGAACACCCAGTCACACCACAGTCTTTGGAATGCACTGGACAAACAAGTCTGCAGCCCCACTGCACGACCCATAGCTCCCAAAGGACCTACCTGGTGCATAGAAACATTCCAGGGCACTTCCCAGAGGTCTTGAGTCATGTCCCAAGTGGCTAGAGCTACCCAGGTGGTGCTAGAGGAGCCTACCTAATACGGGACATACTGTTCTGTAATGTAATGTTGTTATTGCTGATCTGTGTACATTATGCACATTACTGTACATATACTGCATACAGTATATACACTAATATTTGCTAAATATCACAAAAATACATTAGATACACTACATACATTAGATATCTTATATACACTATATACAGATGGGCGGACATGTCTCAGCCTTCCTCCCTCTTAGCACTGGAGCCCTCCAGGGGTGTGTTCTGAGCCCCCTGCTGTACACTTTGTACACATATGACTGTGTGGCCACTACCAGCTCCACCACCATCATTAAGTTTGCTGACGACACCGTTGTGGTAGGCCTGATCTCTGATAACAACGAGACGGCCTACCTGAAGAAGATTAGGAATTTGGAGAACTGGTCCCAGAGGAACAACCTCCTTCTAAATGTCAGTAAGACAAAGGAGTTGATAGTGGACTTCAGCACTAAGCAGGAGAGGAACTACCAGACCCCCGTCATCAATGAAGCCCAGTGGAGAGCAGACAGCTTCAAATACCTTGGTGTTCACATCACGCAGGACCTGTTGTAACGCTCAGATCTTATATTTGAGCTAATTACACTATTACGGTGTCTAGAATTTAAAAACAGGCTAATATTACTTACTTCGGTTATTGCGCAATCTTTGCGGAGCAAAGCAAGACACGTAACAACAACAACTTCCAAACCAAACCAAAGTGTATTAAAGTGAAATAGACAAACAAACAAATAAGGCGCTTCAACAACCAATATATACAAAATATATACAACCATAAACAAAGTATAAAATGTATGCGTGTGAGTGCGTGTGTATGTATGAATGTCCAAGTCTGTGTTATTGTAAGCGTTTAAAGGTAAACGGGAGAGATGGCTCGGTCTCACCGGTTTAAGATGGTAAATCTGGGAGCACGAGAAACGGAATGAGATGGGTATGGTTGGAAGTCCAAGGAAAAGTAATCTACGGCAAATCCACACAATCGCTCTGTGTTTATTCCAAAAACCAGCGCGCTGCTTCATTTCTTCACCATGAGTGTTATGCCGGTTCCGGCTTAATATCAGCACACGTGACCCATGTTAAAAAGGCCTGGTGGTTTTAGTTTTTATTTACCACTTTATATTAGCTTAAATAAACTAACCCCTTATGTGGCTGCGCTACATAGACCCCAGGCCTCTGCGTGTGAGGAGAGGACCGTACTTGCGCTTTATCAGAACCACACACTCGGTTATGTGGGTTGCCCCCAGACATAGTGTACTTCATTGGTTCTTTTGTCTTTTTTGCTGGACCCTCCCACTGGGCACTCGCTTAGCTGTAGGCTTTTGATGGGCAGAGGAAAGAGAGGGTGTTGTCACCAAACCTGCTGGCCTGTTAGCTCTGGCGCCTTGTTCTAACAGGAAGTGTGGTAGCTGGTGTGTTTGGCTGGCTGACTTTGTGGTAGTTATTTCTTTTCCTCTGCTGTGATCCTTTGGTTGAACAGTTCTGGATCCGTGGCTGGGTCTGTGATGAGTTGTTGGGTGGTAGGCTGCTCCAGCGGTCCCTGGTGAGGTCTGGCAGGTGGTAGCTCTTCCCCCAGGTTTACAGGGGTGTGGGGCCAAGGGCGTGGCTGATCTCCTGTGGCCTCTGGTGCAGCGTGTTAGTGAGGCGCAGTTTCCTCATCTGCTTTTTCCAGATGAGATCACAGCGCAAGAAACAGTCAACAACCGCTTTCTCCAGTGTCTCCTGGCAGTAGCACTCCAGTTCAGCTACTTTAGTGTCCACTGCCTGCCGAAAACTGATTTCACGGTTTATACTGCTATTAATTGAATCTTTAAAATCTTTCTCTAACATGCCCACTTTTACTGACAAAGACTCTACATCCCCTTTACTTTGCTTGAATTCATGTTTCATTGTTTGTATAACATCAGAAATATTAGACATATGACCAAGCTTATCATTATCATCATTATGTCTACCCGATATATTCAAGGAACTAAGCAAACTTAAATGGTTACGTCGTATCACAAAGGCATCCACAACATCATCTACATCATCCGGTATGGTATTATCAAAAACAGAGTCGGCCCTCCCAGCACTACTAGCATTAGCATACTTGTTAGCCTTAGCACTAGCCATGTTAGCGGACTGCTTACTCTGCAAAGTCACACAACACCGGAAAAATGCCCAAACAGACTCCCCGTACAGGCCACCACTATGTAACGCTCGGATCTAATATTTGAGCTAATTACACTATTACGGGGTCTAGAATCTAAAAACGGGCTAATATTACTTACTTCCGGTGTTGCACAATCTTTGCGGAGCAAGGAAAGACACGTAACAACAACTTCCAAACCAAACCAAAGTGTATTAAAGTGAAATAGACCAACAACCAATATATACAAAATATATACAACCATAAACAAAGTATAAAATGTATGCGTGTGAGTGCGTGTGTATGTATGAATGCCCAAGTCCGTGTTATTGTAAGTGTGTAAAGGTGAACGGAAAAGATGGCTCATCATAGGTCATCAGGGTTCCCTCGCGCATGCTCGTGAGAGCTTAACCCCGGAACCTGTTGTCTTGAAGACAAAATAAACTGTAAAGGGTTGTTAAAAAGGTCTGGTGGTTTTACTTTTATTTACCACTTTATATTAGCCTAAATAAACTAACCCCTTATGTGGCTGCGCTACACTGTCATGGTCCTGTCACATCAACACCATGGTAAAAAAGGCCCGGTCCTTACCACCTCAGACGCTTGAGAGACTTCAGACTGCCTTACAAGGTGCTTAGGAACTTTTACTCCTGCACCATAGAGAGCATCCTGACGGAAAACATCACAACCTGGTTTGGGAACAGCACCATGCAAGACAGACGAGCTCTACAGGGGGTGGTGCGATCAGAATAGTGTACCACCCGCACTGAGCTGCCTGACCTACACTCGATCTACAGCAGGTGGTGCTGGACCAAGGCCGGGAAGATCGTGAAGGACCTCAGCCATCCCAACAATGGACTGTTCTCTTTGTTGAGGTCAGGAAAGCAATTCCGCTCCCTGGAGACCAACACAGAGAGACTGAGGAGGGGCTTCTTCCCGCAGGCTATACGTTCTCTTAATCAATACACCACACAGTACTGACCAAAACGTATGGTTTTTACACTCACTCTGGACATTCTGGACACTCGTTTACACTAGTGGCCACTGCACAACTACACTTCATGGTCATTAGTTAAATCACTCTATCACAAGCCATTTTAAATAAATCACTTTTAAGCATATTTGCACTGCACAAGACACTTTACATATGTGGATTGCACAACTCTGGACATTACCATTTACTGTATATCTAACTTCATTCCACACAAAAATGACATAAATCTATGTCTACTTTGTACAGCTGTTCTTATTGTTCTATATTTCTTCAAATATTTTCTATGTGTATTTTTGTTGTACAGTTATTTTATTTTAACTTAAATTTTATATTTTATTTTATTCTTTCCTAGGTAAATTTACCTTTTATTTCATTTTTCATATTTATTTCCTATTTATAGTCTTTTATTTTAAGGTCACAAGCAGTTGTCTAAGCATTTCACTGCATATTGTACTGTGTATGGCAGTGTATGTGACAAATAAAATTTAAATTTGAATTTAAATTACATTAGATTAGCCTTACGTACAGTATACAGAATATGATATATAGATTATATACACTTTTTACACTTTCTACTGCATTTATGTATATTATTTATATAGGCTACCTTATGTTCACTACATACAGGATATGCATTATACAGTGGATATGTGTATAATATGTACATATTATATACCCTACATAAATTTTTCATGTTGTATACATTATATAAAATATTTATGCTACATGCTTAACATGCATCATTTATGTTTACATAAATGACATACATTATTTACTGTAAATTACATACAGTACATGCATTATTAAACTACTTGATAGATTACGTACAGTAGCCAAGACGTATGATGGTACTGGCCACCAGTTTGATTGCGTCACCCTGTATTCCCAGTTTGTTGGTGGTTCTGTATGGAAACACCTTAGCACTAGCTACTTTTCTGTCAAGTGAATTGTTGAGCACAAGAACATCGTTCCCTCAGCTCTCCCCTCATGTTAAAAGTGATGAGACAGGATAGGCGGGGAAAGCTGACTGGACATGCTCAATAGAAATAAACACTCCCTGGTGGTAGTGATGACCTTTTAACCAGGCTAATTAATCTATGCTAACAGATCATTATGGCCTGATTAGTGGATTGAGAGCACTTCATTGCGAGTCATTGTTTTCTCGATGATAATCGAATGAAAATCTAGTTGGATAAACTTCTGCATTTAGCTAATCATATCCTACGTTTCCTGTCACACTGTAGATATTTGTGCGAATACCAGCGAAGCGATTAGCCTCTGTTCTCCTGAGTCACATGGTCTGCCCAAATCGCGGGGCTGTCTCGCTCCCTGTTGTGGCTAAATGAAGGCGACGTGATGAGCTTGACACTGTAATTGGATTTAATGAAACAATACAGCGGCCACAGACAGCAATTAAAAGTCTCCCTTGTTCTCAGATCGTTAAGGGGAGGGGTAAAGCTCCACTCACACTCATTCCTCAGGTTTATAATGACGAGACCCGGGCAGCGTTACTGAATTGAAGAGCAGGGCCTTGTGGGAGAGTCCCGTCATATTACTCTCACTCCACATATGCAGAGTGGGACAGTAAAGTTAGACGGGTGAACAAGAAGTAAAAAGACACAATGAAAGAAAAGACAGTGGATACAAAATTTTTTCAATGTGTTAATTACAGAGCTAACTGTCGATTGAAGCAGGTTTTAAAGCAACGCTGTGCAATCTGAGCATTAATCTTATTAATACTTGACTATGTAGACATGATGAGATGTAATAAACATCAGTTGCATAAACAATCATCTTTCCTATTTTATTTTTATTCTCGTTTCAGCAATTTGGGAAGATTTTAGACGTGGAGATCATTTTTAATGAGCGGGGATCCAAGGTACGTTCTTCTTCACACTCCTGCTCATGATGTCCTTTCATTCTTTCTTCTCTGAGTAGCTGAAACTGAAAGGTTTCTAGTGTGTGAGTGCCTGTTTGCTTCTTCTTTGTGCTGGAATGAACACTAAATCTATATTTCACGCTGTGGGTGTAAATATGACAGAATGTTTAGCCCTTTTCTGGTGAATCCACTTTTCCTCGTTTCTCTCTGCCACCCTCCCCCCAGCCCCCCCCAAACCAACTTGGTGAGATTAAGCTCGGGATAAATCTGCCTCCCCCTCTGCAATATGCCTTTATTGTTTGTGTCCTACAAAGCCCATTACCCATGATGCCTTGCCCCCCCTTCGCCACGAGCGCTGGCATAATGAACCGAGCGGGCCATTAATAAACAATCTATTTCCTATGACGCTTTGGCAATTTGCATTCAATATGTTTGTCCTCTTTGAAAAATGGTGGCTGCTTTCACTCGCCTCGCTTGTAAGCTAATTACTTGTGCATGAGAAAAAAAAGCATAAACAAAACAAGACAGAAAAAGATATTCAGGAAATCACATGTCAGCGTGGAAACGATTTCTTTAGCCCATGGCGTGTGTTCTGAATGTGACGAGAGGGAACAAGGTCTAATGTCACTCACGTGTATTCTAATGAGCAAAGATTGGATTGTTAAACAGTGAAGTCGTATTTATAAAGCTAAATGTATGACCCTCGCATTTTTCTTTAACTCCACCCCTTTTCTCTAACCACAAGAATGTGAAAGCTGGTACCGATGTATTGTTTTAATTCAGACGTTCTGTCTCAGTGCTGCCCCCTAACTGCACTACCTCGTATTCTCTCACTGCCAGAAACAGGTGCACGCTCTCTGGGACGCTTTCTAAGGTTTTCTCCAAGCTTATGTGTGTATCTCTGTATCTCTGAACCCTCGCCTGCTTGGGTGGATTTGTTAAGTTTTACTCAAAATATTTCTAGAAATGAAACAGAGGAATTTTACATGGATACAATAAAGTTATGGCTGCGTGTGCGCATGTTCCACAAAAGTTACATTAGATCTAATTTATTCAAGAAAAAATATTTAAAATTCCAAATTTAAACATTAAAGTTTAGTATAAAAGAGAGTTAAATAAGCAACAAACAACAGATTATTTATTTATTTATTTAATGCTTACCGCATAATGATTGGTTTATGACTTTTAAATAAATAAAAACTATTTTGTTTTCTTTCAGACATGTTCACCCATGTTACTATTTCTGACTCGCCTCACACATCCAACACACACAAACACACAACACGCACACACACACACATCAATGTCTATAGTAATAACCCAACATTTTGGCCCACATGTCAGATTCTTTGACTGCTTTAAACATTGTAAAGAGATAAAAATGAGGAAATGAAAAGTCTCCTTCCTTGTGATCACCTTATGATTGGATAAACCAGAAAACCTTTAGACACACCAGGCCATACCGTACTGTACTGTGTTTACACTCATGATTAGAAGTGACTTTTTGGTGCTGTAATGTAACATCAGGAGCGTCTCATTAACCAGGTGTAGATCAAGTAAGTCTTCACCAGAGCAGACTTCAGAGTGCCCACTTCCTCCTTAACGTGTGACTGTGTTGTCGTGGCGACCTCGCTGCTCTTCTCTTTTCCTCGAATGTCTCTAATGAAGCACGACTTCCTATCTGCTGCTGTTCACTTCCTGCTGCTCACAAAGCTTTCTTCTCGTTCCTTCTGTCCTCTCTGTCCTGTCTCTGTCCTCTCCTCTCCTCCACTCCGCTCTGCTCTACTCTGTTCTACTCTGCACTCCATCCTCAGGGCTTTGGTTTTGTAACATTCGAAACGAGCACAGATGCAGACAGAGCGCGGGAGAAACTAAACGGTACAATCGTAGAGGGACGCAAGATCGAGGTGCTTTTCTTCTCCTTCTCCTCATGTCCACTTTTCATTTTCCTTTTTCCTTCCAATCCATATGACTTTTTATTTCTCTTCTAATTCCTTATTTTTTTACTTATTTCCTCTTCTTTTTTCTCTTCCTTTTTTAATTTCTGCTTCTATTCTTTTAATTTCTCTTTATATCTCCCTTGTTTTCTTTTCTTCTTGTCACTTCTTCACATCTTTTCTCTCTTCCTTTTTTTCGTGTTATTTTATCTTCTACTCTATCGTTGTTTCTCTTTCACTTTCTCTATGTTTCTTTTTCTCTCCTCTTCTCCTGTTCATTTCTCTTCTCATTGGTCTTGCTTTGTGTGTGTGTGTGTGTGTGTGTGTGTGTGTGTGTGTGTGTAAGCCTCCTCCTCATCTCTGACTCCACACCAGCATGGAGCGCTCCAGTCATTTCTTCATCGTCTCAGACTTTGACTCTATCAGATGCTGCATGACTTCACTTTCTGTTTCTGATTTAAAGACGATGAGTTCTTGAGATTTTGTTTGTTCTTATCATGTGTTTGTGTTTAATAAATTTAACTTAATTAATTTTCTGTGAAATCCCCTTTGATTTATTTATTTATTTATTTAAACTCTAAACAGTAGCATGACTGGCATGACATGGATGATTAAAACCACACACACACACACACACACACAGAATAACTGTTGTTGTTTCAGTCACCTAATGCTGGTCATTAACATCTCTTTTTATCCTGTGTGTGTGTGTGTGTGTGTGTGTGTGTGTGTGTGTGTGTGTGTGTGTGTGTGTGTGTGTGTGAGCAGGTGAACAACGCCACGGCGAGAGTCATGACCAACAAGAAGGCAGCGAATCCTTACTCAAACGGTACGGACACTCGCGCTTGTACACGACACAATGTAGCTGAAAGTTAACAAACGACGATCTTACAAACCCGAGGCGGACTGTAGAATCTGTAATGTAGCGCTTGTTCCTGACGATGATGTAATGCTTCAGATCAGGAGCTGTATGGGGGGCAGCGTCTCTCATCTCGTGTGTGTGTGTGTGTGTGTGTGTGGGGTATGTTTTGCAGGCTGGAAGCTGAATCCTGTCGTGGGAGCTGTTTATGCACCAGAACTTTACGCAGGTGAGACACATACACACACACACACACACGCACACACACACACTTTCTCACTCACTACCTTGCTTTATTTTTTTCTACAGTGTAGTTGTTGTGCTATCTAGCTGTTGCCGTGTGTGTGTGTGTGTGTGTGTGTGTGTGTTTGTATGTGTGTGTGTGTGTGTGTGATGGGTAATATTTCATCAGGAAGAAGTGCTGACCACATTGAAGCTGTAACTGCGTGCCTTTCTGCTCATTAGGCTAAAGTCTGTTCATTCCTCAGACAGCTTTACAGCCAGCCTGTAAATAACACAACCTCTCTCTCTCTCCTTCTCTCTCTCTCACTCTCTCTCTCTCTCTAACCGTTAAGACCTGTCTGTCGAGATGCAACTTTAAACTATAAATAACAATGACATGAATTCTAGCATAAATAATAACACCTGCCATAAATATTTTACTTTTACTGTTGTATGTAAATTAGCGTTTTAGATTTAAAGCGTGAGCTAATGTAAGTGTCCATTGTGTAACATTTACGTAAAACCTCATCATAACGCTCATAATGGCCTTCATCAAATGATAATGTTTAAGAAACGCTGATGTAAAGCTGTAACAAGGAAAGCAGCCTTAGTACAACAATATCAATAAACAACAACAATTCAGGAGAGGATCAATAGTGAGGGGCAAAATCAGATGAGACTGCATTCAGAATTAGCAACATTATTATAGGAACAGAAACCAAAACCATAATGAAATACTAGCCATACTAGTCATACTAATGTCAGGAGAGCTGCAAGAAGCTGTGAAGTTTCCTGTGAGGAGGTGTTTACATATACGGGGCGGTCATAAAGTTTGTATGCCGTATAAAAAAAACACAATAAATATTTGTGTCTAAAAATTAGTACATTCATGAACATTTTTTTTTGTAAAAAAAAAAAATAAAACTGCGGTATTGTTCCGCATGATGCCGTTAGTCGGTCAAAGACAAACAGGCACACTCGAAAATCAGCTCACGAAATAGTGAAACTTACAGGTTACTTGGGGTACGAAATTCTGCCTCCTCCCCATTACGCCCCCAATCTTATACCCAGTGACTTCTTCCCCTTCCATCACGTCATCTTCCATCACTTAAAGGAACCACTTCATGGTAGATGTTTGAGGATGATGAGGTGATTACAGAGGTGGAACGTTTCCTCAAGAACGGAAGGTCTCCACCAGCTCATCTATCATTTGGAGAAGTGTGGCTTTAGATGGAGGAAATGTAGAGAAGGACTAAGCTCACGACCAACATTTGTTTTCATTACATAATTTGTTCCTTGCCAATAATACTATTTTTAAAACTACCCCTCGTATGGTCTACGGAAGAAGCATTCAGTGTCGGGGCTGAAGCTGTAACTTTCCCCACATCTTTAGGAGGAGTTTACACTTCTTTGGAAAGAATAAAGTGAAACCAGTGAGAGAGAAACTGTTAAAACTCAAAGCTGATTTGTTTATTTGATTAAATTTACCACAAATAAATTTTTAAATATATATATATATATATATATATATATATATATATATATGACTTTGTTCAGATAAATGTACTAGTTGGTAAATTCATGTGGTCTAACTGAAATCAAAGGAAACATTGAGGTGGTAACAGTGACGCATCATCACACCCCGTCTATGATTATTTCCTCACCCCAACACAGCCCTAATGGTCTTATTCCTCACATCAAACTTCATATCTACCATGCGGCTGTGCAGCTGTAATGTGAACAGATTAATTTGAATTGGAACACTCGACACCTTCCTCACGCACCTGATGTATGTGAGTCATGTGCGATATCAATCCGCAGTGTGTGTGTGGATCGTTTTGGGTTTGATCTCCGTTCACAATAATGTCAAACACGTATGTCTTACATGCACACAACCTGCTGATGGAGCAGGGACATCAGGAATACGTGGTAAAATGACACGATGATGCTTTGTTGTAAGTGAGTCACACACGCTGTGGAGGCACACACCATTACGCACGCATTCAGAGACTGCCTGTAATATAACACATGCATAATTACACACACACACAGCACAGACATGTCTCTACGCGATGGTGTAATAAATCACTGCGAGTGTTTTAGCGTGTAGCAGGCGGGAGGCTCTTGGGCTGCTATGATTCATCGGCTGCTAATTTTTCAGCGCAGTTTGCCAAGCCTAAACGGCAGCATATGCTGACCAGCTGGGCCCGGAGAGATTTGCTCTTTAATCTAACACACACGCACACATAGGAATGCAGGAAGAACTGAGATTAAGAACATAGATAGATTTGACAGAATGGTATATTTACAGAAGCTAAAGATGAGAAGAGAGGAAACGAGATAAAGGTCTGTGCAGACTAAAAAGTAGGCTTTACATGAGTTCTGAGCTTTCGCTTAGCATTTTTGAGCCAGTCCTGATACAGCTCTGAAGTATGGTTCAGAACTGAGTCAGTCTTATGGCTGTATTTCAGAGTTCTAATGCAGTTCTGAAGAACAGTTCTACACAGCAGATGGTTGTCTGTAATTACTATATTATTGAGTTTTCATGCAGCTCTATAGTTTTCAGTTAAAGGCATAGTTGAAGTTGAGGTACATATAAGTACAGTACTATCGGTTTTGGTTGTTATAAGTTTTCCTGCTCTGCACACCGATGGTGAAGT
Organism: Clarias gariepinus; assembly: GCF_024256425.1. Classification (NCBI taxonomy): domain Eukaryota; kingdom Metazoa; phylum Chordata; class Actinopteri; order Siluriformes; family Clariidae; genus Clarias; species Clarias gariepinus. The sequence goes on from NC_071127.1 coordinate 3,949,558, forward strand.
TTTAACCCCAGGAATGCGAGTACGGCGTAAATAATTGGGACAAAATTCCACAATCCTCATTCCATGCAAAAATACATTCCAAAGAAGAGCTGAGCTCAAGCTCAAGCAGCTGAAGCTTCCTCAGTCCTACTGAGCTTAATCCAGTTGGTCTGTTTCAAAGTTGTATTTATTGCAAATCGGGTTCTTTTCTCCCACCAGGAAATGGATATGTGCCTATTCCAGTTAGCCTAGTCCTGGTTAGCCATATGGCTAGTTACTTTGAAATAAATGAATCACATGTGTATTGGAAAGATAGATAGATTTCCAAAGAGAAATTGTATTGTTACAGCAGCCAGTTTACATAATATACAACAATTAAATGCACAATAAATTATCATGATTTGGCCCAAATTTCCTTACATTGTGCTCACATTCCAGGTGACAAACTACTGTATATGGTTGGTGTGCTGATCAGAACATTTATAATGACCAATAACTTTTATATAGTACTAATTGTATATGCACCTAAACTTCTAAATCAAGACAGACTTAATGGACTATCCCTTTAAACTTGAATATCTGCTATACTCTTCTAGTGTTCTGGAATCATTTTATAGAGTTCTAATGCAATTCCATGTTCTGATGTGGTTAGAAACGTGTCCTCTACAGCATGCTTTCTGTTCAAATTCTCATGCAGTCCTAGTAAAGATTTCATAACCAAATGCTGTTTGAAAAACATTATTTTCTAGATTACTTACTCACATCTCGAGTTCTAATCTAACTGATTCTAAATTGAAAGTTATTATGCAGATTATAGTCATTATGCTCCTCCAGTTTGATGTTGCAGTCCTAATGTGTGAGTCAGTACCATAAAGTCATGTGGTTTTAGATTTATAGTCCTAAATTTTTGTTCAAATCCTCAGATTCAACATACGTTTTCTGAAGATTCTGATTTTTATTATTAGAATTTCAGCCCTGCTTGCCATGTTTATATTATTTAGATGTCATCTCCTCCTTCCCTCTTTCTCTCTATTTCTCTCTGATCATTCTCCATGTTGTTGTTCAGATTGAGGTATTGGCAGAAGGAGGGGGTGGGGTGGTTCAGAGAGCAGGAGAACCTCTTTAGTACCACTGGGGGGTAACACTGGGGGGGTGGGGTCTGCATGGCGCCAAAACAGCTCTCCTTTTCTTCATCCTGCAACATAAACCTCCCTGTGAGCTCAGTGAGAGCAGCAGGGAAGGGGAGACGGGAACAGAGAGGGGGGTTGGCTTCTTTCAGTGTGATTGGGTTCCCTGTCTGAGAAGGGAAATGAAGTAATCGCCCAAAATGTGCTTCCTGAGAGAGGGGCATCTCTGGTTTTCAGTTTAGCATTGTTTCTTAGTATTTATCCGGTATCAATACATCCACTAAAAAAAGTTTTTTGTTTTTTTTTTATGTTGGATAAATCAATATTTTTGATTTTTTTTTATTCCCTTCTCTTTCCACCATAGTTAGTCAAAACATTCAGATCAGACTGTAATGAAACTCCAGCTACGTTCTGCTCAGAGGAACCATGGGCAGTTGGGATTTAGCACCGTACACACCCATAAATCTAAACTATTAAAGTGTTATTGTAGCAGGAATGATGAAACAAAGCACTTTAGCATCATGGACATCTATAATTCAGCACCTCAAACAGCCGTAATTCAACATCACAGACTCTGTGTGGCTGTGATTTAGCACCGCACACTGTTCTACATATAAACGTATCAAGTTTTGCTGTAGTACATACGATTAAAAAAACATTTCAGTCGAATCGGTAAAATGCGATAAATTTCAGGACAAGGAACAACTCTTTACATGAAGTGCTGTGATTTAGTGCCATATTCATATGTGATTCAAAACCACAATTACTGTAACTATGATTTAGTATGACAAAATACTGTGATTCATTTCAATAAGGTGATGTGAGCTGCATTTCAGTACCATGGCTAACTTTAATTCAGTAGGCAACTGTGATTTACTTAAACAAACAGATTTGATTAAGTATAATAATTATCTTCGTCTCAAAATAATACACAGTTGCAGTTCGGTACGATGGATAGCTGTGATTTAGTGCAATAATCATCTTTTTTACTACCCACAACTTTGATTCTTTCCAATGGCAACTTTGATTTTTTTCATCATGGACAGCACTAAATCATTACCATGGAAGAGCAGTGATTCGTTAAAGACAATTGTGATTCAATATCGTAGAAAGATGTGATTAAGTTAAATGGTCAGCTCTGATTAAGCGTCATAATCATCTGGATAGTTATGATTTGATAAGAAAACAGCTGTGATTCAGTATCAGGACCATAAAGGCCTGTGACTCAGTACCATGGACAGCTGTAATTCACTGCCACAAGTAGTTGCGATTCATTACCATGTTTCATTACCATATTCTGCAAGTTAAGTACAGCAACAGCAACATTTGCACAACATTCACTGTAACATTAGTACAGTATGTACAGGATTTCAATGATTTGTTTTATTATTAACTGCTGTGTGAGCATTGTACCAATCTCAAATTAGGAAAATGTGCTTCATTGTAACTGCAGTTGCAATGTTTTGGAGATGTGAAAGCATCCAAGAACCTGTAGTGTGTTGCATGAAGTGAGGATGAGTGGGAAGTGAGAACCTTCTGAGTTGCCTGGAGTAGCTAAAGGACTTCTTCTGAACGTCTCATAAATTTAATTCCATACTGATCCTGTTTGAGTACCCTTACCACTTAAATAAGTTCATGTGTGTGTGTGTGTGTGTGTGTGTGTGTGTGTGTGTGTGTAAGAGAGAGAGAGAGAGACGGAGGTAATTAAGCCCTAGCCATTGATTAGATAGCTGCTCTCATCCCTAGATTAGATGCTCAGCATGTCAACGGCTTAAACAGCCAGCATCAAAGAGATTGGTGTTGTTAAATCCCGGCGGGATTCCCAAACACATCCCGGAGTTTTCTTTTGGTCTCTCTGGATAGTTTTACAACATTAAGATCTTAGGAGTTATCCAGTGTCATGCATGTGTTGTTTTTGTGTTTGTTTGGTTTGTATGCTCTGGAATTGCATTTCTTGGTTTTGATTTATGAAACAGATACTTGAGCTTGCAGGGTTTCACTGCAGTCCAAATACTCTGCTTGAAATGTTCTCTTAGGTTCAGGTCACGTCCTGCTTGTCAAGATGCAATTACTAAGTTATGTTTTGCTTCAATTCTAAAATGCTCTTCTTAAATTCAGATAACATAGTAGAAAAAAGTATTGTGAATATATAATAGACAGGGCTGTCTCCAATTTTGCATATTAGTGTGTGCGTGTGTGTGTTTGCTTTATTATTTGTTTTCTGTTTGCTATGAGTATATAAGTTGATTTTATGCTAAATTAATTCCTTTTCCTCTCTTTTTCTCTCCTTCTATCCAGTAACAGGGTTTCCCTATGCAACCACAGGGGCGGCAGTAGCATACAGAGGAGCTAATTTAAGAGGAAGAGGACGAGCTGTATACAACACTTTTCGCACAGCTCCACCTCCTCCACCCATCCCCGCCTATGGAGCGTGAGTTTCTGTCTGATGCGGGAAAAAAATATGTTTTTGGCCTCTAATGTTTTTATTTAGTTTACATACTTTTTAGTACTGCCCAGCTGTGCCGGTAACACGTACAATTTTTGTTCAGTTCTATGGAGAGCTGTCATTCTGTACTTCACACAGTGGTAATTTAGTTCTATAATGTTTATGTTTCAGAACTACAAAGAGCGAAGTTTCAGTAACATGGATAGCTGAGATTCAGTATTAGAAACAGCTCAGTTTTAGTCCCATATACAGCTGAGATTCAGTACCATGGACAGCAGGGCTTCATGACCATAAACAGCAAAGATTCTGTAACATGGACAGCTAAAATTCAGACCCACAAACTGGTTGACTAGTTCCAGTACCATGGACAGCTCTATTCCAGTAACATCAAATCCATCCTAGTTCTGATGTCCTTCTCAGGTCTGAAATCCAGTTTATGTGTTCTTAAGTATTGCTGATGGGATCCTGGATTCTTGTGGTTTAATGTGGTAAAGCCCTGAATCTCAGAGGAACTGATGTGATATTGATTCAGCTTTGAAACTGATTTTGAAGTACTGCTCAAGGTCTAAACAGATTCTGAAGTTGTCTTCTATGGTTCAGATGGCAATCTTATGATCCTAGTTCTGACATTCTGGAGTTCTTGTGCAGTAGTGCAGTTCTGTTCTGGAAGTTAAAGTGAATTCAGCAGTTCTGACATCTTATTCTAGTTCTGTGGTCATTCTAACGTTCTACTTTAGATCTCTTATGCAGTGCCTCATCAGTTCTGAAACAAACTGAAATTTGATTCTATTCTGGTGTGTGAGAGAATCTTGTGTGTGAGTCTTTAAGAAGGCGTGTGTGACCTGTGCTTAAAGGAAGGAGTGATTAATGTATGTACATTCATACAATGTGTGCATGTGTGTTAAAAAATAGATTGTTCTATATTGAGAATGTGGATAAACTGACCCATATGCATATAGGAAGGACTTTGCATAATATAGGAGCTATACTGTACACACACACACACACACACACACACACACACACACACACACACAGATGTGTAAACCATGCCTCTGCTGGTCTCAGAGCAACTCTTTCATGCCATAGTCATTTGTCTTCAAGTCACATCCGTTTATCAAAAGGCACCTCTTTTTATCCCACTATTTCCACCCTCATTCCATCACTCCATCCTCACTCTCAGTCTAACTCCATCTTTACTCTGTGTCCATACCTCCATCCTCCTACTTATATCACTCCAACATGACTCTTCTTCCATCCTGTCATCTTTATTATGACTTTATCATTTTATTTTTACTCTCCCAATATCAATCAACCATCCATAAATGTTACTAATATAACTGTGGTGCACAATGTATCTCATGTCTTCTCTCTCTCTCTCTCTCTCTCTCTCTCTCTCTAGTGTTGTTTATCAGGATGGATTTTATGGTGCTGAGATCTATGTGAGTACCTACTTCTAGTTTCATAAATCAGACATTAAAATATTGTGTGTAGGAGATAGAAAGAGAGAGAGAGAGAAAGAGAGGTGTGTGTGTGTGTGTGTGTGTGTGTGTGTGTGTGTGTGTGTGTGTGTGTTGCAATTCCCTGAGAGTGTAAAATAACCCTAGTTTTGCTCTAACTTCACTCTCTAAACTGAGTCGATGGATGGGCGTCCACTCTACCAAGAAACCTGACAAGCAAATTCTAAACTCCCTCTACAGTCTTTCTCTTACACACACACACACACACACACACACACACACACACACACACACACAGGATGAAGATGAGGTTAGCATTTGGCATCAGATCAGTCTCTTCTCTGCACTATTTGAGACGAAAATACCATTTCTCTCTCTCTCACACACACACACACACACACACACACACACACACACACACACACACACACACACACACCATCTCCATTTCTATTATTTGGTTTACAATATTTTTGTGTGTGTGCAGGGAGGCTATGCAGCATACAGATATGCCCAGCCTGCCACAGCTACTGCATACAGCGACAGGTATGTATTACACACACACACACACACACACACACAAACACACACACACACACACACACACACACACACACACACAGTTTCTCTAAGCTAGAGTGATAAATTTGAATTGAAATTACTCTGCCTGGGGTGTGAACAAACAACAAAAGACAGACTGAGACAGAGTGGAGGACAACAGAGAGAGAGAGAGAGAAGTTTATATAAAAAGACGAGCAGAACTGTTTCTGTTCTTTATCAGTATTGGATGGTCATATGGACATTACGGATGTAGTGTGTCGCTAGTGATGATCTAAACACACTGCTCTCTGCGTTCAATAACATTACAATCGATCCACACACTCCAACACACCAATCAGTGGCACTGAGAGAGAGAGAGAACCAGAGAGAGAGTGTGTGTGTGTGTGTGTGTGTGTGTGTGTGTGTCCCTCGGGACTGATTTCCCTCCCTGCTCTTTCTTGCCCATATTTCTCCCTGTATATAAACTCATTTAGCTCTGGCCACGGGGACAGGGCCGTTTGTTTTGTTTTGTTTCTCCGCTCTCAGTGTATTTGTTTCTGTTCCTGAATAAATGCCCCGGACTCCCTCATCGATTAGCGCACGCCTCGTCTCAGCCCAACATTATCGGATAGGTGGCGGGACTTCGCTAAAGATTTTAGCCCGGTTTTCTCCAGAGACGTGAAACGGTAAACTAACTCGCAAAATGTTCGATAAATTCCCTACAAATGGCTCCTCCTGTCGAAACTCGGCGCTCGGCGAGTCGCTGCTTTCCAGCGGTTGGGCTTGTGGAGGCAACAATTAGCTGTCTTTCTACTGTAGAGCTCCTGGCTGGACATGCTAGTGTAGGAACTTTAACCTAGAACCTTCTCAGATCTTTTTAGGGAATCAGGCCTCATGCTTTTGGTTTGTGGAATTTGTCAAATCAATTTTTCTCATGATGTTCATCCCAGTCACTCTGGTCAGGGTGCTTTCATTTAGCAATGTTTAGATTCTGTTCTTAGTTTGAACCCATGATATTTTTTTTCGGGAATGAAATCTATTCATGAAATTTATCCAAACACAAAACTCTTATGATCTATAGACCTAAGACCTAAGTCTGGAGAAGTCCGATTAAAGTCCGATTAAATGTATCGCAGGTCTTTTAGTCTGTAAGAATGTTTCGAACTATAAGTTTCCAGCCCAGAAATTTCAACCATTTTATATCCTGAACAGACATTTCTGTGTTCAAATCTCAGGATTGCCCTGAACTGTGCTGGGCCTTTGAACATAACTTTTGAATGTCGTCTTTCTAAAAAATTTTTGTCCTATATCTCTTTTTTCTTTTCAATATTTCTTTTTTTCCCCCCAAAATTGACATTTCTTTAACAAATGTTATCCTCTCACCCCCATGTCTCTTTAGTGGCTTTAGTGGAGTTTAATGTATTTTTTTTTATAGTTAGGAAGAAGGTAAATTGTTAGGAGATCATAGTACTGTAAGTACTTACCCTGTCATGTACGCAGTAAAATCCGCAGTGTTGATCAGAGTTCATACATAAACACTGTAGGGTGTTCATTCAAAACCAGAAAATGTGCTGTGTAAACAACCTAGGTCTCAGGATTGTGTGTCTCACACTGCAGGAGAACCAGGACCAGGAACCCTAGAGCCAAAGTCAAGTATCTGATTTGTCCCGCAGTGGAAAGACGACTAAGGTTGATCTGTTAAGAAAAAAAAAAAACTGCTTCATTTATTATTTGAGTACAACAAAAGCACAAAAACTCACTTATAGAATCTAATAATCTAATGTTAATCTCCTGATTTAGTTAGTGCAGTTTTTATTCTCTCTCTCTCTCTCTTTTTCTCTCTCTCTCTCTCTCTGTATTGCTGGTTGACTTGCTGCCCTGCGCTCCAGGCTCAGGTTCCCTTATCTGCTCCCTGCAGACCTCCTTTATTTGTATGTGAGCACTGGAGGAAAGAGGGGAGGAGAGAAAAGCCAGAGTAAATAGAGGATGAAGTGAAGTCAAATAAATAAATAAATAAATAAAAGCCACGCATCTTGTCCTGCTTCTGTAAAAAAGAAAAAAAGGAGGAGGATTAGTTCTGAACCGGCAGCGATAAAAACTGTACAGAAACACAATGGACAGAGAGAGAGAGAGGGAGAGAGAGAGAGAGTCCTACAGTACAGGAGTTCCTCAAGCTCTCAATTTTCCTCCCTTTCTGTCTTATTTTTCTCCGGCAACGTCTTATTCTGTCCTTTTACAGCCGTCAGTTCTTTCCCATTCGGAGACGGACTGAAAGACTCTCAGACAGATGGGCAGACAGACCACTGGAGACAGACAGTGATTGTATAGACAGACAGATACAATGAAACAGACAGACCGGCAGACAGACATGAGGACAGACAGATGGTCAAACACACACGTGCATGCCTGGATAGAAGCAGACAGACAGAAACAGACCAAAATATTTACAAATGAACATGCAAATAGGAGGAGAGACAGAGATACCAGATGGATAAAACAGAGAAATATATGATAAACAGGTAGGTACAGTACACACACACACGCACACACACACACACAATGCAGAGTGCAAAGTCAGTGTGATTAATTATTTATAGAAATGTTTGCGTCATTTTTTTTCTGTTTTTTTTTAAGCCTCCTTCACACACTCACAACCTTTAATGCGAAACGAAGTCTCTGTTTCTCCTTCACGCCATTAACGCATCTGCATTATTACACACTGAGGGCTTCTCCTGCTGCCCAGCTTTATACACTTCACCATCCCTAACTGAGTGAAACCAACACTGCTGATGTTCCACAGTGATACACCAGTGTTAAATTCTCTCTTTGTGTGTGTGTGTGTGTGTGTGTGTGTGTGTGTGTGTGTGTGTGTTTAGCTATGGTAGAGTCTATGCAACGGCAGATCCGTACACTCACACGATCAGCCCGGCTGCCACATACAGCATCGGCACAATGGTGAGTTCCTGCTGCATCACACACACACACACACACACACACACACACACACACACACACACGCTACACACACCACCGGGTCATAAAGTCTAAGTTCATGACCAAGAGCTGTTTTTACCCCTATTAGTTTGTTTACAATTCAAATCAGAGTGAAATGGATACATTTTTTAAACATTTAAATAAATAAACAAATGAAAATAAAAAAAATAAATGCATTCTCAGGAGTGTGAAGCTGAGACCAATAAACCCCTTCAGTCTTTTCTTAACCGGTTTCACGAGAAATCAAATTATCAACTCAGCACTCATTTAAAACGTTTTGCTTGTCAAATCCAACGTTTCGTTTAGTGCCTTGTGTACATGTCCTGGGTCTCACGGCTCAATTCAGTGGCTCACAGCAAGAGGTCACGTCTGCAGTCGAGTCTGCTTAGAGTCGAATCTCTTATTTACTAGAGTTCAGTCGGAAACAGCGACAGGTCGTGCTATACAACTGACACAGTGAACTGTCCATTTCAATCTGAAAAAAGAGGGACAAATTAATAAACAATAAGAAAAGAAGCAGACATGTCCTGGGCCCCCATGTTTACACCAACACTACACCGCACCTGTATGAACATAGCAGTTTTAGAGCGCTGTCAATACGGCAAAAGTGCCTGGAATAAGGATCAAATATTTAATATGTTGAATTAAGATAAAGATAAAATGTAAAAACAACTTTTCCAAGATCTTGGTGGTGGACTTTACTTTGAGACCCGGTGTTCACCTTCCCCTGTGCGCTGACTCTGTGTTACTGGAATTATCTGTTTGTGTGTGTTATGTTGTCTCTAGTGCCCTCTAGTGGATATTTCTTACTCTCTGACATGACAGTGAAGCATACTGCAGCATACTGTACATACTGTACTCTTGTGTTACATATAACCGTTATACATTGAACCACATAATATGAGAGCAATAATATTGAAAGTAAAATATTAACTGCTTACACACACCTAACAAATGTATACACATTCTCTCTTTCTCTCTCTTTCTCTCTCTCTCTTTCTCTCTCTCTCTCTCTCTCTCTCTCTCTCTGTGGTCCCTTCCTGGGTAGATTGTAACTTTGAGTAGTAGTTCCGCCTGAGATATCCAGGCTGTGTTCCATTTGAAAGGAAGCATTAAAGCAGAACTTTGGCAAAACCTTCTGCTATTTGGGTAAATTTAACAGAATTACAATATTGACATCAAAAGGAAAACAAGTAATTGTTTACAAGACAGCTGTTGTGCTTTCTTTCAAAGAGGATGCCTTCTGAGGATGGGACGCAGGGACTGTCATCTCTCCCGCAGCCAAGTTAATGTCTGTTTTTAGCTAGCGCGTGCAGCATCAAACTTCTCTGCTTAAGCACCTTACGAAAACCCCTATCCAGTAAGGTGCTTTCAGTAAATGAAAGAATTGACAGCAATGGCAGTATGGAGCGTTAAACACAACATCAAAGATGGAAAACACTGGGCAGAGAGTGAGACGAGCTCTCCTCTTCTTCAAGAGCTTAGCGAGCATGGTGGGCGCGCTGCAGTGTGCTGTCGGAGATCCAAATGCATACATCAGATTTAAAAAGAAAGAAATTAATAAATAACTGGAGTTGATTTCTCCTAATAAACGAGTCAGGGGTTTAAGCATTGCGTCATGCTAACGAGCATTAAACAAGAGGGAAATTCTTCCGCAGTGCAGCTGCTAGCTAAAAGCTTTCATTAATTATGACATTTCCTCGTCAAATCCTCCTTATTTGCTCAAATAAAAATTTTTGCTGTGAGCAAATCTTCTGTTTTCTTTCCTCTTAGCCTCCGAATTTCCTTCCACAAGAGCCACATCGATCCTTATAATCATAAATCCTAATGCTGTGTGTGTATATTTATCCACATATACAGAGTTATGAGTGTGTGCGGGTGATGCCGATGTAAAGAGAAACACTTCCTGAGTGAAAAGAGAGAATTACAATCCAACAGCTCCTAATTCTTTTATTATAATTGATTAACATCTCAGAACAGGATCACGGCGCTCCTTCACGTTTAAAAAGACAGTAATTTGGTAATTAGCTCCTCCGAGGCCGAGTGAGGCTCTCTTTCTCCAGCGTGGAGAGAAAGTTCAGTAAACCAGTTCTTTCGCTTTAATGAAAAGTTTGAAGTTCTTCTCAATTAGTCAGAATGGGTCTTTGAAGGTTTGAGACGTGGCCCGTGGAGAGACGTGTAGCCAGAGCTTTGTCTGATGAGGAACACAGTGCGTTAAAGCCACTGGCTGTGAGGTTGGCACCTTTTGACGCACTTAAAAGAGAATATTAACAGGATGTCTCTTTTGAAACGAGTGTTTCCAGAAGGAATGGACGATCCGTACAGGTCTTGGGTTTTTCAATCTCACATTATAATAAGAACTAGTGATCATGATGAGGGATGTTGTCAGTGTTACAGCTGGATTACAGTACTGAACCTTGTGTATGTTTCCTCCTTATACTGTAAAACAAAACAGGACCTGAGGTCTCTCTCAGGTGGCTGGGCTTTTAATAAAAAAAAATTTATTTGACTAAAAGCCCAGGAAGTGAGATGTTTTGTGTAGACTTAATAAATAGAATAAAAATACATGAACAATAACCATATGGCTTGTGATACATGTCAAATTGCAGATAACTGATAATTAATCTGATTTTGTTTTGACCATATGCAGATGTTTTTAAATAAATAAATAAATAAATGTTGCTGTATCTGAAATCTATCAAACAACCTGTATTGTGCCTTGCCATAAATAGATTTTAACAAAACAACATGGAGTTTTATTAGGCAACTAATTATCATCTAATAATTAAATAATCTTAATTAGTGCTCTTGCACAGTCACATCATGACCTCATAATTTTGGTAAGGCTCAGGGTTAAACTCTACCAGTCATTAGGTGCCATAGTTGCATCTTTCATGGAAACCCTTAAATAGAGATATTGTTCTATATTCAACGTTGATTGTTTCCCCATTACACAATATTTTAAAGGTTAATAGTAAAATCATAGAAAGTTAATAAATGTTTGACCAATCAGAATCCAGGACTCAATGCACAATTTACACACAGGCCCTGAACAAATATGTCTATAAAATCCAGTTTTTTGTTTTGTTTCTTGGAAAATCCAGGTAGTGGAAAATGCTAGTGGGAAAGTTTCTCTCTTCATCAGCAACAAATAAATGCTTGTACCACTAACACACACATAAAGTTCAATCAATATACAACTACCTTCTTTCAGGAAAACGCAGCACAGCTTAAAAAACAAACAAAAACAGAACTTTCTAAATAGAAAGAGTTTCCTGATCTGGCTCTCTTCATGTGTGCTGGAGCAGGAAGGGAAGGAATGAGGAAGGAAAGAGGAAAGACGTCTCCGCCTCCATCACTCTGACTGCCCTCCTCTTTTTTCATCTTTGATGTTGCAGGCTAGCCTCTGCCGAGGAGCGTACAGTCGCTTCACACCCTACTAAAGCTGAGACACACACACCGGCCGTGTTAAACTAAAGCGAGCAAACCCCTCTTATTCGACAGGCGAAACGAACAGCTGTCGACGGCCTCGTCGCACCACAACACTAACTAGTGCACTGTCAGAACACACAACAGCTTTGTGTGTGTTTGTGTATTTGTGTCTGGCTTTGTATGATGTCACAGGTTATAATGGTTTACATCTGAATCAAACCCAGCCCTTACACTCCTGTGTATTTATTTCATGACGGCTTGTTGATCTGTTACCATCACTTTTTATTTCCCAATGCAAAGGAAAACACCACTGATGTTATATGACATAAATATAAAGATAATCCTTCTGATCCCCCCCCCCCCACAAAATTTGTTCAATTTAAAAAAAAAAGTTTTCTATTAGAAAACATAACATGTATTTATTATACGTTTTTAAACAAATTATAGTTTAAAAAATAATTATGAATAAAATGTATACAAAAAATCGGGAGATTAAACACCAAGATCATTTGAGAAAATCCTAAATAATCAGATATGTATTACATTAGAGTTAACTGAAATTAAATTAACAATTATTCTGCTTTTTTCTAAATAATCTTAAATTTATAAAAATGTATCTAATAAATTCTTAGGAATATAATACTAATATTGACTAAAACTGAAAAATATCTAGTCAGTAGGAAAATCTTACAACTACATCAAGCATGAAAAGTGTAACATTCCTGTTTTTGTATTTATTCATTTATTATGTATTTAGATAACATTCCAGGCTAAATTCCAGGTGCGCTGATATTTAACAAACATGACCACATTCGCCTCACCTTGTGTGTCATGAAGTCTTCCCTTGATTTCAAACAAATTCTGTGCTAAGTATAGGCATAAGGTTTATTGTAAATTATATTTTAAATCAATTTAATATTTGGTTTATCTTATTTCACAACATTTATGTTTATTATTATTATTATTATTATTAACTAATTTTAGAACTTTACACTCACCTTGTATCGCCAAAAAGGTTTCCAGGTTAAACTCTATATCTATTTAAAAAACATTCTGACATCATAAACTAAAAACTGAGTTATCAGCTACTTTGGGATTGGAAATCACTGACACTTCAGACAATAATTATCTTACTTATTCTTAAAATAATTCTTCAAAATAAATCCTACCTTTGCCATTCAGATATGCGCAAGCATATATACCTTCAATACCTTCTTATTTAGCATATAGGAAGTTTCAGTTAGAGTCTGAAGTTTTGTAAAGTTTTTGTGATATAACATGAAGCCAAAAAAAAAAGAAAAAAGTCATTTCCTTGAGAGTTTTGTCTATGCATTTTATCTACAAAAGTCGGACACCCAGGAATCCTGACAGACTGATCATTCCATTGAATTACAGCCTACAGTGGAACATTTTTCAGGTTTTGGTGCCTCTAATGAAAAACTGAATCCAGCATGGACTTTCAAAAGTAGAGTAAAGAAATAGACTTTTTATTTTATAGTCCCTAATGTTATAACATCATAGGTATTTTAATATGGTCCTCAATATGGGCTCAAAAATGTATTCATAGATTTATATTCATTTATTATTTACAATTCCACTAGGAACACTAAACTGAAAAGTGGTCCATTGTTTACTGTCTCCAGTTTTTGAAGACAGTAATTAAAAATAATGGTATACTTGTAACTTTTAAAATATGTACACCCAATTCGTACTTTTAAAATTCCTAAGTACACTTATGATTTTTTTTTTGAACATGTGGACATATAGACGATTAAATAAGGAACAAATAAAACCAGTCATGTTTCCACTTTCTAACTTAAATATTTAATTTCAATCTTTTTGTCAAAGTCACACACTTTAAAAATTTAATTTCAGTTTAATATGGATTCCTCATGATCCCATGATCCCACTCTTTAACAGTTTGGGCCCTGGAATACGGCCATCCCATCAAGAAAGAAAATCTCCACAGATGTGATAACCTGGTGATTCAGTAAATTCAGGTGGTCAGCTGACTTCTTTTTATTGTCCCATAACGTAGCTGAGTCTAGACCTGAGTAACTGAAGCAACCCCAGATCATAACACTGTCTCCAGAGGCTTGTACAGTGGACACGGGAATAGGGTCGAAGCTTTTTCAGGACCTCTTTTCCATCGCTCCAAAGCCCAATCTTTATGTTCATTAGCAATCTGAAGTTGTTTTTGGTCTCAATAACAAGTGGATTTCTTATGGACACACATCTGTTTAGTCCAAAACCCATGAGTTCTCATCACACTGTGGGTGTCTAAAAATACTCTTACTTTATCTGATAAACATGGCTATGATTTATCCTCCTATCTTTTTTTTACCCATGCAACTTCACTAAGAGATTAAATAAGTTCCATGTTTTAATAATGTGCAGGACAGTTTCAATTTCAGTTAATTTTAATTAGAAAAATGAGAAAAAAATAAAAAACCTTTGACTCGCTATTTGTTTTAACTTTATATTGGTACACTAATGGTTAAAGTATGTATTTTTTGTTTAGTTTTTTGATCCATGCATCTTATTGCAGATATCAGTATACAATATATAAGCTTATATATTTATGTTTTCCAATTCTTTATTGGATCCACATTTCAGATCAGATTAGATCCCGCAGCTTATACGCCTCAAATGTTTTGTGTGTGTGTTGTTGCTGACCTGATGCAGTTTGATATTTGATTAAAAAGGTCTCCTTTACATCTGCCAAGAAAGAAAACACACACACACACACACACACACACACACACACACACGCAAAGTGAATCAATGGGAGTCCACAAACTGCATAGGTCCCAAAAGCCCCTCAACTTCTGATTTAATTAGGCATTAAATCTTAACGGGCTAATCAATGCAGCGAAGTGCTCAGTGTAGCAAAAATCCTGCCTCTGTGAACCAGCAAATCTTCAAACGCTCTCGGCAGCAGAAGGACCAGATCTGAATCAAATCTCCAAACTGTACATCGATGCTTGTGCTGCGTACCTTTTATGTTTTTGTAATGCGCCCCTGTCGACTTCCCCTAAGCGCAAATCATGGTGTATGTATCTTAATCAAGCCTGATGGCAAGAACAATGTAGCAATTTTATTTAGAGTTTATTTTTTATAGTCTGCTTTGGCTTACTAATGAGCTAGCTATGCAGCTAACATGTTAACTACTGTAACTAGTCACAGAATGTACCAATGCTCCATCAAAACCATTTTCAACACTTTTTGAACAATTTGGAATTAATATCATGTCAGCTAACAGAACATTCTGTGTTATTTTTTCTCTTAAAGAGCCCATTCCTTATCTACAGCACTTTACATAAGCTTGATTCAATAAGGTGATGCTAAGAGAGCAGGGGAACATCGCAAGTCAATGATGATTTTATTATTTTATCTATAGTTTTACTAGCTGGTTTTGACTTAGGAATGTTCTTGGATCCATTCCTTATCAATCTTACTTAATACCTACTTATCTTCTATACTAGTCTTAAAATACTGCTGAAACAGACTTTTTTTATTTATAAAGCAATATTTCAAATGTCAATCAATGTATGTTTTGGAGATTATCTGCCTGAACTTCTTAATTCGCTTATACAACATGTAAAAATTTATCTGATTAAAAAAAAAATGTCATCCAGACAACCACTGCATTAAATAACTGGCATTTGAATAAAACAACACATCTACAATACTGAGAACATGTCTGGGTGTAGTAGTAGGGGAAAGTAATAATAATAATAATAATAATGTAGCGCCCCCATGCCTCTATAACAAGCATGTAATGGATTTAACTCCACTATGGGACGCCCCGAATTTGTATAACTAAAAGTGATAACACAATAGATGCGTATATCTAGGAGTTTGTGCACTCTTGTATGAGTAAGCACTCAAAAATTTATAATTTCCACAACAATGAATTTTAAATAAAATACATTTCTTTACTTGCTCTTATGTCTTTCTTTTGGAAAAAAATAAAATTACACAAAAATAAAATACATAAAATAATACTTCCTCTCAAAGGTTATACCCTTTTTTCTTTATAAATAAAAATATGGTTCCTTTTCATAGGAGAAATTAACTATAAAAATAAAATATGTGCACTTTCATACAATAACTATAGACTAAACACTGAACATCACAACAGTCAAATTCACAATTGTCTGCACTCTATTTAAATCAGTTACAATAAACCCCTATGCCGGCAGTAATTAAATTTAACTCTCAAAACATCGTTGCAGGCCTGATTACGATGCTTGGGATCGGTGAGACCATAAACCATGAGAGGTCACTTAACTCTAGGAGCAAACAAAAGGGAGCAGGTTCCTGAAGTTTCAGATGAGGGAAAAAGTCATTTCTCAGATGAATTCCGAGGTCTCAGCAATGCAGTCAGCAGTCCTCGTGCACCGAGGATAAAACCACGTCGGAATCACGTAGTCAAAATGGCGGCCAGGTGTCACCCGGGGGCATGCTCTCTCGGCAGGTTTAACTCGGCGAATATTCCATGCACACAGTCGCTAATAATGCAGTTTATCAGTCCGGTAAACTTATATCAGCATCAGTCCACTTCTAAAACCTAGATGCGGGAAATAACTGTGTAATTCTTACTCTTTTGTTAAAGCGCTCAGATTAGCCGTCTGCCCTCCACTAATTCCTCTCTTCTTCTCCCCATAATTCCCTGCTTCCCCTCTAACCGATTAGGGTACAAAGGTCACCATACACTTTTAACCAATAAAATAAGAAATGTTTAAACATTCAAATAAAATTCAGGCCTCCAGAAAATAAATACATGTCGGCATAGTACATTCAGAACTTATATTTCCCAACATTCTACAATTGAAAATAAAACATATATATATATATATATATATATATATATATATATATATATATATATATACATATAGCACAGGGCTACACTCTCCCCCTCTTAACAGGTTTCTTTTCGTCCTTAACTAGGACTTTTTCTGAGTCCTAGTTACCGGTCTCCTGGTAAGCTGTCGAACATCTGACTCCTCAGATACTCTAACTAAACTACCAATTGTTTGTCTCTGTGAATGGTTCTCAGCTTTCCCATACCACTCTCTGGCTTTACCCTATGGACAGGCAAATCAGAAAGCTTCTCCATCACCAAATAAGGTGAAGAGTTCTAGTCTGTAACTTATGTTTCCCTTTAAGCCCCAAGTTCTTCAAGAGCACTTGATCACCCTTGGCTAATACTTGGTTATGCAAGACTCTTCCATAGTTCCTTGTGTTTCTCAAGTAAACCTGTGTTGTAGACTTTTCCGCAAGTTCATACGCACTCTGTAAATCTTTTTTTCGCTCCTCCACATAACATGAGTGACTGATTGCTTCTCGTTCGTCAGTTCCAAAGCACACATCAATAGGCAATCTAGCCTCTCTCCCAAACATGATGTAATAGGGCGAAAACCCAGTGGCATCACTCTTGGTGCTATTGTATGCATGCACAAGCTGGCTCAGGTGGCGGCTCCACTGACGCTTATGAGTGTCTCCCATGGTGCCCAGCATAGAAGTTCTATTAAAACATTCTGGTTGCGGTCTCCCTGGGGATGGTAAGGAGTCGTCCGTGACTTACGGATACCTAAAACCCTCAGAAGCTCTTTTATCAAGCGGCTCTTAAAATCACGGCCCTGATCCGAATGAATGCGGGCCGGGAGGCCATAGTGAATGAAAAACCTTTCAACCAAGACCTTAGCGACTATCACTGCTCTTTGGTCTTTAGTAGGATATGCTTGCGCATAGCGACTAAAATGATCCATGACAACTAGAATATTAGCGAACCAACTGGAGTCGGGCTCTAAAGACAAGAAGTCAATACAGTCAAACTCCAGGTCCCTTTGAGGTTATCTGGTGTAACAGAGCGGCGCATGGACAGGGACTCTTCCATGTCACACATTTTCCACAGTTTCCTATGTAACTCTCCACAGTCTGGACCATTTTTGGCCAATAAAACCTGTTCCTTATTAGGTTTACCGTCCTCTCTATGCCCAAATGTCATCATGCAAAGCACCACACACTCGCACTCCAAACTTCTCAGGTAGTAGTAACTGGCATTTTACTTTCCCCGGAGCTTTACATGTCACTCTGTACAACAACTTGTCTTCAACTCTCAATTTCTGACACTCACGTTTTAACAAAGCCACATCAGAATCGCACTGGCTTGAATAAGACAGCCACTGGCGAGTGTTCAAGGTTTCTCTAACTGTTCTGAGAACACTGTAATCTGACTGGGCTTTTTGCAAGTCTTCTCATGTGAACTGCTCTAACTAGCCCAAATTTAGATGGGTTGCAAAAACGTACAATTCAGGAGCGGCTTTTGCAGGAACTTCCAAACAATCAGCCATACACGTATTAAGAGCTAGAAACTCAAGCTGGTGTATGTAATACTTCTGCTCAGCAGCATTTAAGCCCCTGCTAGCAAATGCAACAGGCCTAACGCCTTCAGAATGCACCTGCTTCAAAACAGCACCTAGCACTTTAAGGCTAGCGTCAATGTGCAAGACATAGGGCTTGTTCGAGTCAGCAAAGGCTAACACCGGCACGTTAGTAAGGCGACTGATGATGTCTTGGAAGGCTTTTGTACATGCATCTGTCCATCGTTGACCAAACGGTTCAGACTCCTTGTAGTTATGCTTTTCTCCCATAATATTCATTTTTTTGCCCTTCCTTACAGGAGGATAACCTTTAGTGAGGTCAGTCAGTGGCTTTACAACGGAGGAATAGCTGGCAACAAACCTGCGATAGTAACCACAGAACCCAAGGAATGACCTCAACGATTTCAACTCAGTGGGCAGTGGCCACCGGGTTACAGCTTCCACCTTAGATGGGTCTGTGGCAATCCCATCTGCCGACACTATATGACCCACATATTTTACTTTTGGCTGACAGAACGGCATTTGTCCAATGACACTTTGAGACCCACCTCCTCGAGGCGGTCTAAAACCTTTATGAGCTTATCCTCATGCTCCCCCAACGTCGCACCAAACACAATCAAATCGTCTAAATAAACAAGGACTTGTAGCAAGTTCATGTCCCCTACAGCCTTCTCCATTAAACGCTGGAACGTCGCAGGGGCACCCATAAATCCCTGCGGCATGCTCTCAAACTGATCAAACCGGGCGGACAAGTAAACGCAGTCTTCTTCTTGTCTTCCT
This sequence comes from Clarias gariepinus, assembly GCF_024256425.1. Lineage (NCBI taxonomy): Eukaryota > Metazoa > Chordata > Actinopteri > Siluriformes > Clariidae > Clarias > Clarias gariepinus. The sequence continues at coordinate 3,968,708 of NC_071127.1, forward strand.
CCGCCATGGCTATTTGGTAGTAACCACTACGGAGGTCTAAAACAGGGAACCAGCAGCTTTTAGCTAAACAATCCGCGGTGTGCGGTGTCAAGTATTGATCAGGTATTGTCTTACTATTCAGAGTCCGATAGTCAATACACATACGCACACTACCATTCCTTTTCCTTGCAATCACTATAGGAGATGCATACGGACTCCGAGACTCTTTTATCACTCCTGCAGCTAGCAGGTCTTGCAGATGTTTTCTCTATGTCAGCAGGCGCAAGAAGTCTGGACCTCTCCCGAAATGGTCGGGGGTCACACAGACGAATATGATGCTCTACTTCCTTGGCTAAGCAAACCCCCCATTCATGGAGTGAAAACACATTACGTCGGCAACACAGCTTTCTCCTAAGTCTGTCTTTCCATTCTACAGGAATAGGTGAATCACCAAAATCAATTGCAGATGGATCTACCTCTTCAGATGCTTGACTTGTCAATTCAGCAGTCTGAACTTTACCTGGAGTCGTACCTCGGGGTATGCCAACCTCTTTCTTCGTCTCATTCTGTATTAACAAGGAAAAACAACTAGGGTCAATGGCACTAACTGGAGCTACCATAGGCTGAACCATTACACCTTGTGGCAATGGGGTGCCATCACTTGCCTCCACCACAACAATACCCTTAGGCGTTGGCTTGCAGAAGTCCACTTGGCACAGCACACAACAAGACGCTTGTGGCGGGAGGGACAGCTGATCAGGCCCCATCCACTTCACCAAGCCCACTGTGTCATCTGTGTCCCTATTACTAAGGCTGTGCGAAGCAAGGTCCCTCTTGGGCCCTACACTGCTGACATTCACTGCACAAGCCAGAGCGTCACTCTTTGAACGACCACATAACGCAGTAAGTCTATGGAACAAACTAGCATTGGTGCCAAGAATAATAGGGACCTGGTCTGGTGTGTTAGGCCCAGGGCAAATCAACGCTAACACAGCTAGTGTCTCTGGTTTACCAACAAGCTCTTTTGGAAACTGCATGTCAACCACAACATATCCTAAATATGGGTAACTTGTATCACTGAGTTCCCAGATGGCTAAGCCAGACACTGGTTGTATGGGTATACCTAAAAAGTAATTCTCATACCATTTCTCGAAAATGATGGTCACCTGTGACCCACTATCCAAAATTGCAGTACAGGTGTGACCATTCACCTTAACCTGCACAGTGGATGGAGGACCAATAAGACCCTCCGGAAATGGATTAGTAGCCTTAGCGTGCACTGCCTGTTTTTTGGAAAAACAGTAAGCGGTTTCATTAATAGATCTACTGTCAGGGACACACTCATCCTTGGCTTTTTTAAGGCAAGCTATAAGTCGCCTAATCACTTTTTTCCCCATTCTCATCAGAGGAGCACCTGGTGGCGATATGGCCATCTTCCCCACACCTGTAACAGAAGCGGACATCATCCCCTCAATGGCTCTGCACTTTCCTAGGAGAACCACAATCAGCAGGCTTAGTTCCAACAGCAGCAACTGTGGCTGCTGGCTTAGCTGCATCAACTCCCTTAGACTTTAATTTGTAGCTTAATAGTCTAACATTCTTACTTAAAGCAACAGCTTCAGATCTGCTGGGGCCAGATTAAGGCATCTGAACCGCTGATAGGGGAGCAACAGCTCTCTCAGTAGAGGACTCTCTCTTACTCATCTCAACCACTTGAGTTTGTAAAGCTAAAATATCAAGCATTGGACTAAAGTTCGGAAGATCCCAGGTTCAAACCCAACAACCTCCAATTTTCCATTGTTGGGCCCTTGAGCAAGGCCCTAAAACCTCAAATCTCAGATGTATAATGAGATAAAAAAATGTAAGTCGCTCTGGATAAGAGCATCTGCTAAATGTAAATGTAAGGAACTCTTTGGCAGTTGCACCTTGCTCAACAAGTCGCAGTGACTTTACAACCTCTAAAGCAGGCCCTCTCAAACACTCTAGGATTCGACATCTCTTTTCTTGCTCAGCCAATTACATTTACATTTACATTTAGGCATTTGGCAGACGCTCTTATCCAGAGCGACTTACATTTTTTTTTTATCTCATTACACATTTGAGCAGTTAAGGGTTAAGGGCCTTGCTCAAGGGCCCAACAGTGGCAACTTGGTGGTTGTGGGGTTTAAACCTGGGATCTTCCAAACCGTAGTCCAATGCCTTAACCACTGAGCTACCCCTGGCCAGCTACCACTGAGCTATTCACTCTCCTGAACCATTTAAGTGGCCTGTTTAAGCAAATACTCTACAGAATCCTCTCCATACCCCTATAACCATACCCCTCAGTCTGCCTTTTGCTAGTTCGGCTGACTACGTCGACTGAAGCATGCAAAACCAACTCATCAGGCCCTCGTGGAGGAGCAGAAAGACTGCACAAACCTTGTAAGTCAACTAGGGTCTTACCCTCAGCCATTAGAAAGTCCCCCAACCTAGCTGAGAAATCTTCAGGGGCAGCTAGGGCTTGGCCAACTGTCACAATTTTCCACACAGCATCACTATCAGCAGGCCTAACTTCGGGGGGGGGGTTTGTTTTTGGATAAACAAACTTGCTCTGATTGTTCTAGACGTTTATGTTGCGTTTTGTGGTGGCGATCGATTGACTTCTACACCGGTGTTCGTTTGTCTCTGTCTAACATCAGCCTGCAGCCCAAATTGTAGTTTGTGTGTTAACCTGTGGGGGCAGTGTCGGGAACTGGATATGAAAGCCCGCCGCTACCGGGTTCACTCTCTGACTAAACAATGTCGGATTAAAGAAAGGTTTTTTTGTGGTATATGAAAAAATTTCTACGTACGTTTTTCAACAATTATTATTTTTTTTATTTTGCCCTTTTCCGCATTTTCCTGTGTATAGCATGCAGGATCATGGGATATATATTCGGTCCTCCAAAGCATAAAATGAATGCGAAGAAAACAAACTAGAAGGGGTTTCCTTGCATTCTTTGGGTTTTAAACGCCAAGAAAAAGCTGCATGCAACGTTTTTTTAATGCCGTATAAACGCACAGCTGGACAACGCACGTCACCAAAGCCCATGTGAACACTCTCATTGACTCTTATGTGTAAAAAAAACACTCGCCGCTTGATCCGCGCTCACCGGACGCTACAAACGCAAATAAAAGCTCTATTTTAACGCCCGTGTGAACAAGGCCTAAGAGGTGACAGTTCTTAGCTACAAATCTACAGTATTAAGTAGAGATTAAACATTGAACCAATATGATACTTTTAAAATAAATAAATAAATATGCTGGAATGGTATTCTAATACTTGGTAGCTAGTAAAGACACTAAGCAGACTTAGCTATATTTAGAGTATGTTGTATGTACAGTTTCAATATATTTTTGTTTTGCCAAAACCTAACAAATAAAAATTCCCAAGAGCATGAGCTAAAGATTTGACTGTTCACAGAATCAGGAAAACACTGACCCCATGCCCAACAGAGCACCTACTGTATAGACTAATACTGAACACTTTGAGGATTATGATCTGAACCCTGTCTTTTATTTTATTATGTATCTTGAGTCAGCACTTATCCCCCAGTGTACTAAACATGGCGCATTTCATAAATTAACCTTTCATAACTCAGTCCTTACTTGTAGCCAAATGTAAAAGTCCCCCCCCCCCTCAAAAATCTCTCTAAATGAAATAATTCAGGGGGAAAAAATACAATTTGTTAACCTCGACGTATCTTAACGTCTATCTTACAAGGAGCAAATAATGAGTAAAAATAAAACGAAAACATTTTAACAGATTTAACACTTTATAGCATTATTTCCAGTGTATGTCATTATTATACGTACATATTTACTCAAGGCAGCTGTCTTTCTGTACTACTTCACCTCACTGACTACACACATCTGTGCAAACCTAGGCTGCTATGTATTGAGCCATGAAAAAAAACAATAAATGACAATGTTTTATTTTAATATTTTCTTATTTCAGTGATGTACATTTTACCGTATCCTGTCCAGTGAACCAGCAAATGGGTTTAGTTACTATATTCAGTTATTATATTATATTTTACAGCTACAGTATATATGACTATAAAGTCAACATATCAGCACAGGTATAAGGTATGTACTAATCACCTCCTATGTAGAAAATGTATAAACTCTGGGTCTTTGGAAACGTCCTGCAATGCAGGCTGTCATGTTTACTCCACTATTATCAAAAATTCTTCTGAGAAATTGATTAATGAAGCCTGTATTTATAAATCGCTAAGCTTAGAATTTTCTACACTTCGTAAGCAGTGTAGAATAACTTGTACTATTATAAATATTTTATAATGCTTCGTGAAAATTTGCAGTGTTATATTTTTCTTTGTCATTGTCCCTTATTTATGTTTTTTCTACTTTATTTTATCTATTTGTTTTTTGCATTTTTTTAAATTATTGAATAATAAATGAAGATTTAAGCTTAATTTTAAACATTATAAATACCTTTAAATATAAATAGTTTATTCAAATGAATAATTTAATCATTCTTTTTGTTTACTTTTTAATTTACCTATGTAAATCATCAAAATCAGTATTTGATTTTTTTTTATTATTAATCTACCTACAAACAATTATGATTTATCAATACATGCTTCAGAGAAAGTTTTAGGAAGAAATCTTTCTTGCAAAAAGCAAAGCAAGCAAAAAAAAAGCGAACATTGTGATGTGTATATAGAGTTCTGTGTACATGCTGCATATACTGCTGATTCTATTATCAGTCTTTTATATGTCTCTAATTGTCTGATGTATTTAAGAATATTTTTTCTTTTTTTCTCATTTGATCAAAGTGTCATTTAATTTTTTTTCAGCTGTTTAAAAATACTTCAGTGATCTACACAATTCCACATTAATTTCTTTTTACTGAGAGCTGTGATTGATTTTCCTTTACATATAGTTGTTAAATTATGTGTAAACTTCCAGTATTTTGTTTATCCCAAAAACATTTGATGTTTCTACAGTATATGTCTCAAATGAAAGTGAACTGGTTGGATTTAGTGTGTGAATAAAGACGTTACAGGACACAGATTACAGGCGTCATCACTCGTTAGTGTTTCATTAACTAACTAACTCATGGAAGATTTTTTTTACAATTATATAATTAACATAAAAAACTAAACACAAGTCATTTGTGCAAAAAATTTAAGTCACTTTCCCCCCCATTTTTTTTTTAATGAAACATCACTTTCCACAAAACAATACCTAACATGATACCTTTACACAAATTTGCACTTTACCCAAAATGTCACATTATTTGAAATGACACTTTACACAGAATAACACTTTACCAGTAAAAAAATGTACACAAAATATCAATTTACATGAAATTAAACTTTATTCAAAATAAGTTTACACAAAGTATCACTTTACATAAAACAATACTTTACACAATTACACTACACTGAAAACCCTAATAAGTTAATTGGACTAATATGATTGAGTAAACTCGTTGCCTCAATTTAATTGAGTAATGGAATCTTTCAAAACTTGCATATTTAAGTTTATTAAACTTGGCGGTTTTGTAGACTGTACTTAAATCATTTAGTTCAACAAACTTAGCACTTATTTAATGTACTTAAAAAATTGCGTTCACTTGGTATAATTCTTTTTTAAGTGTACTTATATATTTAAGTTAACTCAACATGAAAATGTAACTTAAACCTGTTAAACAATGTTCTTATATTTGACTGCAAGCTTTATGCACACCGTACTGAAATAAAACAATGAACAGCATTTTTAAGCATAGATTTTTTTTATTGACAAAATGCCACAATTTTCCGCTGGAAAGAATGTTGGAGAGTACTTTATTAGGTACACAACATGTACGGAATGAGCAGCTCATTCACACAGAAACCAGCATCCAATTCAGCCTCAGCATGAACCAGAGCACATTTCCCACATCACCCCTTACCCACACACACAAACAGGGCCAAAGCCACTAACCCAAACACCCTTCCCCAACATGGTGAACACACCGACATCCCCGCAAAGCATGCTGGTCGTCAGCCGCTGCCCCGCCCACGCCACATTCACATTTGTGAAAATTGACCTTTTGAAAATGTTTTTTCCCCCAAAGGATTAATCATGATTTTGAGTTCACAACACTTGAAATCTTAAGTTTATGCATTTTGATGGTAAATAAGTTAAATGAACTTATATTTTTAAGTGATGGGTCCAAAATGCAAAATTTTAAGTAATGTTTAGTCAACATTACTTGATCGTATAAGTAAAGACAACATTAGGGTTTACAGTGTACACATGAAATGACACTATACAAAGTGAAACTTTACCAAAAGTCACACTTTACACGAAACATCACGTAATAATAAATGTCCCTTTTTTTACACGCCATTTAACAAGAAACAACACTTTACATGAAATGACACTTTACCCATAATATAATTTTACACAAAACATCACCTTTCATGAAATTGCACTATACAGTACACGAGCCACCACTTTATACCCATCAATAATTTGCATACTTTACACAAAGCATCACTTCACATGAAGCAACATTTTACATAAAATGACACTTTGCACAAAATGACAATTTACACAAAACAGAACTTCATACTAAACACTTCACATAAAGTATATCATTTTTAATTGGATTTAAAATAAAATGTTTTCTGTAAAGCAATGGCTTGTGTAAACTGCTGTCTTCATTGTTGTTGTTTTTTATTTCCATTTTCTTTAAATGAAAAACATAAATTTTACATTACCATTTAAAAGTTTATATATAATACATTCTTTCTTTCCTTTTTCAATTATTTCCCCCTCAAATCAGGTATATTATTAAAATGTAAAGATTTATTTTTGTTATTAGTTTTTTCAGCACGTTCAGCTCCTGTGATTAGGATTTGGTCTAGCTGATGCACATGTAGTCATTCTTCTTTTAATGAGTTGCTAAGGTTTGTTAATCCTCTATAGAGTTAATATACCAGAGAGAAGGTTATCAGCTTTATCTGATGTGTGTTTTATTTTTCAGTAGAAATTGTGAAAAGAGAAAAGGATTGCAGTGCTCGGCAGCAGAGGGCGACAGAGGAATAGTGGAAAGACCACAGCAAGAAAGCAAAGACCAGACTGACCAAAAAGCAAATGGGCATTTAAAAAACGAGAGAAGGGATTAAAAAAAAGTGAAGATGAAAATGGAAAATGCAGAAGAAGAGGACAGAGCCCATTTTCTCAAAGCTTTTTATTTTTCTATATTTTTGCTGATGCAGAAAAGTGTGTTTAAGAGATGTAAATATCCATGTAGACATGAAGAGAAAATGCAGTCAGAATGCAGCTGAGAGACCAAGGCTGAGCTTTTGGCTCTGCCCACACCATCAATGTGAAAACGGATCAGAGCCCCCAGACCCACACCCAAGGTCTCACATGAATAACAGTAAACCACTTCCTGTTCGGGGACACAATCAGTCCATTTCCTGTGCTGTGATGTCACTCTGTCCTGTGCTTTTTATCCTATAGCACTTCCTGGATGCAACTTCATGCCCTTTTTTGCTACACTGACCTAAGAAATCCTCAAAATAATCTTGAAGTCTTTCTAGTTGTGCTTTCACTATGTTTAAAGAAACCCACGCACAACAAACTCTTTGAAATGTGGATTTGTGGAGTCTGGCTGAAACTCTTGGCAGTGTCACCATTTCGTTGAAACAAGAAGGAGATCAACACGGAGATATCAGACGTTCCTAACTCAGTCTCCCATAATGCAACACTGGCTCCTTCTTTTTACACATGGCTGGCCCGTTTCCTGCCATGCCACTTCTCCTCTGCAAAAGCTGCCCCACTCTTTTCCCCTTCTTTTCAATGAGGGAAAATCCTCATCTACTTACTCTTGCTGATGTCATGACTCTTTTCCTGTTTGTTAGCCTCTTGTGGTGTTACGACCTGGAAAAGCTTAGAAAACTACAAAACTTACTCTATGTTCCAGCACGGTTTAACACAGACTTATTGACTTTCCCTTCCCTACTAATCTTTTGCAGACATGTGTCTACCAAGACATCAGTCACAACAGTGAAATGCAGAAGCACCATTAACCGACCATAAGAAACTATATATTTGCGTTGATAATTACTTTTAAGTTGTATTTCAGACCCAAAACATGACAGAAAGATTACCTGATTTGGTGGCATTTGTACAGCATATTCTTGTATTTCATTTCCAACAGAATCACTAATGTAGTGCTTCTTTTAGAAATGAGATACGAGAATATGCTGTACTTTACTCTTCATGAAATGATGTGCAGGTAACGTTAACTTTCCAGCTTTCTAATTATTAGCTAACTAACTGGTCTAGAGTCAAATTCCAAAGGAGAGTTAAATGGAAAGCTAGTGCACTGTGTAGGGTGTACACTCCCCTGTTGTACACACCAAGTAGTGCCCTTGATCAGGGGTTAGAGAGGGATTTGGGATTAACGTTGAAGCGGGTTAGTTAGTTAGAAGTTGGTTAGCTTTGGAGCTTGTGAACAGAACAACATAGCTTACAAACAACTGAGAAGCAATTTCTAAAGAAACCACATTTTTACGATGGCCTAACAATATCAGATGTTTTTTTTTTCATTTTTTTTTTTTTTTTTTTTGCTGAACCTGCTTGCATGACTGAATGTGGGTTTTGCCATTACTGTCCGGTAAGTGACATCCCTTTTGCAGTCCTGTCATACACACACACACACACACACACACACACACACACACACATGCATACAATGGCAAGAAAAAGTACATAAACCTTTTGAAACATCTTGATTTTCTGCATAAATCTGATCTTTATTAACACTCAGGGGTATTAACAGGCAATGGAGCAGAGATGTTAGTCAGTTGCAATGATGCCTTCAAATCTTTGCCTGTCACTTGGGGTTGTTTCTTTTCCTCATTGATGAATCTTGATGTTGTGCTCTTCAGGTCATTTGGATGGGGCGTCCACTTTTTGGTAGAGTAGCCACAGTCCCAAAGTGTCTCCATTTGCCTAACTGTAGACTGGGGAATTTTTAAAGTCTTTGAGATCACTTTGTAACCCTTTCCAGCTTTATGTAAATCCATAATTCTTGATCATAGAACCTCCGAAAGCTCTTTTTGGTGAGGCATATTTTTTTAGTGAGGAGAAAATCCCAAAAGTTAGAAAGATCAGAACTTTTATTTTTTTGTTATTATTTTAGGCACATTATATTTGTCAATTCTCTCCACTTAGATGAAGATCAGATCACAGTCTATGGCAAATCAATGCAGAAAACCATGACCTTCCAAAAGGTTCTCATACTCTTTCTTACCACTGTATATACTGTACAGCTTTGGGGGAAAAAAGAGAGACCACTGCAGTATGATCATTTTTCTTACAGGTGCATGCAACTGGTGGAATGAACAGTTTTGTTTAATTTTGTATGAACTGCTGACAATATTTCTCCTAAATTCAAGATATAACTATTGTTATTTAGAGTGTATACTTGACATGACATCACAACACATTAAAATAACCCAAGATCATGCAGTATTTGCAGAGCTTTAATAACTCAAATTAAACTTAATACAAATAATTTGTAAACATATAGTGTTAATGCTTTGACTAAATAACATTAAGAAATCAGTATTTGGTGGAATCACCTCCGATTTGCTATTACAGCTTTCATGCGTTTTGGCTCTCCACCAGTTTTCACATTGCTGTTGAGTAAAAAATCAAATGGCTCAGCTTTGCTTGATGATTTTTCTGGAGTAAATTGCAGTTCTCCCCTTTTTTTTTTTTTCCAGAGCTATATAGTTTTAAGCACTTTCTATTAATTCCTCCCAGTCTTAAGTGGTCCATGCTCTTTAATAACCAACTTAGTAAACTTATAAATTTTGGCAAATTGTTGTGACATAAGTTGAATTAAACACTTCAGACTGTGCCGTCCTTTGAGTGGGCAGTGGGCATGTTTTCTCTTCCCTGTCAATCACAATGAAACTGATCAGTCAGCACATTCCTCTAAGTGGTGTGTGACTTAGCACTACTGGTATGCTAAAGCAATGTTTTTGGTTGGTTTTGTTTGACTCAAATGGACAATGTTATTCCTAACCCTTAAGTTGGGAGTCATCATGTGATGTGTGCAGGGCTAGCCCATAGCAGAACAGCTAATCAGGCTAAATTGTGCTACTCAATAGTGTGTAAATCAATAGAGAAATACCATACAGTGTTTAGACTTAATTCCCTGGTGTGCTGATTAAACACTAATATAAGTGATTAGGTCTAAAATAAGCACATAAGAAAATGATTCAAACACATGAAGATCTCAAATGCTCAGCAGGGTTTCTTTGCGACTTTAACGAATCGGACTTGTACTGCAGTGTGATGTCAGTGATGCACGGTTAAATTGGTGAAGGGAACAAGATGAATTGTGTTAAACAGTGCTAGAACACAGAACGGGATTATTCTCTTCATTAAAACTGTAATCCTCTGATGTGATGAGACTTTACCGCTGCTGTTGCTGTTTACTCTCTCTTTCAACAAACCAGGTACTTCCAGCCAGAAGCTAAGCTACACAATTAAAATATAATAAAATAAAATGAGCCCTGATCATTATTATTATTATTATTATTATTATTATTATAAGTAGAGCTACTAATGACTTTTAATAAACTATTAAACTATTATTAAAAATGGTATAAAAGAAAAAAAACTCTTATATAAAATGCTTCCACATAGTAATGTTCCACACCTGACTGTTTGACATTTTGTCATTTTTATTCAAAATAAATTGTATAAAAGCATTTATGGGTTTTGATATATATGAAGGGTGGGTATAAAAAAATTAAGAAAAAAAATGTTTTTGCGCTTGAAAACTGATGTGTTGTGAGTCTTTGAATGTGAAGATCTAAACATTTTCTCTGTGTGAAAATGTGTATATATATTGTGTGTGTGTGTGTGTGTGTGTGTGTGTGTGTGTGTGTGTGTGCATTGTGATACTCCCTATATCTCAATCATATATACATACAAATATGTATATATACATTATCACACCCACCACATACATACTGAGACAGAGAGAGAGAGAGTAAAATCAGCTTTAGTATAATAATTAGTGTAAAATATACCTGGTTTACTTATGCTTTATCTTGACATTTAACAACAATTATTCTCATGTAAATTAAAATTACATTCAGATTAAATAACTCATTTTTTCTCTCAATATTGACATTAAAGTTTAACCTGACATTTTAATTATTACTTTTGTAAAATAGAGTAAATAAATCTTCAGTTATGTTCGAGTCAGTACCCCATTTTTACTATTATTATTATTATTATTATATAAGTTTTTGTGTAAGGACATAATAAAGATCTGATCCTAGTGGGTCTCAGTATGAGGCAAATACAAACTGATGAACAACAACATCTAACATTTTGTCTCTGTGCCATTATTTACTTAACAAAAAAGAGAAGGCAGCAGTTAGTAGCAACACATCATTTTGTTCCATTCATAGCTTCAGCTAATTGGGGTTTTTGGACGTTCACTTATGCACAGCTCTATGAAGGCATTTCAGTTGGGTTGAGGTCTGGACTTTGACACTCCAAAATGGAATATTTATTAATATTATTCTTCAGCCATTTTTCAGGCATTCCAAATCTACTGGTGTGCTTCAGAACATTGTACTGTTGCATGACCCAGTTTTAACCAAGTTTTAAACAAGCTGAACATCGTCTCTCCACCAACATGCTTGACAGTGGATATGAGGTGTTTTTCTATTTACATTGACCTTTTTGCTACTGAATTGGCTTAATTTTTGCTAAATAAATAATTGCACAACGGAAAAAGTCCATTTAAGGATTGTATTGCCCAAGACCCGCTATGATCAAATGCTTTTTATTATATTTTTACGCTAAAAACACACAGAATTTAAAAAAAAAAAGGGGGGCTTCTAACTTTTGAGCATGACTGTACAAGTAGTGGGGGGAAAAAATCCTAAATTCATATTGCACATTAGATATTAATCATGTATGAGTGTGGAGTGACATGTTCATATTTCATATTAACAATGTAGAACTCTTTCTTAACTGATTCAGAGGTTTACTTCCTTATTGATGTATTTAAATGTAATCTGGCCAAAAGTGAAGAACGTTTTGTCCCTCTTGCCCCAAAATGTCAGTACTTGTCAATTCAAAATCATCAACAATCTTGATTTATTCAGTGTGGCAGTCGGAGAAAACACATATGATTAAGAACATTATTATTATTATTATTATTATTATTATTATTACATCTCTAAAGAAAGGTAGTAAGTAAAATGTTTGAACCTGATGTGCAAATGTTTGTTCTGCAGAGCTTTACACTATACTGCTGCACCACACTTTGGTTCTGATTAATATATTTATATACTTGTATATAAACTTATATATTCTGATTAATCACAATATAACAGCAGATCTAAAATTAGTGCAGCTGCACATTACAGGCTCGTACTGAGGATGAACAGGTATCATTATTGGCAGATTTATTTATTTATTTTAAATGTTGAAGTTTGGTATGAGTAATAATTGTTATTCCAAAACTTTATGGGGCTCTAAATGTGAAGGAGGTGTCTTTCTTTCAGTTCTTCACTTTTTTATGATGCCTCATATTCAGGGTAAGTGGGAAAAATTGTGGTAAATGAAAAATATGTATTTATTTCTGGCTGAATTCTTCAATCATAGTCTAATTCCCTCTATATAAACTGAATGAAGTGTTTAACATTTATGCAGAATTTAAAATCCCCTTAAGCCAGTGTCGGTGTACAGCTCAGCAAATAATCTGAGCACAAATACAATAAGCAAGAGAGAGAGAGAGAGAGAGAGAGAGAGAGAGAGAGCATTCAACTCCTGTTCTCTGGTGTACAGTTTGTTCTTCTTTTCTATTTATCATAAATTCTGTAAATAAGGCACTCCTTTTTCTCCTTCCTGTCCTTCTCAAAGTGTGTATTTTGTTCTATATTGATAAACTTTATTTATAAGGATTTATAATAAAAAAAGTCTCTTTTTGTAAATGTTCATGGTAAATAAAAAGTAAAAAATGCAAACTATGTAAATGGATATATATTGAAAAGTAATATTTCTTTTTTCAGTGTCCCTCCATCATTTGGTTTATGCCCCTGTGCTTTAAACTTTGTGTTCTTTCTGTAAAATGAAGATTTCTATTTATTAAGATGCATCATATTATTATTATTATTATTATTATTATTAAATAAGCTTGTCTACATCATGCTTGTGTATGCTGTTTGATTATCACTTCACTGTGCAGCATGAAATTGACTTCATCTGAATTTTTACAATACTTCTAAAAAAACATGAACTGTTAACTACTGTAAATTGAAGGTTATTTAATAGACAAAATCAGAATTTATATTACGTTAATTTACATAAACTGTCCACCAGATGTCGCCTGTTTTCCACAAAATGTTGTTTTTTATTTATTTTCTTTTACTAAATAGTACACAGCATTCAGCATTTACAGTTCGGTGCAAAATGTAACACACATGAAAATGATTTGATAAAGATAATCTTTATACACAAGACAATTTAAAGTGAAAAAATAGTTATATAAAAAGTAAATATATATTTAACCAAAGACGATGATTTGCATTTGTCCATTGGAAATTAATTGTTAGGTATTCATGTAATACCTGTCGCCTGCGGCTTGCTCACCAGGGACTGTCTGCTCATCTTGATTCATGCACACTTACATTCCATACAGACTTGTTTTGTTGCGACAATTAAAATTGTTAAAAGCACTATACAAATAAAATTGAATTGAATGTAAGAATTAAATATGTTGACTTTTTAATCAGATTTTATACAGGGTTGTATCATTGGTGTATTGGCATTTTTTTTCGAAATACAAAACAGATGCATGGCTCTGTATAAATAAATACATTTACTTTTTAAAATAAGTTATTTTATTATAAAAATAATTGATTTACCCACAAACTTCTTTATTTACTAATATTTTAGCCCTAATTGTAAAAACAACAGTAGTGATGATAACGGTGCGCTGCTCTGTGATTATAGAGAGTCAGGACTTTAAACATATTAATTAGCAGAATTAGAAGACTTTTTCCCTCTACAATATAAAATGCAATATTAAACACAGTTAAAATATTCTGCCATAAGATGTACCTTACTTGGCTTATCGCTATAAAGTGAATGGAAGATATATTGTGTTAAAGTTTCCACGTTTAATGGTGTAATAGGCAAATTATCAGTTACATTCAGAAAATTAAAGAAACACATACACTTCCCTTTCCTTACAGGCACTTCCTAAAACATGATTTGAATTTAAACAAATAAGTAAAAATAATTTGTTTAGGTTATTTTTTTTTTTATAATTAAAATAAAATATACATTTAACCTACATTAAATGCGATGCCATGTAAAAAATAATTGGACTGAAAAGTTACAACAGAACTGATATGCTGTATAAAAAAGAACTGAGAAGTGAGGATATAGAGGATGATTCATGCTTCATTCTTCACTGTTCAGGGAGAGAAGTGTGAAAACACAGCACTGCTCCACAGTTATCACCAGATCTCAAAGCGCTTGTCCGTTTGGAAAAACTGTTTATCAGTAATCCTGTTGTTAAAAAGTCTAAAAACAAACAAACAAAAAACTTTTACATTTAACTTTTAGATAGTATAGTAATATTACATTAATAATTAATATTTTATGAAAAACTATATATTACATATAACTCAGTTACACAGACATCTTCATGCGTACACTATATGGCCAGAAGTATGTGTACACCTGACTAACAACCCTATCTGTGCATGTTTAACATCCGTTTCCAGAGTTATTCCTTCCTTAAGGCTTTCCACTAGATTTTGAAGTGTGGCTGTAAGGATGTGTGTTCATTCAGCTAGGAGAGCGTCAGTGAGCTCAGGCAGTGATGTCAGGATGTCGAGGAGGCTCCAGTTCCAGTTCATCCCAAAGCTGGTCAGTGGGGTTAAGTTCAGTCAGGGCTTTGTGTAGGACCCTGGAGCTCTTCCACTCTTCCACTAACACACCATGTGTACATGGAGCTGGCTTTGTGGATCTCACAGAGATTAGTGTTGTCATGCTATGACATGTGAGGGCCTCTTAGTTCCAGTGAAGGGAAACTGTAATACACTGGGAGATTCTACACAGTTGTGTGCTTCCACATGTGTGGCTCCTGTTTAGTATCTGGGTGTGAAGGTCAGGTGTCCACATACTTTTGGTCATACAGTATATTGGATATACTGTACATTTATGTCTGTTTAACTAATTTGATGTTCAAATGTTGTTCCAAGAGTGACTATGTTTCCTAAAACAGCACTGGGATGTTTCATTATGTGCATTATTCTGCTAGACTGTGATCATCACATAAAACTCCTCATCATGAAATACTGCGAAAATACTTTGAGGAAAATATGATAAAGATGAAAAGGATGAAAGGACACCAATATTACTATAAGCACAACAAGGGGGAACGTACAAATCAGTATCAGCCAGCTAGCACATGTGCTGTGTCACTTTGTTTATATATATTTATGACAGAAGGGCAAAAAAAGAAAAAAACATTTGACTATATACTGTAGTGTCTGACATTTCACTTACTTACTTAATATTCATTTCTTCTTTATAGGGCTGTAGTATAAAAGCATTATTACTGCTGTACTGAATATAAATATGGTTGGGATTTGACTACTGGCACAACTGCACTGTTGTTCCTTTAATATTGTTTACATTATTATTATCAATAGATTAAAAAATTTAAACGAGTTAATCACAGTCATAGTCTGTGATTAATTACAATGAATCAAAATGTAAAATTTAAAATATTCCGATTTACTTGTATTATAAACGTGCAATGTTGGAATAAAGAAATGCATTTAACAAACTGGTTAGAGGAAACATTATGCAGTTTTATAATATCTCAAACATTAACACTTAACAAATATTACATTAAAATGTCTTGAATGGGACCGGCACTGCATGCAGCAGCTGGGCTTGAACCCGGATCCTCAGATACGAAAATCAATAACCTATAGTCTGAGTCGCCTGAGCCACCACACCTCATATTATATCAAAAATAGTTCTCCTTGAAGGTAGAAAGGAAGCACACAACTTTGTTTTTTTTCCCAAACATCCATCTAGAATCTTTTTATAATGAAACTTGCTGTTCAGCAGACCTGATGATGTTTCCTCAGTCATCTTATTATCGACACTAAATGTGTTATTTTCACACAGTAAGCTATTAGGGTCAAACTTGGTCATGTGATTAATTTGCATAAAAAATAGTAACACTTTAGCATTTCTAGATTTATCACATGCGGTAATGTGTTAATATTGTCAGCACAAGTTTACATACAGTATATGAAAGCTTTGTATAAACACTCACACACACTTACCGAACTGTCTGTATGTTGCTGTTAGTCGAAACAATTGCATAGATTTTTCCTGCTAAACAATCATGTATGGCATTGTGACTGAGGCTAAGAACAAGAACACACACAAGATTATTATTATTGATTATATGATTATTGTGCATAATGTAAACCACCATAATTAGTTTTTTATTAATCACAACCCTAATATTGTAATTGGAAAAAATATTGTTTTTGGTAAGAATGTCTTTGTCACATTTCCATGAAAGTTTAAGTCATTATAGTGAAGTTTAAATTGTTTGGAGATGGACTCATAACCCTTTACAGAATGATGAGCAGCAATAACTGCTTCTCTGAAGTCACGGCTTATGTGTTTATTCATGACGTAATGTAGACACACAGCTGAGTGCTTCAGACTAAACTGGCAAAAGTCACACTGCTTGATGACTGATTAAATAATTTTGTGCATTTTATTTGTAGCAGTACTTAAAATTACAGATATATCTCTGGATGTGCTGGGACACATCACACACACACACACACACACACAACCACACACACACAACCACACACACAACCACACACACACAACCACACACACACGCGCGCGCTCACACACACACACACGCGCACACACACACACACACACACACACACACACACACACACACACACACACACACACACACTGCATACTCACTCCAGGACAGCTGCTTTATGTAGGTGAGGTAACAGCAGCTCCAGGTTCTGATCAGAGAGCTGGCAGTGGCTGAGGTCCAATTCAGACAGACCTTCACAATATTCCAGAAACAATGCTAGTGATCTACAGGCACGAAGGTCCAGAGGATTCTCACTGAGGTCCATCTGTCCATCCAGGGCACGTGAGAGGGAAATAGCACGCTTCACACAGTCTGATTCATTCACCACACGGAGAAGAGACAGGAACCGGAGTAACAGAGGTTTACTACAGCTGAGGAAGAATGAGAGGGAGTGAGAGATAGAGGAGGGGGTCACTTATAAACCCTTAATATACTGTACACACACAGGTTTTCTAGTAATAATTAGGCAATTTTTAGCCATGAATTAGCCAAATGATTTTAAGAATTAGCCGACAAGTTTATACTAGATTCATTGCAATATGAACTCTAATGGAACTGGATAAAAATGTGTGAAACTTGAAATCTTCTAAACAACTGATTATCTTGTTTTATTTTGTCTTAAATGATCTTTGTCCTGTATGTGTGTCTCACCGCAGTTTCACAGTATGTAGAATGTGGAAGAACATGTCCACTCCTGTGTCCTCCACCTCACAGTCCTCTAGAATGAGTTCTGTAAGTCGGTGAGATTTCAGGATGGCAGTGCTGATGTCTCGACAGTCCTCAGTGCTCAGAGTCAGAGTGCAGTCCTGCGTTTCTGTGCTCAGATTCAAACCAGTGCTACAAGAGAAGTCCAGTCTGTTCTGCAGAGTAGAGAAAAGTGCTGCTGTTGCCCCCTGCAGGAGCTCTTTGCAACAGTGGAGAAACTTCAGCAACAGGACCCTGTCAACACTAAGAGCCAGGAAAAGGAATACTTCAGTTTATTCAGCAACCCTGTTCATTTTAGAGGGAGGGTTTACTATTTTACCATTAGACCATGTTCATTACCTAAACATTAAGAGGTACAGTAGTGTTCAGTGTTTTTGTCCTGAGTTACCTGAGCTGAGAAACTCTATTGAACAGAGGCAGAATCTTCAGCAGCTCCTCCTCAGGTATGGAGGTCCACAGCAGGCTCAGAGAGACAGAAGTACAGTGTTGGAGGGTGAAGCACAGGGCAGTACAGTGAGAAGAGTCCACATCTGTATTGTTCAGGTTGATACAGCTGTGTGTGGAACTCAACAGACCAGACACACAGTCAGCAGAGCCAGTCTCATAGATCTCTCTGATGATTGAGAGCAAAACCCTGGGGTTCAATCTGTGGAGGTTACAAACACATCCATTTATAACTAATTATTATTTTTAATTAATGCAGAATAAATGTATGAAAGAGACAATATTTGTTTATCACCACTTTCCCCAAATTGTAGCATTGATTAGCACTTACCAGTATAAGCCTTAAAGCAATACAACTTAAAATTAATATTTTTAAAGAAAAATAAATAAAATATAGTGGAACCGGGAGCATGCATGTACACTCGTATATCAAATCAAAGCAAACTTCCCCGTAAGAAATAAGGAAACACAGATTATTCATTCAGAATCAGAAAGAGTTTTATTGCCAAGTACGCTTGCACGTACAAGGAATTTGTTTTAGTGACAGAGATTCCAGAACAAAAAACAAATGACAAGACAAAACAGCACAACACAAAAAAAAGGGGTTGACATCAAATGGAGTAGGGTGTGAGATACTTTTAAATATTTTACATAAATATCTGAAATCTGTGGTATTATACAGTATATTGCACAGTGGTACTGTACACAATATTGCACATATATTTATTGACAGTTAGAATGATGTTTAACTGTTCATGAGGTAGATTGCCTGGGGGAATTTTATTTTATTATAATAAAATAAAAAAGATGAAAGTGGATTATCATGCAAAATAGATTCAAGATACAAGATTCAAAGAACTTTATTAACTGTGGTGGATTTTTTAGTCTCCCCACATCGAAGTTGCCCTAATTTAAAATACTAAACAAATACTGTAACTGAAGTAAAAGAAATCAAAGAAAGACTTCAGACTCCATGCAGATCTAGATGAAGTAAGGATAAGTTTTATTGCAGCAACAAAACAAAGTGAGCCAGCCCTGAAAATGCTTAGGATGTAACTCCAAGCATCGCCAAGAAACAGACTGATTTAACTGTGACATAGGTACCTCTTTTATACAATTTCAAAGGGGCGGAGCACTCACCTAGCCCCCTCCTTTGTACAATTTTTTTTTATTTCTTATCATACAATTTTTACCCAATAAAAATACATTTTCTATACTACGTCATATACCTCGTCATCTGACTCCACCTCCTACTGATATTCTTTTCTATTATAACTTATTTTTTGTATAAATAGATTTCTATTATCTTTTCACTTTTCTTGTTCAACTTAAAAAAAATATGGGGTGGCGCTTACGCCAACTATAAATTCTTGGTGCTTCCGGTTTATCTACAGTTTTCAAGACACAGGCCATGGGTAAGCATCTTCTTCACATTATTTTTAACTATTTGTCTTATTTTATCAATTTTGTTGTATTTACGTGTTTTATTTTGTTTTCTATAGCTAATCGCATCTGCACGAATGATCATTACGTCCCTCCAAACGACTCGGACAGCCAGAGCAGTCCGGCTCACAGCCCTACTGACTACATTCCTACTGAACCTGTCATGGACCGGGCCTCGGTGAGTTTTGCTGAGGATGAGCCCGAGCCATCTGGAGCACTATGATGACTCCAAACCTGGTCCTTCTAAAAGACCTCGTGTGGATAGCCCTTATCCATTTTCTTTTAGGCCCGTACGGCCCGAGTCTACTACTCCGGCTCCGTCGGTCCTAAAACCTGTTTGTCATGTTAATGTTGGTACCCAGACCGATTCTAAAGTGTCTGTTGGCACCCAAACAGCTTCTGTTCCTGCGCCTATGCCAATTCTAAATCGCGGTGTTTTTGTTCCTCTCACTGATCTTCAAATTGGTTTTGTCTTACCTCAAAGGAGGTCAGATACTTGAATTTTATGCATTTTATTATGCTATTGATGCTTACCCAGGCCCCCTATATTTTGTACTTTTATTTTGGGCCTTAAACTTTGTATTTTTTATATTTCTTACTATGTAGATGCACATATTATTTTAGGGGAGGACCTACAGGAAAGTGTGGATTGGGGCCGAAGCCGGAGAAAGTGTGAGACATACGGACATCAAATCTATTAAAGAAAGTCGTTTGCACGCTCAACATTCTCCGCTTGTCTTATAGCCAGTGATGCTCCTCATGCCCCTCCACACCTCGCTCGTGTTGTTTTGTTTCAGCCTTTGTTCCAGTTTTCTCCTGTATGACTCTTTCCCCTCCTTGATTTTGCCAGTTAGCATTCTTTGAGCCTTCTTTACTGCTTCCTTATCACCAGACCTAAAAGCACTTTTTTTTCATTTAAACACATTTAGGCATTTGGCAGACGCTCTTATCCAGAGCGACTTACAAAAAGTGCTTTAAAGTTTACATTATTGGATACAGACTTACACTGGGTTAACTAGGGTAATAACTAAGTGCCATTAGTCCAACACAACTGCGAAGAGGGTTTTTGCTTTAACACGCTTTAATGTCCTTGGTGACCCAGGGTTTGTTGTTGGGGAAACAGCGAATATCTCCCATCGGTACACAGGTGTCAACACAGAAGTTAATGTACTCTGTGATGCAGTCCATCATACCATCAATGTCCTCGCCATATGATGCACTCAGAACCTTCAAGTCTGTAGCCTCGAAACAATCCTGTAATGTAGCAGTGGCTCCTTCTGACCACCTTCTTACACTCCTCACTATAACAGGCTGTCTCTGAACCAGGGGTTTGTATATTGGCATGAGGTGGACCAGGTTGTGATTCGACCTCCCCAAGGGGAGGAAGTGCTGCAGCACTGTAAGCATCTTTAACATTAGCATACAGCAGGTCTAGTGTCCTATTCCCCCAAGTGTGAAAGTGGGAATAGTCTTGGTCAGCGATGTGTGGTTGAAATCCCCAGGGAAAGGCATCAGGGTGTCGAGTCTGAAGTTTTGCAGTTACAGAATGAATGACGTCACACGCGGCAGTGGCATTCGCTGACAGAGGAATGTATACAGCAGTTATTATCACATGGGAGAATTCTCTTGGTAAATAATATGGGCGAAGTCCGACAGCCAGCAGTTCAATATCTGGACTACAAACACGCTTCTTAACAGTCACCTGACCTGGGTTACACCACATGTTGTTGATGTAAACAGTCAGCCCCCCTCCTTTCCTCTTACCGCTCTCTCTTCTCTTCCTGTCGCTAGTGGGCAGTGGTGGCTCAGTTGGTTAAGACTGTGGGTTACTGGGTTACTGATCGGAAGGTCGGGGGTTCGAGCCCCAGCATCGGCAAGTTGCCACTGTTGAGCCCTTGAGCAAGGCCCTTCACCCTATCTGCTCCAGGGGCGCTGTGAGCTGGCT
This sequence comes from Clarias gariepinus, assembly GCF_024256425.1. Taxonomy (NCBI): domain Eukaryota; kingdom Metazoa; phylum Chordata; class Actinopteri; order Siluriformes; family Clariidae; genus Clarias; species Clarias gariepinus. Next base: position 3,990,196 of record NC_071127.1, read on the forward strand.
GACCCTGCGCTCTGACCCCAGTTTCCTAATTGGGATATGCGAAGAAGACATTTTACTGTGCTGTAAAGTACATGTGACAAATAATTAAACATTTTCTTTCTTTTTTTTTCTTTTTTTCTTCATATCGCGCTGAAGCCGTCCAGTGTAATATTAGAGTCAGGCTCATCACTATGTAACCAAGTCTCTGTAAAGCACATCAGACTGCACTCACAGATGTTTTCAGTCCTTAACAAAGCGGTCAACTCGCCCATCTTATTGTCCAGAGATCTTACATTGCCCATGATGAAAGACGGGACATACGGCTTGTACTTTATCCATTCCTTATGCTCCGCGCGTCTCTCTTCCTCTTTGGCTTGTCGTCCTCCTCTGTATCTCATCCAGAATGTTTAGAGTCCTATACGGAATCGGATCTCTGATGCCGGCCAGCTGTTCCCTGGTGTAAACGAAGGAGCCGGCTCCTTGCTGTTACGCGCTGATCACCCGGAGCGCCGAAAACGTAATTAACATTGCGTAACTAAGAACAAGAAAACTTATGGTTTGAAAGGGCGACCTTACTTGTTAAATACAAAATAAAGTTATAAATAAATAATAGAAAGACAGTATAATAAAAAGTAAAAACACACAAAAACTCCGAGAGCAACCGCACCAAGCTGCTGCACGCTTGCGCGTGCGCACTTATTATATTTATAAAAAATAGGTTTTATTAAATAATTAGCTGAAGTTTAGGAAGCATACTAAACATTTTTTTTTATTTGCTAATATTCTTATGAAATAAAATATTCAAAACTAAATAAGAAAAAATTGTAGAGTATAACTGACTTAATAGTCCCTAATTTCTACTGAATATTTAAAAAAGGAAGAAAAGGAAATAATTTATATAATATATAATGTATATATTAGGCATCATGATATTTAAATGAATTACAATACATAAATTTATAATGATATAACATGTCCTTAACTGATCTGTCCTTGTCCTGTCAGATCTTATATTAGCACTTGAATTTAGAAGAAAAGTTTTAATATAATATATAATGCTTGTGAATTTGAATGTTACATTAATGCATTACATGTCTACTTTCTTACCTTTTAAACTGAACTTCAGACAGTAGAGGAAGCATCTGTCTGGCGTGTTTATATGTGATTTCACTCTTTCTGATGTTCACGCTAACACGACAAACTCGCTGCTGGAGGAAATGGATAAGCTCCTCCCATCTGAGAGAACAGGAAGTCAGGTCTCCTCCCACCTTCTCCAGGAAAAATCTGGTCAGGTCTTCATCCTTGTCAACATACAGCAGATCAATAAACTGCTGGAGAGTCGCTTTGGATAACCTACAAACATACAAGTCATGGTTTTGAATTAAAATAATGACCATTATTATATAATAAAAATGTAAACTCTACACTGACCTGATCTTTAAATTCCCAGGATGACACATGAGGCTAATAAGAGAGAGAGACTCCATGCTGCACTCAGTGAGGTTCACACAGTGAACAGTCCAGATGTTTAAGAGAGAAGACAAACTGCTCAGAACTTTGAACATCTCGTTCTTTGGCTTTATTCTGTTATGGTCCAGACAGAGCTCTTCAATGACCAATGATCCACCAGCTCTTACTGCTCTCACCGCTCGGACCAGCCTCCCTAACACACGGTCACTCAGGCTGGAAAACATTCACACAAACACATTCATAAATGGGGAATCACAGTGCAGATCAATGTCACTAAAGCATGTCTGACCTTAACAACGGCGTCGTCTGACTTTTTAAGAGGTGAGGTCGGCTGCCGTCACGACTACTCCGACCTACTTTACTTTGTTTTCGTTTTTTAAGGTATCTATCAGTAACTTTATACCGGCTAATTTATCACTATTGAGTACATTAAGTATGATAGATACACTCTTGTTTCTATTGGTACAGTATACAACGTACTCACAATTCGACATTTTTAACTCCTGATCCGAGCTGGCCAAGTGAGATCCTGAGGGAAAACAAAGGACACGACCAAGGCGGCGGCCCAGAGGGAAACGAGCCGGCATGGACCAGGCTGAGAGCTTGTGCACACCACACACCCTCTGCCTAGCATCCTGCTCGCCAATGTCCAGTCACTGGAGAACAAGCTCGATGACCTCAGGGCCAGGGTAAAGTTCCAGAGAGACATCCGGGACTGTAGTGGAAACTACCAGACCCCCATCATCAACAAGAGCCCAGTGGATAGAGTGAACATGGAGTGTGACAGGCTTCATGTCAGGTGTTCATATCACGCAGGACCTGACATGAGGCCTGTCACATCAACACCGTGGTAAAAAAGGCCCGACAGCGTCTCTACCACCTCAGACGGTTGAGAGACTTCAGACTGCTCTCCAGGGTGCTTAGGAATTTCTATTCCTGCACCATAGAGAGCATTCTGATGGGAAACATTACAACCTGGTTCAGAAACAGCACCATGCAGGACAGACGAGCTCTACAGAGGGTGGTGCGATCAGCTGAACGCATCATCTGCACCGAGCTCCCTGACCTACACTCGATAAACAGCAAGCGGTGCTGGTGCCGGTCTCTCCATTAAGGTAAGGAAAGCGATTGTGCTCCCTGAAGACCAACATAGAAAGACTAAAAAGAAGCTTCTTCCCGCAGGCGATACGGTCTCTCAATCAGTACACCACACAGTACTGATCCATTTTGCACATCCACACATATGGTTTTTGCACTCACTCTGGACATTCTGGACATTTATTGACACTAGTGGCCACTGCACAACTGCCCATTCGTGGACATTAGTCATTTACTCTAACATAAGTCACTATAAGTATGTCACTTCAGGCAAATTTACACACCCTCTGGACATTCTGTTTCCATGCACATATTCACTTTAAATATGTAAATGATGACACTTTCAGGCACATTTACACATCCCCTGAAAAATTTCTATTTTTATTTAACTGCATTCCTACACAAAAAATTCCACAAATTCTATATTTTCTTTATTGTACAGCTGGTTTTCTTACTTTTCTATGTTTTTCATATATTGTGTATTTTGTACTGTACAGTTATTGTATTCATCTTAATTACATTTACCTTCTATTTTCTTTTCATATTTATTTAACATTAATGTTCACTTTAAGGTCACGGGCAGTCGTCTAAGCGTTTTACTGCATATCGTACTGTGTATGACTGTGTATGTGACAAATAATATTTTTTAATTGTTTTAAATTTTTGATAACATTACTTAGACTAATATAAACATTAATAAACTAATTGATAATACGTACCAGAGTTTCTGTAGGTGTGTAATGTGTCTGAAGAGAAGTCCGGCCCCTCTGAGAGAAATGGCTCTGGGTTTTAGAGTGAGTTTGAGTTTGGAGTCTGAGAGATTCAGCACTTTCCTCACAGCTCTGCACTCACGAGTGGTTAAAACCCAATCTATAGTGAAGGTAAAGTCCATGGCAGTGAAGAAAGCTCTCACCACATCTGTATCTTCTGCGCAGTCAACAACTGCTTCACTTAAACGTGGAATAAACCTTTCTGCACATCTACAACAGACAAGTTTAATGAAAATAAATAAATACATGAATACGTTTGTGAATTCTTTTAAATTAAACATATATTTCTGCATAAAATAAATCTGAAAAGTAAGTAATCCAAATTGAACAAATTATACAAAAACACTACAGATCTTAGATATATAACATGTAGATCTGACATCTGCTGTACCCTTGGAGTGATTTTAGCTAAATGGCTGCTTCTTGGTGCTGAATTTCCACCATTTGTGTATCATCTGCCTTTCAGCAGACTGGTGAAGGCAACATCTTCTCTTTAAAAAGGGATTTGTAACATTTTCCAGCGTGGTGAACACAGATTACCCTTTTTCGTGGGTCCTCGGGAATTTTGATTAAGGCATGTTACACTTCGATGAAATTTGTGTGATGAGGACAAGACTTTAATAGTGAGCAAGTTCATTCTTACAACATGAGAAAATTCCTGCCTGATTGCCATCTGCTTTATCGAACATCTGCTTATAAATAATATAAATGTACAAACTTTCTTGGACAAAAATATTTAATATTGGATGATGTTTTAGAATTTAGATAAAAGTCTGATCACATTTCAGGTCATATTCATACAGAAATACAAAAAATACTCACTAATTTTGAGGTGACATTCTGCATATTAAAACACAAACCCCTGACTTTACAGTAGAATGCTGGGTAAATTAACGTGTGTATACTGTAAGGACTGGAAGATATTTAAGATTCAGTTTCTTAATAAACTGGACTTTTAATTTACCGTGAACTACTGTATAATTTTAGAGTAAGTATCTTAGTCCCTATTTAGACCAAGCATGTACAAAAATAATAATAATAAAAATAATAATAATATTATATAAATATATATATATATCCCATGTGAAACCAAATTATAATGCTGTAAGACTGTGTGTGTGTGTGTGTGTGTGTGTGTGTGTGTGTGTGTGTGTGTAAAGGGCTCTCCTGCTCTGTATTTAAACACTTAGGTTTGGAGCAGGTGTACCAGTAAAGTATTTTGTCTATAAACACATGGACTTTGTAAACTTACCTATTAACCCTGAGTTGTGAGATGTAGGGCAGACACTGAAGGAAACTCCTCACTTCACTCTCTTCATCTGAACAGACTCTCAGCACCACTGGTTTCTTCTCTGTGTGGAGTTTCAGCACTTCTAGGAGGAGGGAGACTTTTCTCTTTGAGAGATTTATGAACCAGACTGGAGGACCTGACTGGTAAACTGGCAGCAATACTGGAAGGACACTCCTGTCTGTTTCACTCTCATACTGCTTCACACGGGAGTACAGATCCAGCAGGAAACCACTCTGTCTTTCTTGGAATCCATGAAACTCTTCACCATAAGGGAACGTGTTGTATCTACACACTGATGTCAGCAGCTCAGTAAAACTCTCTCCTTCATCTGATTGACAGTCGACTGCTGCGACGCTCAGATTCAGCAAAAACTGGATGGATTTAAAGTCTGGACAGGACCTGTTTGTAATAAACATATTTAATATTTATTAGCTAGACAAGTCAGATGTTTTTAGCATAGAGTAGTTTGTATAAAAGTCAGTATTAATATTCTTATTCATGTCAGGGAACAGAATTCAGCAGCAAACTGATCACAAACACTAGTGCTGTGTGTAGAAATTAGCAGCAGGTGAACTTTCAGTGCTACATGTTTCCATCACTTCAGTACACAGCCTCTGTCTCATAACTGATAGAAACTCATTGTTTATTTTCATTATTCCATGTTTATTGTATAAATTACTGTTATGATTCATGTCGAGGCTCCAACACAGGATTCCAACATTAAGGAACTTATCTTAGCCGCAGTTTATAAGCAACGTTGCCCGTTTGTTATAAAACATGATAAATAGTTGTTTTTGACTCTCTTTCCTCATTAATAAAGTCACACAATACAGCCATGGAAGTGATGGACAAGCAAACCAAACACAGCCAGACTAAGAGACGCACTGCTACGCTAGGGTTAGCCAGAGAGATGTTGAGCTCGAGTGAGCAGTTCATCATCTCTCACATATAGAAACAAACCAAACGTTACTCAGTTCTCATTCACCTCTTCAGTGCTTTATATTCAACACAAACAAGAACAGGTTCAACCTGCTACAACGTAAAGACGTAAAGACGTAACTACGTCATCACACTTCAACCTAATATCTTCAGCAAAAGGTAAAATAAGGAATTTGGCCTCGGATTAATACACTGTGTAAGAGTGTAATACTTAACAAGAGAGATGTACAATAACTTAACCTTATACAGAACTTGGAGAGGAGAGAAAATACGCTAACCTGATTGGTGTTCAGTCACTTTACTCCGTGTGTGTGTGTGTGTGTGTGTGTGTGTGTGTGTGTGTGTGTGTGTGTGTGTGTGTGTGTGTGTGTGGGTTCATCCTGCTCTGTATTTAAACACTTAGGTTTGGAGCAGGTGTACCAGTAAAGTATTTTGTCTATAAACACATGGACTTTATAAACTTACCCTTTAACCCTGAGTTGTGAGATGTAGGGCAGACACTGAAGGAAACTCCTCACTTCACTCTCTTCATCTGAACAGTCTATCAGCTCCACTGGTTTCTTCTCTGTTTGGAGTTTCAGCACTTCTAGGAGGAGGGAGACTTTTCTCTCTGAGAGATTTATGGACCAGACTGGAGGACCTGACTGGTAAACTGGCAGCAATACTGGAAGGACCCTCCTGTCTGTTTCACTCTCATACTGCTTCACACGGGAGTACAGATCCAGCAGGAAATCACTCTGTCCTTCTTGGAATTCATCAAACTCTTCACCATAAGGGAACGTGTTGTATCTACACACTGATGTCAGCAGCTCAGTAAAACTCTCTCCTTCATCTGATTGACAGTCGACTGCTGCGACGCTCAGATTCAGCAAAAACTGGATGATTTCAGAGTCTGGATGAAACCTGTTTGTAATAAAATACAGACATTGTAAAAGTAAGTGAGATGTAAATAAAGACATGTTGAGGATCATCACTTGTCCTAATTTACTAGAGCACATGTCTCAGTAAACAGTGTAGTGAATGATCTCACTTCTAATTCATCTGGAGTTCACACACGAGTAATAGACACCCTGCTTTGTGTAGTCTGTTTAGTCCTAATCTCTTCTCATTTTAATAGTAAACTCCCCAGGTGTTATTGCTCCCCCTGCTGGTTAATGTTACAGTAACAACAGGTGCAGTAACTAATCACACAGTGCTGTTTAATTTCTTATCACTACAGTTACAGGTGAGATTTACCTTCTGGTTTTATTTTTATTTCTATAAACTACTGATGTAGAAAATTATTCGCAACATAACACAGTATTTTGGGGAACTGATGAAATGATCCAGATGTTTAGACATGGATCAGACCTGGACTGTAACGGGGCTAGTTAGATCAAGGGTCAAGGTTCAAAAGGTTAAAGGTTAATATTTATTAGCTAGACAAGTCAGATGTTTTTAGCATAGAGTAGTTTGTATAAAAGTCAGTATTAATATTCTTATTCATGTCAGGGAACAGAATTCAGCAGCAAACTGATCACAAACACTAGTGCTGTGTGTAGAAATTAGCAGCAGGTGAACTTTCAGTGCTACATGTTTCCATCACTTCAGTACACAGCCTCTGTCTCATAACTGATAGAAACTCATTGTTTATTTTCATTATTCCATGTTTATTGTATAAATTACTGTTATGATTCATGTCGAGGCTCCAACACAGGATTCCAACATTAAGGAACTTATCTTAGCCGCAGTTTATAAGCAACGTTGCCTGTTTGTTATAAAACATGATAAATAGTTGTTTTTCACTCTCTTTCCTCATTAATAAAGTCACACAATACAGCCATGGAAGTGATGGACAAGCAAACAAAACACAGCCAGACCAAGAGACGCACTGCTACGCTAGAGTTAGCCAGAGGGATGTTGAGCTCGAGTGAGCAGTTCATCATCTCTCACATATAGAAACAAACCAAACGTTACTCAGTTCTCATTCACCTCTTCAGTGCTTTATATTCAACACAAACAAGAACAGGTTCAACCTGCTACAACGTAAAGACGTAAAGACGTAACTACGTCATCACACTTCAACCTAATATCTTCAGCAAAAGGTAAAATAAAGAATTTGGCCTCGGATTAATACACTGTGTAAGAGTGTAATACTTAACAAGAGACATGAACAATAACTTAACCTTATACAGAACTTGGAGAGGAGAGAAAATACGCTAACCTGATTGCTGTTCAGTCACTTTACTCTGTGTGTGTGTGTGTGTGTGTGTGTGTGTAGGTTCATCCTGCTCTGTATTTAAACACTTAGGTTTGGAGCAGGTGTACCAGTAAAGTATTTTGTCTATAAACACATGGACTTTGTAAACTTACCCTTTAAACCTGAGTTGTGAGATGTAGGGCAGACACTGAAGGAAACTCCTCACTTCACTCTCCTCATCTGACCAGTCTATCAGCTCCACTGGTTTCTTCTCTGTTTGGAGTTTCAGCACTTCTAGGAGGAGGGAGACTTTTCTCTTTGTGAGATTTATGAACCAGACTGGAGGACCTGACTGGTAAACTGGCAGCAATACTGGAAGGACCCTCCTGTCTGTTTCACTCTCATACTGCTTCACACGGGAGTACAGATCCAGCAGGAAACCACTCTCATTTTTACAATAATATTCTTCGTCATCATCTTCTTTAATATATGACATCACTTTCTGCATTACTTGCTGGATGTGTTGTGGTTGGTGTAGAGCTGCTTGTAGACACAAATCCAGTAAAAATGTTTTACGTCTCTTTTCTCGCTCTTGTTTAGACTCACAGCTGCAGAAAAGTGAAAGTTAATTATTATTACCATACACAACAAAGAACACACACAGTGTCACACCCCTGAACTCCTATTTCTGTTTTTCCTTAAATATTCATTATTGGCGTTTGCCAAATTTCCAGAGAGACTTGGGTGTTGTATAGTGTCTAACTCACTTAAGCTTCTTTTTATTTTTTTCTTCTTCTTTTGTTTCCTCCCACAGTCCAAAGAAATGAAGACTAGGCTCATTGGCGTTCTTAAACTGTCTGTTTTCTATGTGTGTGTGCCCTGAGATGGATTGGTACCCTGTCTAGTGTGTCACCTGCCTTGTGTCCAAACACTGTAGCAGGATGAGTGGTACAGAAGATGAATGAATGGATGATTAATACACGGTCACTGACAGAAGTGTTATTTAAATGTTACCTGTATTCAAAAAAAATGTGTTTAACCTGATTATTAGAATCTGATGCAGGCACTTCACACTTCAGTTTTTTTTTTAATAAAAGCATTTGTGAAAGAATTTAATAGTAATACTATTGACCCAGCAGAACCCTAACCCTCGGTCACAGAGTTGTAATTACAGTAGCTTGTGTTATCGGGCACACAACACATATCAGGACAACACTGTTTTTGTTTGTTTACAATGACATTGATATAATGATGTTGGGATAATGCTGAATGACCCCAACACAATATTGCAAATATGATTTTAAAACAATATCAACATTTATTATAAGCCTTTATAATGCTTAATGTTCACTACCGCTCAAAAGTTTGGGATCACTTGAAAATTTCTTTGTTTCTGTTTAGTGATTTTTTTTCCCTCTACATTCTACATATATACAATACTGTGGATTTCAGAAGTATAAAACAACACATGGAATTAGATAATTATGTAAAACAACAACAAGCCAGATGTTATTTTAAAAGATGAGGGTCAGCTGTTCTGGAACAGTTCTTGGATTGTTGTGTACTTACCTGTTTAACTGTTTACTGTAATTGTTGTGTTTACAGTGTAAAAATAAATAACAATCAAAAACGACCATGGAGTTAGAAAGTGATCCCAAACTTTTGACTGGTACTATACATTCACAGAATGTCCAAACCACATCATGTCATAGTTTCACTGAATGAATCTCATGTTAATACAGTACATGCTTATACTGACAATGCTAGGGTTTGTTTGTTTGTTTGTTTGTTTGTTTGTATGTTTTTTGTCTGCTTCCTGAATTTTGTGTCCAAATATTAATATATCCCAATTTTCCTTTTTTTTTAATTAATTTATTTAGTGCAACAGCAGTCTGGAGACCCAGCTGGTGGTTTTGATATAGACTTTATGGATATTTGTGCAACGTTGAGGAATATTCAGTGAGAAACAAACAGAGGTACGTTTTGCTGCTTCCCTGTGTTACACTGCAGATTATTTTTGATTCCCTGTCGAGCATTTCGGACCTTTTTATGGTCAGTTCTGGAGGGTTGATTATTTTTGATCAACAAGATTTTTTTTCCCAAATATTAGAGTTTTTCAGGCTGTTAAACATGGCTGAATTTTTGATATTTTTCATGAGGGTGCGTGCAAAATTGAGGGCGATGCGGCTGCCTAGTACTGAATCACAAAAACAGGGATTTTGTGAAGGCTTTCTCAATTAAGATCGAGTAAATATTAAAATCTAAATAATTCCTAAAAACACACAAAAAAGTAATTTATTCTTTACCTGAGTTGTGAGATGTAGGGCAGACACTGAAGGAAACTCCTCACTTCACTCTCTTCATCTGAACAGTCTCTCAGCTCCACTGGTTTCTTCTCTGTTTGGAGTTTCAGCACTTCCTGGAGGAGGGAGACTTTTCTCTCTGAGAGATTCATGGACCAAAGTGCAGAAGCTGACCTGTAAACTGGCAGCAATACTGGAAGGACACTCCTGTCTGTTTCACTCTCATACTGCTTCACACGGGAGTACAGATCCAGCAGGAAACCACTCTGGTCTTTATAATACCATCCCATCACTGTCTGCACTGTGTCCTGGATGTGTTGTGGTTGGTGTAGAGCTGCTTGTAGACACAAATCCAATAGAACTGTTCTACATCTCTGTTCTCGTTCTATCTCTCCCTGACTAGAGTGAAAGCAGAAAAAAATAAAAGACTCAGATCAATATAAGACACAAAAATGGAGCATCTCTCCCACTCTCTAACCAAACACACACACACACACACACACACACACACACACACACACACACAGTGAGATTCCTCCTTTAGCTAATTCCTTAATATGTGTAGTTCATTTGTTTCTCACTGAGTAAAAATACTAAGGATCTGTTGCTAGAACTCAGAGTGTGTGTGTGTGTGTGTGTGTGTGTGTGTGTGTGACACTAACAGAAACCCTACAGCATGTGTCCAGTAGTAATGTTTCTGCTCTATCGTGTGTTTTATTCCTGATACTGAAGGAGACACAGATATTTCCTCAGTGATATGAGACAGTCGTCTCTGTACAGTTACTGCATTATTATCATATACTGTGAGAATATTCATACTGAGCTGTACACAGAGTCACTGACAGAAGCCTGAAAGTTCAGTGTATTTACAGACGGTTACAGGTGGACTGATTTTCTCAGGGTGTCTTTCAGATTATAAACCTCACCTGCATGTAGCTCACACTTCAGAGTTTTACTGAATAAAAGTGTCTGTGACAGGATTTAACAAAAATTACTAACTAGCCATTTAATAAATCAATCAATAAATTAATCAGTCAAAGTGGACAAGGGGCTCAACTTTGGGGCAGAAAAAAAGTAAGAAATACATTTTTGCAATCCTTTTTTTTTTTCAATTTGTTTACTATTAAATATGCAGTATGTCCTGAGATTTCAGTTACAGTTTCAGATTATAAAAATAAATTCAGGAAAATTACAATAAATCAGACAGTATCTCAGGCCGAGTCCTCAGAGCCTGCGCAGACCAGCTAGCACCTGTGTTCACTGAAATATTCAACCTCTCTTTATGTCAGTCGGTGATCCCCACATGCCTTAAAGAGTCCATCATTGTTCCTGTCCCTAAGAAACCCCATCCTGCTTCCCTCAATGCTTATCGCCCTGTAGCCCTGACTTCAGTAGAGATGAAGTGCTTTGAACGACTGGTCAGAACGACCGGTCAACTGATGATGCCATCTCCCACCTTCTTCACACATCCCTCACTCACTGGACACTAGAAGGGGAAATTATGTTAAAATGCTGTTTGTCGACTACAGATCAGCATTTAATACTTCAGTACAATCTGATTATAAGTGTTTATGAGCTTAAGCACAGTTTTGCTGTGTGATATCAGTATTAAGTCCAGTGTCTCTGTCTCACAGAGTTATGGAACCACAATATGTCAGGCTGAGATTCATGTTTAAACTCTAAAATACTCTCTAATCAATGATGGACTGTCATTATAGATTAATATGTTTGATATGATTAATTAGACATAATTTTTCTTTAGTGTCCACAATAACTTATTGTCCCACCCATAAGACATCAGAGCATGCAGCAAGGTTTATCTTATGTGCAGAAATTCATGGATAAAGTAATAAATGAAGTTTCCTTCACACTGTAGCTGATTTGTCTTTAAAGAAGTGACCGTATTAAAAACAATATAAAAAATATGAATAAATTATATATGTGCAGGTAATGAATTATTTTAATAATAAATCAAACAGCCATTTAATTTCTTTCTATGTGATTTTGCACAGAAAAGCAAAACAGCAACAAAAGCATTTATTATTAGTTGTTAAAAGGTAAAGTCACAATTCTCTTTTGTTCTGTTTTGAGAAATATGATAATATTTTATAATTATTTAAATATGTCTATATTAAGAGCCACAGACTCCCTACTGAAACCCACACCCTATATTATTTATGCACGTAGGCCACGCCCTCTCTTAGCTATACACGTACTGGCCACACCTCTTTTAGATCAAATGTAATACGATTAGGATCAAGTGGTTACAGAAGATGATAAAGAAGAGATGATTTAAAATATAAGAGTAAAATGAGGGTAAATGGATGAGATGATATCAGGCACTGAAATAAAGGTGTAATATGAAGAGCATCACTGAAATAATATACTTAGCTAATCGTGACGATTCAGATCAATAATAGTGTTTAATCTCAGGTAAAATCATATTCATGTCAGGGAACAGAATTCAGCAGCAAACTGATCACAAACACTAGTGCTGTGTGTAGAAATTAGCAGCAGGTGAACTTTCAGTGCTACATGTTTCCATCACTTCAGTACACAGCCTCTGTCTCATAACTGATAGAAACTCATTGTTTATTTTCATTATTCCATGTTTATTGTATAAATTACTGTTATGATTCATGTCGAGGCTCCAACACAGGATTCCAACATTAAGGAACTTATCTTAGCCGCAGTTTATAAGCAACGTTGCCCGTTTGTTATAAAACATGATAAATAGTTGTTTTTGACTCTCTTTCCTCATTAATAAAGTCACACAATACAGCCATGGAAGTGATGGACAAGCAAACCAAACACAGCCAGACTAAGAGACGCACTGCTACGCTAGGGTTAGCCAGAGAGATGTTGAGCTCGAGTGAGCAGTTCATCATCTCTCACATATAGAAACAAACCAAACGTTACTCAGTTCTCATTCACCTCTTCAGTGCTTTATATTCAACACAAACAAGAACAGGTTCAACCTGCTACAACGTAAAGACGTAACTACGTCATCACACTTCAACTTAAGATCTTCAGCAAAAGGTAAAATAAGGAATTTGACCTCGAATTAATAAACTGTGTAAGAGTGTAATACTTAACAAGAGAGATGAACAATAACTTAACCTTATACAGAACTTGGAGAGGAGAGAAAATACGCTAACCTGATTGGTGTTCAGTCACTTTACTCTGTGTGTGTGTGTGTGTGTGTGTGTGTGTGTGTGTGTGTAGGTTCATCCTGCTCTGTATTTAAACACTTAGGTTTGGAGCAGGTGTACCAGTAAAGTATTTTGTCTATAAACACATGGACTTTGTAAACTTACCCTTTAACCCTGAGTTGTGAGATGTAGGGCAGACACTGAAGGAAACTCCTCACTTCACTCTCTTCATCTGAACAGTCTCTCAGCACCACTGGTTTCTTCTCTGTTTGGAGTTTTAGCACTTCTAGGAGGAGGGAGACTTTTCTCTCTGAGAGATTTATGGACCAGACTGGAGGACCTGACTGGTAAACTGGCAGCAATACTGGAAGGACACTCCTGTCTGTTTCACTCTCATACTGCTTCACACGGGAGTACAGATCCAGCAGGAAACCACTCTCATTTTTACAATAATATTCTTCGTCATCATCTTCTTTAATATATGACATCACTTTCTGTATTACTTGCTGGATGTGTTGTGGTTGGTGTAGAGCTGCTTGTAGACACAAATCCAGTAGAAATGATCTACGTCTCTTTTCTCGATCTTTCTCTCCTTCTTTAAACTCACAGCTATAGAAAAGTGAAAGTCCATTATTATTACAGTACACAACACAGAAAACACACAGTGTTACACTCCTGAGCTCCTATTTCCATTTTTCCTTAAATATTAATTATTTGTATTTGGCAAATTTCCAGAGAGACTTGAGTGTTGTGTAGTGTCTAACTCACTTAAGCTTCTTTTTCTTTCTTTCTTTTTTCTGAGGAGCTGTGTTTAGACCTAGGGACACTAAAAGAAGCCATATAGTATTTGGCTAGCTTTATCATGTGATTTCTTCCTGATATTGAGAAATTAAGAAATCTAAATATATATTTAAAGATATTAGACAACCTAATATGTGCAGTTACTATATTAGTAATGCTATGTATATGTATATTTGTAATAATAATAATATCATAATATTTATTCTGGGCTGATTTATACAGAGGCACTGATCCAGAATAAAGGGTTACATTCCCACCTCATTATTGTGTGATTTAACAGTAATAACTCCGTTAGTGTGCATGGAGTTTGCATGTGCCCCGCTCACAATGTTCACACTTCAGTTTATTTAAATAAAAGCATGTGTGATTTAACAGTAATAACATTAACCCAGCAGAACCCTAACCCTCGGTCACAGAGTTGTAATTACAGTAGCTTGTGGTATCGGCCACACAACACATATCAGGACAACACTGTTTTTGTTTGTTTACAATGACATTGATATAATGATGTTGGGATAATGCTGAATGACCCCAACACAATATTGCAAATATGATTTTAAAACAATATCAACATTTATTATAAGCCTTTATAATGCTTAATGTTCACTACCGCTCAAAAGTTTGGGATCACTTGAAAATGTCTTTGTTTTTGTTTAGTGATTTTTTTGTTCTCTACATTCTACATATATACAATACTGTGGATTTCAGAACTATAAAACAACACATGGAATTAGATAATTATGTAAAAACAACAATAAGGCAGATGCTATTTTAAAAGATGAGGGTCAGCTGTTCTGGAACAGTTCTTGGATTGTTTGCTTGAGTCCTTGGATTGTGTACTTAACTGTTTACTGTGATTGTTGTGTATACAGTGTAAAAAGAAATAACAATCAGGAACGACCATGGAGTTAAAAAGTGATCCCAAACTGTTGACTGGTAGTGTATATTTACAGAATGTCCAAACCATATCATGTCTGGTTTCACAGGATGAATCTCATGTAAATCCAGTACATGCTCATACTGCCAATGCTAGGGATTGTTTGTTTGTTTGTTTGTTTGTTTGCTTGCTTGTACGTTTTTCGTCTGCTTCCTGAATTTTTTGTCCAAATATTAATATATCCCAATCTTCCTATTTCTTTATCTTTTTATTTAGTGCAACAGCAGTCTGGGGACCAGCTGGTGGTTTTGATATAGATTTTGTGTATATTTGTGCAAAGTTGAACAATATTCAGTGAGAAACAAACAGAGGTATGTTTTGCTGCTTCCCTGTGTCTACACTGTAGAATATTTTTGATTCCCTGTCGAGCATTTTGGACCTTTCTATGGCCAGTTTTGGAGGGGTTGATTATTTTTTATTAAAAAAAAAATCCAAAATATTAGAGTTTTTCAGGCTGTTGAACATGGCTGAATGTTTTGATATTTTTCATGAGGGTGCGTGCAAAATTGAGGGAGATGAGGCTGCCTAGTACTGAATTAGAAAAGCAGGAATTTTGCGAAAGCTTTTTTAATTAAGATCCAGTGAATATTAAAATCTAAATAATTGCTAAAAACAAACAAAAAAAGAATTTATTCTTTACCTGAGTTGTGAGATGTAGGGCAGACACTGAAGGAAACTCCTCACTTCACTCTCTTCATCTGAACAGTCTCTCAGCTCCACTGGTTTCTCCTCTGTTTGGAGTTTCAGCACTTCTAGGAGGAGGGAGACTTTTCTCTCTGAGAGATTTATGGACCAAAGTGCAGAAGCTGACCTGTAAACTGGCAGCAATACTGGAAGGACACTCCTGTCTGTTACACTCTCATACTGCTTCACACGGGAGTACAGATCCAGCAGGAAATCACTCTGTCCTTTATAATACCATCTCATCACTGTCTGCACTGTGTCCTGGATGTGTTGTGGTTGGTGTAGAGCTGCTTGTAGACACAAATCCAGTAGAAATGTTCTACATCTCTGTTCTCGTTCTCCCTGATCAGAGTAAAACCTGGAAAAAAGGGAAAGACTCACATCAGTACTGGACACAACATGGAGAATCTCTCTCCCTTTGTCTCTTTCTCTCTCACTCTCACACATACACAAACACGCACAACTGGACTCTTCTTTTGTTTTTATCTAAACAAGCTAGTTAGATCAAGGTCTAATAGGTTAAAGGGTAATGTTTATGGAACTGCTTTATGCATAGAGCAGTTTGTATAAAAGGCACTGCTAATACATTTTAATCAATAGAGGGACATTTGTACTTCTATTAAGTTTATTTTTAACCATTAATAAGACAAAGGTTTAAAGGCAAAAACAAAAAGTAAACAAGAGGCCTTCAATTTGCTAACATGACCCAGCTAATCTTCAGGCTTAAGTAGCTTGTTACCTAACCATGACTATTCAGATCAATAATAGAGTTTAATCTCAGGTAAAGTCATATCTCCATCTCATAACTGATATAAACTCATGCTTTATTTGAATTATTCCATGTTTATTGTATAAATTACTGTTATGATTCATGTCGAGGCTCCAACACAGGATTCCAACATCAAGGAAAAGTATTTAAAAACTAGCTGAATGACCTGTTAGTGATGTGAACCATTTACTATTGCTACACACTCACTCCTGACACACCAGTAGAAGAAGTGCAGAAATCAATCTTTGCTGGGCCATTATACAAGCTTTAAAAGGCACAATTCATATTTACATTTAGGGACAATTTACATATACCGTATGTCTGACAAAGTAAGCAGATACATGATTAATTATTACTAAGCAGATAATATGTGCTCATTTTGTATAAGCACAAGGAGCAGTTTAATATTAATGTCCTTGTTGTAAACATCATCGTTTTTATTGTAATTGCTTATACACAGGAATTTGTTAAGTGGACACTACACAATAAAGACATAATATGATTTTAAAAATGGCAATAAAAATCCTTCTTATTTATGCTGTGATGTTTGTTATGAAACATTAATTTGACTTTTAATTAAATACATAATGTATTTGTTTAATTTAATTTACTGGAATTTCGTTTTTCATTAGTTACTTACTGAAGAGAGCTGATGTATGGCAGCCATGACAACACTGTGTTAAAGAAAAGCTCTGTAAGCTGTTGTGGGTCTTTATCACAGTACAGATGAAGAATTGTTTGCTCTGTGCTTTGGGTTATAATTTTTTCAGCTTGCTTAAGCACATCTGTCTGACTGCTCATTGAGATGTACATCTCATTTCCGCATAATAGTAGGAGATTTCTCAGATAGTTCAGCTCCTCACACTGCAAGGCGATTGTCCACACCTGACATAGTGTTGTTGATAAATACCTGCAAGACAGAAAACAACCTGGGAGTGAAGAAAAAAAGCTATATACAATCATATACTGATACCCACCAATAAGCCATAACATTAAAACTTCCTGACTCATACAGTGTAGGTTCCCACTGTGCTCCCAGCTCTGACTTGTCAATGCATGGACTCCATAAGCTGTGTACTTGTACCTGGGACCAAGATATAAGGAGCAAATCTCTAAAGTCTCATAAAGTTTTTAGGTTAGGGCTCCATGGATCAGATCTGTTTGTCTAGCACATCCCACAGATTTTTGGAATTCAGACCTTAGGAATTAAAAGTCTTGGAATCTTTGGCATGCTGTTCAAACCATTCTTGTTTGCATTGTCAGGGCATATTATGCTGCTGTGAGAGGTCACTGCCAACAGGGAACACCACTTATACACTTTATTTCTTAGGGGTTTTGATGTTATGTCTGATACATTATATATATATTTATATTTATGTACCAGGAAGTGTGTGTGTGTGTGTGTGTGCGCGTGTGCGTGTGTGAACAAAATATACTCCATGTCAAATTATATCACTTTTCAATCATTGTATTGTTTCCAAATTGACACATTGGCTAGTCTGATATACATTAACACCAGAGACAGTGCAGTACTTGCAAATTCTAGCTTTGAAAACCTGACAGGCAAGCACTCAGATGTGGAACTGGGGTAATTAATGAACTGAGCTATGACAACTCAGTCAGTATGAAGAACATAATATAAAATCTTGTCTTTGTGGACAAAATATAAAATTGTTCTCCATGGAGGGGGTAAATATTGGGAGCACATTCTTTTGGCCAGATGAGACCAAGAATAATGTCTTTGGCTCAGATGTGTTTCAGCACATTTAGCTTGTGAAGCATGAATGTAAAGCATTTAGACATGAGTGTGCTGATATGGGTCTGCTTAAGTGTAAAAGATGTTGGGGAGGTTTCATTTATAGAAGACATTAGGAAGTCTCCAGAAGCTTAACAGAAGAGGAATGAACCAAGGCATACTGCCAAAATCACAACAGTCTAAAGAAGAAAAGGTTAAAACTATAAAATTGACAATTTTCTCTATATCTATATTTTTAATACATCAAGTCTAAACTGTTGGGCTTTCAGTTTATTTAAGAGCAAATACCATACCGGTCAACAAAGACAATACAATTACTGTAGGGTGATACCATTTTGAATTATTTAAAATTTACAGATTTTTTAATTATTTGAAATTGAACGTGTTGGGGAGTGTTGGTACCCTTCCGTTAATAAAAGAAAAACCCACAATGTTAACTGAAATAACTTAAAATTGACAAAATTACTAATAAACCAAAATGAATTAATGAAAATCACATTACATAGATTTTTCATTTATACAATAATAATATTAATAGCAACTAGTTTTTGCATCTTCATACTATTTGGCTTCGTCTTTTTCTGCGCTTTTTAGAGGACGCGTGAGTTTCTTCGTCTAAAAACAACAAACGGAATTCAGCTCAAAACAACTAAACTCCGACTCGGGTACGATATCATGGATAATATTCAGGTCGTTCAGTGTGTGGAGTGCAGGATGTTTAGACATTCTTCCTCCGTCGTTAGTGGTAATTTTACTTGTGATAGGTGTGTATTAGTGAGCACTCTGACGGAGAAGATATCAGTGTTAGAGGAGCGCATCCAGACTTTAGAGAGGGTTAGAGCGTGTGAGAGCAGTGTTATTCCTGTAGCGGACAGTCTGGGTGCCACAGGCGGAGATAACCAGCCCCCTGACTCCGGCATTAGAGCCCTCACAGCGGGGCAAGTGGGCGACGACTCGGCGGCATACTCGTTCAGCCAAAGCTAACGCTAAGGCTAGCCCACCGGAGCACACCTCTTCTGCGCTTCACGTGTCCAACAGGTTTGCTCTTCAGTGACACAGCTCAGGAATTTCTACTCCTGCACCATAGAGAGCATCCTGACGGGAAATATCACGACCTGGTTTGGGAACAGCACCATGCAGGACAGACGAGCTCTACAGAGGGTGGTGAGATCAGCTGAGCGCATCATCCGCATCGAGCTCCCTGACCTGCACTCGATCTACAGCAAGCGGTGCTGGACCAAGGCCAGGAAGATCGTGAAGGACCTCAGCCACCCCAATAACGGACTGTTTACTCTGTTGCGGTCTGGGAAGCGATTCCGCTCCTTGAAGGCCAACACAGAGAGACTGAGGAGGAGCTTCTTCCCGCAGGCGATAAGGTCTCTCAACCACAACCACACCACTATGCAGAACTAACACAATCTTTTCATAATTGATCAAATCTATCAATCTTTTTACATCCATGGACACTATGGACAATTACACGCTCACCTTCCTTCATATATACACTACATGTCGTACGTCACATCCTGGACCATTGCACAAAGACACTTTAATAACTTTGCACACCTACCTTCACAACTACACTACATGTTTACGTTTACATCCTGGACCAGTGCACAAAGACACTTTAATAACCTCTGCACAAAGACACTTTGTTCTATGCATATTTGCACACACAGCACAGTATATTTAAATTTGTACAGTATATTTCTCAGTACAGTATATTTCAATTTGTACATCATATTTCTATTTTTATTTTTAGTTCTATTTTTCCTAGCATATTTCTATTTTTATTTTTAGTTCTATTTTTCCTAGTTTAATTCAATTCCTTTTATTAAATTTCTTTTATTCATATTTATTTCTTATTTGTAAACTTTAATTCTCTTTTAGGGTCAATGGCAGTCGTATAAGCATTTCACTACATTTCGTACTGTGTATGACTGTGTATGTGACAAATAAAATTTGAATTTGAAATTTGATGCACCCACGGAGAAACCTGAAAGAGCTCTGGTTATAGGAGACTCTATAATGAGGCACGTGAAATTAGCCAGGCCTTTAGGGGCGCCAGCGGCAGTGGTTAGGTGTATCCTGGGAGCCAGAGCACCGGACATAGCAGGTAATCTTAGGGCTCTAGGACAGCATAGGTTCTCTAAGATAGTGGTACATGCTGGAGCTAATGATATACGCCTTCGGCAGTCAGAGATTAGTAAGAATAACTTTACAGAGGTGTTTAAACAAGCGAAGGCGATGTCCGATGATGTACTATGCTCTGGTCCCATCCCAATGAGACGTGGCGACATAACTTACAGCAGGTCATGGTCGCTGAACCGCTGGATGTCCAGGTGGTGCTCCGAAAACAACGTGGGCTTCATAGATAATTGGAAGACCTTTAAGGGCAAAACTGGCCTGTTAGGGCGGGATGGTGTCCATCCCACTCGGGAAGGTGCTGCTCTCATTTCTTGTAGTATAGCTCATAGTCTCAGAAGAGGCCTAGTTAATCGGTGACAATCCAGAGCCCAGGCCAGGGAGCAGACAGACAAGTTAAACCAACCGTCTGCTAGCTGCATAGAGTCGTCACCCAGGGTTCACTGTATTGAGAATGTGTCTGTTCCCCGAGCTAAGCAAAAATTTAGAAAGATTCAGAATGTCTGTTTTAATCATTTAATTAACATAAAGACCACAAACTCAGATCATACTGAATGTGCAGCCGGCACGTCTAATCTGAAGCTAGGACTGTTAAATATTAGATCTCTCGCATCTAAAGCAGTTATAGTTAATGAAATTATCACAGATCAGGAGTTTGATATACTCTGTTTAACTGAAACCTGGATTAAACAGGACGAGTATGTAGCTCTAAATCAGTGGTTCTCAAACATTTTCTGTCATTCCCCACTTAAGGGGGTGGGCGAATTTTCAAGCCCCACTTGTCTACAAAATGATAACGAAAACGGCCAAGTTTACTGTTTATTGAACTATCAATTTCTAAACCAATAAGATCAAATAACACCAAATTCAAAACAGATAAAATACATGTGCAGATGTTATAACAGGCTTACTTCGTCACTTATCTAGAGCTTTCTTTCAAAGAAGTTGAGTGGCTTATTAACGTGACTGGGGTGTGTTGTCTCTAAGTGTCTTCCTAATTTGTTGGGTCTCTTGCTGTCCGCTGCCAGCGGTTTAAGACACAAAACACACACGAGTCTCTCCTCTGCCCCCACCATCCCCACCATGAATCCAAGTGCAACATATAGGCTTCATCATGTTTTTCTTTCGGCTGAATCACCTGCTTTTTTGAGGTCCATGTAACAAATGTATCCATTGACGTTATTATCCTCACTAGTACGCTACTGACCTGGTGTTATGCTCTAAAATGCCCCCCCCCCATAAACTTTTTCAAATAATATATTAGAACATTAATTCATAGGTTTGTGGTTTACAAATTACAAATTATAACAATCGAATTTAATTATAAAATAAGCAATATAAAAAAAATTTGTATAGGGGGAAAAATATATAAATTATATATTTTTTTCATATACAACATGTATATTTTTATATTGCTTATTTTATAATAAAAATCGTTTCCTGTAATTTTTCACCCACAAACAATATTAATTTAGTGTAATTTGTAATAAATAATTTGTTATTTGTACATTGACAAACCCCTGCAAAATAAATGTGCCATAAAATTATTTTTGGGGATTTGTATTAATCGTCTCGATGGCTGTCACGTGCCTAGGGTTAATTATAATAGTAATAATATATTTGATAATAATAAACCTTTGAATGTATGTCCTATTTGATAGAGATTACGTGTGTGTTGGGGGGGGCAATCCGTGGCGGGGGGGGGGGGGGGGGGGGGGCATTTTAGTGCATAACACCTGTTTGTGTCCGCGGTAAAGTTAGTTTTATATTCGCATCTCCGAATTCAATAGCTGCGTAAATAAACCCGCGAATAAGATACCCACATATATTTCCTCTCTACATTGTCTTTAAGCTACATCCGCCTTAAATTATACATGTTTAAAAGCATAAACACCATTATTCTCTAGGGCGCAACGAATGATTTAGGGATCATCGCAAAATGCCGCACAGCAACAAAAAGCGTAGAACGATATTGATCTTCCCTTCTGTTCAGCGCCTGAAGGATCAAAAAGCTACTTTGTTGCCTCACTGGAAACTAGAAATGCCAGACTAGTACTGCCTGATAAAATAATAATTTTTAACAAAAATACAGAAACATCAGCATACACATTGAAATGAATGAAATTACATATATAATACCGAATGTTTCCTTATATTTTGTTCCTCTGGAATTAACATGCCACTAATTCCCTCCAGTTCACTGCGCCCCACCTGTCATGTCTGTATTCCCCACTAGTGGGGCGCGCCCCACACTTTGAGAAACACTGCTCTAAATGAAGCTAGTCCTCCTGGGTACAGCTACATACACCAGCCTCGGTTAACTGGTAGAGGAGGAGGCGTCGCAGTTATTCACAATGATAATTTGACTATTGTACAAAAACACGGACACAAATTTAATTCATTTGAAATTCTTTATAGTAACATAAGTGTATTTAAGTATATTAAGTCAGCTCAGTCGATTCCACTAATTGTCATTTACAGACCTCCAGGGCCGTACTCTGAATTTCTTAGTGAATTTGCAGATTTCCTCTCAAACCTAGTCGTTTCCGTAGACAAAGTGTTAATTGCTGGAGATTTTAATATTCATTTTGAGAATCCAGAAGACCCTCTGAGAACTGCATTTATGTCTATACTGGACTCAGTAGGAGTAAATCAGTGTGTAGTAGGACCCACTCATAAAGCCGGTCACACTTTAGATTTAATAATATTATTCGAATTAAGTATAAGAAATTTATTCACAATTCCACTATCTGAAGTTATCTCAGATCACTATCTTGTCTCAATTCGAATGTGTGTCACAGTAATAATGTACGCACAGCGCCGCGCTACCGTATGAAACGTACATTCACATCAACTACCAAACAGGGTTTTATCAGTAATCTCCCAGAGTTCCCAACTTCGATTAGATCACCGTCTGACCCCACAGAACTCGATTAGGCGACTGAATATTTAGAAAAGATATTAGAGATAAGAAACTTGCTCCCTGGTATAACGATCACACGCGCACATTAAAACAGACCGCTCGGAAATTAGAACGTAAATGGCGTCAAACTAAATTGTAAGTATTTCAAATAGCATGGAAGGAGAGCATCCTGAACTATAGAAAAGCTCTTAGTGTAGCTAGATCAACATATCTCTCCACTCTTATAGAAAATAACAAAATGCTGTAGCCAAATTAATCAGAAATAAGACCACTGCAGAAATCTCCACAACAACATCATGCAATAGTGAGGACTTCATGAACTTTTTTAATAATAAAATTGTAAATATTAGGCATAAAATTGAGGCTTTGAAACCGAACAATGTAATTGATGCAGATGTTAATCTAGCCATGTCAGATCAGAACCTAGAATACTTTACTCCCCTTGAAGAGAATGAACTAATTTCACTCATCTCTTCTGCAAATTTATCAACCTGTGTATTAGATCCTGTACCGACACATTTTCTGAAACTGATAGTACCAGCAATAACAGAACCCTTAGACTTAAATGGTGATTATTCTGCATGTTCTCTAGTGGAGTTTAGCCTTCTGCAGGGTTCAGTTTTAGGTACACTGCTTTTTTTCCCTTTACATGCTCCCTCGGGGCAACATAATCCGTAAGCATGGTATTAGTTTTCATTGTTATGCTGACGACACACAGTTATATGTCTCAGCAAAACCTGATGAGAAAAAACAGCTTACTAAAGTTGAGCAATGTGTGCAGGACATAAGAAATTGGATGCTAATTAACTTCCTTCTGCTTAATCCGGATAAGACAGAAGTTCTAGTCATAGGACCGCATACAGCTAGGAGTAAAATTTTAGATCACACCGTAACTTTAGATGGCCTTTCTGTTCCATCAAGTGCAACAGTAGAAGACCTTGGTGTGATTATAAATTCCAGCCTTTCATTTGAAGCTCATGTAGATAATATTACCAGGATAGCATTCTTTCACCTCAGAAATATTGCCAAGATAAGAAATATATTGTCGCTAAACGATGCAGAAAAACTAGTTCATGCTTTTATCACCTCTAGGTTGGACTATTGTAATGCCTTACTGTCTGGTTGTTCAGCTAGGTGCATAAACAAGCTTCAGCTAGTCCAGAATGCAGCAGCGAGAGTCCTCACTAGAACCAGAAGATATGAGCACATCACACCTATCTTATATTCACTGCATTGGTTCCCTGTGAAATTTCGCATTGATTTTAAAATACTACTCTTGACATATAAAGCATTAAATGGTCTGGCGCCGCAGTACCTCAGTGAACTGCTAGTGTCTTACGAACCGCCACGCCTACTTCGATCAAAGGATGCAGGCTGCTTGTCAATACCGCGTATTATGAAAAATACAGCTGAGGGCAGAGCTTTTTCTTACAAAGCCCCAAAATTATGGAATAGTCTTCCAAATATTATTCGGGACTCAGACACAGTCTCAGTGTTTAAGTCCAGGCTAAAAACCTATTTATTTAGCCAAGCATTTTTATAAATAGATTTGCCTTAGGTAAAGGAGCAGATCTGGGGGACTCATGGACGTAGAGTATTATGGTGAACTGGTATGTTTAGATGCTGTCTTCCTCACTGTCATTGATCACTCAGGTTTGTTGACGGTAAGGTGATTGTTTGCTTTACATCCCAGGAAGCCCTCATGTTTGTGTTTCCTTCTGGCTCTCCCTTTTAGTTATGCTGTCATAGTTAGTCCTGCCGGAGTCTCTGCTTGCACTCTACAGTTATTATACATTCACATTATACATTGTGTGACTGTGACCATACCTAACTGCCATCTCTCCTCTTCTTCTCTTTCTCCCCCTCTTTCTCTTTCGCCTATCCCCTTTTCCTCTTTTTACTCTTTCCCTCTCTCTGTCGAGCTACACATGTCGTTCTTGAGCTGCCAGTGATCCAGACTCCCTCTGCCCTCCAGACCAGTCTGACCCATCCTGGTGCCCCACTTCTGGTTGGAGATCTCGTCACATGGATGTCCCGTGTGTCTCTTTGGGATGCGTCTGGTGTCTGGGGATGATTCTCTCTACCTAGAAGATGGGTTTGGCCTCGACTGGTGTTGGCAACTGTTTCTCTGGGGACTTGACAGTTCGATAGTTCAGGATGGGAACTTCCTACCTAAGTCTAAGTCTTACTAAGTCCTACTAAGTCTACCTGAGTCTTCAATAACTACCTGGACTCCATATTAACATCAATTAACATCAACGATTATAGCTGAACTGCCTGCCACCTAACACACTGTATAAATGCAGATCATTTCCTGCTTTCTGTTTCACCCAAATGAGGATGGGTTCCCTGTTGAGTCTGGTTCCTCTCAAGGTTTCTTCCCATTACCATCTCAGGGAGTCTTTCCTTGTCACTGTCGCCCTCGGCTTGCTCACCAGGGACAAACTGACCATTTTGATTCATACACATTCACATTTCATACAAACTTAAATAATTATTTTGATTGTGTAAAGCTGCTTTGCGACAATGACAATTGCTAAAAGCGCTATACAAATAAAACTGAACTGAAAATCAGACATTGCTTATGAATTGTGGTTCAATAGAAGCATTTAAAAAAACAATATAATTAAACTAGTCGAGGCAAAAAATTATGGTACCCCTAGAAAAGATACAATGCCTTTCCCATGAGGCAAAAATTTTGGGTCCATGGCCAGGAAACAACCCCTGCCATTAGTCAAGATGGGGCCCAGATGTTTTGACTGACAGCATGCCAGGGCTAATTGCAAAGGTCTTAAAAAAGAAGGGTCAACAATTCAAATATTGACTCTTTGCATAAACTTAATGTAATTGTCAATCAAAGCCATTGACAAATATGAAATGCTTTTAATTATACTGTACTTCAGTATACCATAATAACATCTGACAAAAAGATCTAAAACACTAAAGCAGCAGACTTTGCTAAAATTAATATTTGTGTCATTCTCAAAAGTTTTAACCACTTGTATTTCTTTTTAGAAAGAAATACATGCATTTAAATAATGTATACATTTCACTTTGCAACTTTGCACCCTGAGGATATAAAAATACAGAAATGTACATGCATACTGGTCCCAGAGTGGCAATTGTTCTTGAACCTGGCAAGCTCAAAAGTAACCAAAGCTTGACACCAGAGACTGAATATGTGTATATTACACACACACACACACACACACACACACACACACACACACACCAAGGGTATATCTTTTAAGTATTTTTACCTTAGATATTTTGAATGTTTAAGAATTATCTTCAGCCCTGTGAGAGATACAGCAGTGTTTTCCAAACAAAGATGAACCTGTTTGTTGCCTGATTGGCTGATTACATAGGACACTGCAGAGCATGTGTAAGGGTCAAGATGTTCCTCACTCAGATCTAGATGATAGTTTATTTCCTCCAGAAATAAGAAGCATGTTCCAGCTGACTGATATTCATACAGACACTGACATATGAAGGCAATGTCCACATTTTCATCATCTGGTTGACCAACAAGGAAAATGTTAAAGACTTTCTTAAAAAAATCATTAGCATTTTCCTTGATCTTGTTCGGTGGATGGAGACACTTTAAATGATCAGTGTTGGTTTGTGATTGGAGTCCACAGAGGAAAGGAATTACATGTTTCATGTGCCTATTCTCTTCATTTTGGCACAGCTGGAGTACCTCATCAAGTAATTCAGTTTTTTCTAGCAGCCAGAGAGCAGAAAAAAATTCCTGCATTGTGTTGTGATGAAATGCACAAAAATGTCTGGGATGTGTTGGTGACACAACTAACCCAGTCTTTAGGAAAATGGCAGCAATGCCTCTTGCTTCAAAATCAAACTTCAGATTGAAAGTCTTTAACTTGGTTGCATTGAAAGCGCACTCTGCTAAAGATAAGATCACGTCCCTGAAGTTCTTAATGTGTCCCTCTAATTGCAGCAATGACACATTTCCATGTCTTTGTAGACAGTGACAAAAAATCCGCACATACAGCTCAGTAGCTGTGCACGGTTTCTGAGCTTCATCAGAAGTGTAATATGAAATGCAGGCTGCCACCAAAAAAGCATACATAGGGACATGACAGATACTGAAGAGTGCAGGATTGTTTATCACACTGTCTACCAGCTCTGGATCATTATTAGACATTGCCCTAAAGAAATCATAAATAGATTCCTCACTGAAACCTTGAACATAGACTGTACATGTTGCCCAGTCAGAGAACTCATACTCGACTTCCGGTCTGCATGTTACCACAATCTTTGCTTCAGGCAGAAGTTCATGTTGCATTACCCCCAGCAAGATTGTGTTGTCCTGAAAATCTCTGATTCCATCAAAAACTATGGTGACTCTGTCAGAATATTCTTGAAGATATTGCACAATTTCATCAGCATTATCTTTAAGCTGTGGATTTGACATTAAAAATGGGTCAAGCAGAAGATTTTTAAAGCTCACTACATTTGAGGTATTTGACAGTGTGTTTTCATCAAAGTAAAACATGAAGTCAAGTTTTCGGTCATGTCTCTCTGCCCAATGATGTAACATTTGTTGAACAACTGTTGTTTTCCCAATTCCAGGTTTTCCTACTATTAGGATGTTTTGCTCCCGGCTATTAAACAGATCCTCATGTGATTTCTGGTGTGTGTCCCTTGGTATGTAGGCTTTCATCTTTTTTGAACGAGGCTTTTTAGCTTTCTTGCTCTTGAGTAGGATTTTATTACATGGCTTATTTTTTTGTGTGTCTGTGTCCAACACCAGAGGAATAAAGGGGAAGTTTTCCTGGACTTTACACAACGACTGCCTCTGCTTCCACTGTTGACTAAGAATGTGTTTTGTACTTGTCTTCAAAAAGTTTTGAAACTGATGACACAATCTTGGCCCTAAAATAACAGATGAAGATAAAACATTATTGGTTAGAAAAACACTGAATAAAGTGAAAAAAAAACATGTAAACCTTTTGGAATTCCATTGTATTCTGCATTAATTTGTCAAAAAATGTGATATGATCTTCATCAAAGTCAAGAGTATTGACAAATATAATGTGCCTAAAATAATAACACAGACGAATTTGATCCTTAATTTCAAAACAACCATAAAAACTTCATAGTGCTAGTTAAAGAAGTATGTGAATCCTTGAGTTCTGGAGTCAGGTGTTCCTTGATTCCGAACAAGAATATGCTTGTGAGCCATGCCTCTCCCAAAAAGCGGTTTCAGAGGATCTATGATAAAAAAATATTGATGTACATAAAGCTGGAAAGGATTACCAACTGATTTCAAAGACTTAAGAAATTCACCAGACTACAGGCTACTTCATCAAAAAGAAGGCACCCAGTCAAAATGATCTGAAGAGCACAACAAAGACTTAATAAGTAACAACCAAAGATTTGAAGGCATCATTGGAACTGGCGAACATCTGTGTTCATGAGTCTACAGTACGTAAAACATTAAAAAAGTAGGGTGTCCATGGCAGGACACCACAAAGGAAGATGCTGCTTACTTAAAAGAACATTGCTGTACACCAGGAGTTTGCAAAAGGTCACAGTGACAGTTCACAGTGGTGTTGGCAAAATGTTTTGTGCACTGATGAAACTAATATTGAACTATTTGCCAAAAACACGCAGCACTACATCTGACGTAAAATGGGCACTGCATATTATCATAAAAACATCATCCCAATTGTAAAGTATGGTGGAGGAAATATCATGACATCCAAAGAATATGACACAGCGAAAGCAGTTCTGCCAGGAAGAATGGGATAAAATTCCTCTTGAACAATGTGCAGGTCTGATCCATAGCTACTAAAAGCACCTGTATAAAGTCAAGGGGGTGGAAACAACAAGTTATTAATTACAAGTGTTCACTCACTTTTTCCACTACCATTTCGAATGTTGAATGAGTGTGATCAAAATAGACATGAAAGATTAAGATTCTTTTGTGTTATTATTTTAGGCACATTATATCATTATATTTGTCAATATTCTTGACTGATGAAGATCAGGTCAAATGTTATAACAAATTAATGCAGAAAACCATGAAATTCCAAAAGATTCACATACTTTTTTCCTGTTACTATATATAGTTTATTGACCTTTAATGAAATTGAAGATACAATTAAGATACTTCTTATGCAGATCAAATTTCTACTTAGTTATTTATGTGAATACATCAGGCATTCTCACCCTGAATATAATCAGATGTAGCCTCGTCTCTAAAGGAGAACAAGCAGATCCACGTATGCAGGTTAGAGTCTGCTTTCGGGAAGACTGATTTCCTCTCACAGTCCAGAATTCTGAGAAACTGATAGCAGGCCTCCTCACCCTTGTTTAAGATCCAGTCCAGTATCTTCCTGGTTTTGTTGTATTTTTCTGGTACGGCATCAATTTCACTAACTTCATTGTGATTGAAAACACCCTGCTGGTGAAGTTTTTCAACAATAAGAGACACATTTTGTAGCTGTCCAACCAGGTTTAAACGAGCATCACTGACATACTGTCTTGCAGGCTGATTTGAAGAGGCCATATTGATGCTGTCACATCTTCAGCGCCATGATCCCGTTGTTCACTAATCTGACAAGAAATACACCCATTATACAATCAATTATAATATATTAAATAATGAATATAATTAAACTACAGAATAGTATTTTATCATGGCCAAACTATTCCTGAAATATTGCTGTATTTAATTTATAGAACTTTACAAAAGTAAACTCATTATACGACAAGTGAGTTCCAACCAAGCAAACTGATTGAACATGAGGCATTTCAGGAATGTTAATAATGCATGGTAACACCCCTGGGATGTTTAGCTATATACATCACTATGCATTACGTGTTCTACAATCCTTAATTACATTAACTGTCGGTCGCAGGCTAAATTGTTCTAAATTGCCTGCGTATTTTTATTTATGTCTAAACTGAGCTAGAACACTAAATAGGCTGAATCCCAATCCCTTTGTAACTTCTAATCAAGGGAAATACTTGGTGTGGGGAACAAGGAATTGTATCTCCTAGTGCACTAGCTTTCCGTTTTAGCTATTAATTTAACTCTGGAACTGGGAAGTTACCAAAGCTGATATTCTAAAGCGGAATAAGTGGAAATATAAAAAGAAACTTGTTAGATTAACAGGACTGTTGACCACCTCCATACTTTATTCTTCTCACCTTTTGGCTACATAGTACCGCTAAGAATTTAAAACTACTTTCACCCCTCTTAAATACACTGAAGTTCTGCCCTCTGCCAGTCGCCGTCAGTTAGTTCCGCCAGTTGCAGAGGGAGGATGGATGGATGGATGGAGTACTTTATTAATCCCAAAGGGAAATTGTGTTAGGATGCGTTAGCGAGGAAAAATAACTTGTTAAAGAAAACAAAAAAAATCATAAACTGATGATAATGAATGGTGCTTGTAGAATTGTTGTATAAAAGCAATACAATCGGGGTGCTGCTCATGTCCTAGTTATCATCACAGCTGTGATGCCAATGATGAAAAAGAAATAGGATGCCTGAAACTTTTGCAAATACCTGCACAGCAGTTGTGTGAAAGTTTTATGTTCATAGATAAAAGTTATAGATTAATGACTCAGTGCATGACATTATCCTAATCAGTTGGCTACAATCACAGCTGTTTAAAGCCTCTATAATAGAGCTGTGGAGGAGTGTCATACTTCGATCAAAATTATTTTGAAAAGAAAGTGAAACTGGAAAAAGAATGAGTGTTTTGCTTGCAGAGGAGATAGTAAATGTAAAGAAATAAAGTAAAATTCTGCCCTACTCTTATCTCTAAAGATAAAGAATAAATGGATGGCAATTTGTTAATACCACATGTCAGTTTGCCGCACATACCTCTGAGGAGTGTGAAAAATGGGGTATACCATGTTAATGAAGTGCTGCTCATAACAGAGAGAAAAAAAAGTTGTGTACACTTAAATAATATATTATGAATAAATAAAATGTATATATAAATATGATTATTTTAATGTGTGTGCCATGGATGATGCGCAAAAGTCCATAAATCCAGCTTGCTTTCACCGATTTTATGTTGCGTGGTTGGAAATGTATGCATCTGTGCATGATCTGCTGTGCTGTAAGAGCTTTGAGAGAGAGTAGGAGAGTTTGATTTATTATTCCCGACACTGTCGCTGTGTCACTGTTTCAAAGCTGCATCTTCATGGTTACTGATAAAACTTCGGTCACTTGCAGAGACAGCAATGCGGAATGTTAATTAATGGACCTGGTACATACTGCATGCGATGTTTTTTTTTGTTTTGTTTTTTTAAAAAGGATTAAATTTTTGTCCAAATGTATCTTTTATGAGCTCCGTGTCACTCAGTGTTACTAAAACTTCTCTCCTCCACACGTCTTATGAACGTTTCTTCTCTACTCCTAACCAGTTTGGACACCTCATGGATACAGTTTCGCACCATGAATGGGCTCTTCTTTAAAAACACAGGAAGATTAACCCTTAAAACTCAAGGAGCGCAAATCCTTGCCAGCAACACAGCATTGGTCAAGGACCAATTAAAAGAAATAATAAAATTAATTATACGGAAGTCCTAAAGGTGTGTGTTGATGGGAGAAGATTCAGACACTGTAAATTTGGGTTTTCTGATAGGTAAAACCAAAGTTATCATTACTTTTAAAATGTGTAAATTTTACTGCTGCCGGAACATGGAAATGACATGGCAAAAATGTAGAACTCGCAAATGTGCACATTATTGTTATTATTATTATCATCACAGAAAAAAAAAAAAAAACTAAAACAACAATAGAAACAAGTGATCATATGAATCTGAAACAACATGCTCTTGAAGATTATATAAAGTTAAGGCATATGAGAATAAAAAGGATACAATATAATAGCTATAAATGTGTGCAAACTGTAAACTGTACGAGCTATCTTGGGTGGTACTGGATGTGAAGGTGCCTTAAAATATGAAACAGAAAAATGTAATAGTGGCTATTAAATAATGGGGTTAAAGGAACAGAAGCAGCGTGAAGCTCATTAAGAGCTCTCTAAACGATAACTCCACATGCCATGACCTCTCTCTGGCTACAGAGGGCGCTGTTAACTAAGGCCTCGTGGTAAATGTTATATAAAATGTCTTTCTCTGAAAGTGAAAGCAAGTCAGTATAGTGTGTTCTTAAAGTACAAACAAAGAAAGCCCGGTCACAATACGTGTTATACACCAAGTTAAATTCCCTCATAGTTTGATAAACAGCAGATTTACAAGAAGTTTAGTTCAGTTCCGCTATCATGACTTATGTTTTTACACCAGCTCAATAACATATAAACCGAGTTTTATACCCATTGTTAAATTGTTGGGTCGTTTTTATAAGGAAACACTTTTATAACTCACCGTTCTTGTCTGAAATGTTTTTTTGGCTTACCAACAAAAATAAAACAAACTTTACTACAGAATCTGCGATACAGTTGCGCAGATCGCTCCGGGACACGTGACTACGGTATCCCTTCTTCTTCTTCTCGTTGGTTTTAACGGCGGCTGACACCAACTTTAATAGGTGCATTACCGCCACCTTCTGCTCCGGAGTGTGGAACAGAGTCTCACATTTTATTTATCAGACCCGTTTCTTTAATAAAATTGAAGAAGATTTTACTATTTTACGGTATCCCCGCCTGGACAAATTAGTGTCGCTGCTGTGCACTAGGCTGCCAGACACATCGATTACAGACTAAAACCACAATATGGATCGCCAGACAAGCAAGACCTTTGAGGTCTACATGAGGGACTACATGAGTAAAGTTGCAAATTCATGAATTTCTCCTGGAAATTCCAACCATATATTCCAATATATATATATATATATATATATATATATATATATATATATATATATATATATATATATAATTACTGTCCGACTGAAATACGATTAATATTCATGTTATAAATAATTAAGAAATAATTATAAGAAATTAATAAATGTTGTTACCTTTAGTGTCAATGTCCTGCTTGGTTGTGTATAATGAGTGTGCATAATATTTTCTTATAGAAATTCTTTTTGGTTTTACTTCAATAACTTCCAAGTCACATGACCTATTGCCTCAAAATCTATTCTAAAATGTGTGGCAGAGGGCAGGGAACTATTTTATATGAAATATTATGACTTTGCATATTTATAAATACTTAATATGTAATAATTTAGCATTTTATTTAAATAACTTCCAGGTCATGTGATCTATTGCCTCGAAATCTATTCTAAAATGTGTGCACAAACTTTTATATTAAATATTATTTCTTTGCATATTTAGTAACATTTTTATGAACTTTTATTGATTTTATTGCAATAGCTTTTAGGTCCATATGATCTATTGGCTCACAATGTATTATACAATGTGTGGCCACATGTTCTTCAGGGGCGCAACCTTTTTTAGGGCCCAAGCACTATAGTGTGTGCAGGACCCTCTTGTTTTCCTAACGATTATTTCCATTTTTAATTTTTCCACCATTTTGGACCTTTTGGGGGTTTTAACATGCACACACACACACACTTGACAAGACAAATATTTAGGGGCCAAGCTATCAGCCCTATTACGTCATATTTTGTGAAGTGTGCAGGTTGTGTGGTGCACCCGGGAGGCGATGGCCCAGGGTGCTTGGGCCCGCTCATTGTTGCTTGCAACTATATTTATTAATTATTAGAACTTTGCATATTTATTAAGAATTTAATTTATAATATTAATGATTTTATTTAAATAACGTCTAGGTCATGTGACCTGTTGGCTCACAATCTATTGTAAAATGTGTTGTTACCTGTCCTGCAGCGGGCACAACCTTTTTTATTAAATATTATTAATTGGCATATATAATTTTTTTTTATTAAACTATTAATTATTTATTTTTTATAACTTCCAGGTCATGTGAACTATTGCATCAAATACTATTCTAAAATGTGTGGCCACATGACATGCAGAAGGCAAAATCTTTTTTGTTAAATATTATCACTTTGCATATTTATTAATAATTTTAATTCAGGTATTAAGGAAAAAGTATATACAAGAGAATGGACACTTTTGCCGAATGGCTACAGATAAGTTTTACAACCCCCATTCTCTGTAACAATTAATTAAACATTTTGAACTTGATTATTTATATAGTCTCTGACCACTTTATTGGGAACACCTGTAATCTTGCTCATTTACAGTATGCAGCTATCCAATCCAAGTTCTACTGAATGAAACATTAATTTATTGTTATTTATGGTTATTGGTTATTTCTGTCTGTATTTCTTTATGCCTGTCCGGCCAGATTACGTCACAGCATCTGGCGGTTGTTTTTACACACTGCCTTAAGGAGGCAATGGCTGCACACACCACTCAACAGAGCCAATGAACACAATACTTTACTGTGTATACACAGAGAATGCAGAAGACACAGAAACAACCATAATTTATCTACAAGCTGGCACAATACTCAAGACACAGACACGACAGTGCAACTCATTATGGCATTCTCCAAAAAATACTGATGTACAGACGTACATGATGAAAACTGAACCTTGCACCATGAAGTGTTGAGTAGAAGTGAAGTAATAAGCAGTTTTTTCCCGGATCATGAACTGCAGGTTTAACAATGTATTGCACATGCGTCAAACTGTCCGTGTGTCTTAAATCTACCTCTGGACAGAATTTAATAAGATTTTTGCAGTACTTAGATATCTGCCTGTAGTTTAACCTGCACTGTAAGTAAAATCTAAATGCTGAGTAAAAGCAATGTTATGAACAGTTACTATGTGTCAGAATTAATAATCTACTTTAAAATAAGCTACTAATAATCTACTTGGTTATTGTAAACAAACACATGCACCAATAGATATTTATTAGAAAAGCAAAACTTCATCTTAATACAATCTTCTTTTTCCTTTTCTCATCTGTAATTCACCCTCCGATTTCCAAACAGGGAGTGTATTTTGCTGACAACAAAAGAAGGACAACTTAATGTAAACAAGGCGTAAGTTTTTAAATTAAGGTCTTTATTATTAAGAGAAAACATAGCCCTGTGTGAAAAAGTGTTTGCCCCTAAACCTAATAACTGGTTGGGCCACCAACTGCAATCAAGCATTTCTGATAACTTGCAATAAGTCTGTTACAGCGCTGGAGGAATTTTGTCCCACTCATCTTGGCAGAATGTTTGTAATTCAGCCACATTAGAGGGTTTTCGAGCATGAACCACATTTTTAGGGTCATGCCACAGCATCTTAATTGGATTCAGGTCAGGACTTTGACCAGGCCATACCAAAGTCTTCATTTGGTTTTTCTTCAGCCATTCAGAAGTAAACTTGCTGGTGTGCTTTGGATCATTGTCCTGCTGCCGAACCTAACTCTGCTTCTGCTTGAGGTCACATACAAGTGGCCGGACATTCTCCTTCAGGATATTTTGGTACACAGCAGAATTCATGGTTCTGTTTATCACAGCAAGTCTTCCAGGTCCTGAAGCAGTAAAACAGCCCTGTTGGTTATTCAAATTCAAATTCAAATTTTATTTGTCACATACACAAACATACACAGTACGAAATGTAGTGAAATGCATTATACGACTGCCATTGACCCTAAAAGAGAATTAAAGTTTACAAATAAAAAATAAATATAAATAAAAGAATACGATAGAAATTAAATAAAAAAATTTAATGAAACTAGGAAAAAATAAAAATAAAAATATAAATAAAAATATAAATAAAAATAAAAATAGAAATATGATATTTTCTAGGAAAAATAGAACTAAAAATAAAAATAGAAATATGATGTGCATAAAAATAGAAATATACTGCACATAGAAATATGATGTGCATAAAAATAGAAATATACTGTACAAATTGAAATATACTGTACTGGGTGTGCAAATATGCATAGAACAAAGTGTCTTTGTGCAGAGGTTATTAAAGTGACTTTGTGCACTGGTCCAGGATGTAAACGTAAACATGTAGTGTAGTTGTGAAGGTAGGTGTGCAAAGTTATTAAAGTGTCTTTGTGCAATGGTCCAGGATGTAAATGTACAAAATGTAGTGTAGATATGAAGGAAGGTGAGCGTGTAATTGTCCATAGTGTTCATGGATGTAAAAAGATTGATAGATTTGATCAATTATGAAAAGATTGTGTTAGTTCGTGGTTGTGGTTGAGAGACCTTATCGCCTGCGGGAAGAAGCTCCTCCTTAGTCTCTCTGTGTTGGCCTTCAAGGAGCGGAATCGCTTCCCAGACC
This sequence comes from Clarias gariepinus, assembly GCF_024256425.1. Lineage (NCBI taxonomy): Eukaryota > Metazoa > Chordata > Actinopteri > Siluriformes > Clariidae > Clarias > Clarias gariepinus. The sequence continues at coordinate 4,026,623 of NC_071127.1, forward strand.
GCAACAGAGTAAACAGTCCGTTATTGGGGTGGCTGAGGTCCTTCACGATCTTCCTGGCCTTGGTCAAGCACCGCTTGCTGTAGATCGAGTGCAGGTCAGGGAGCTCGATGCGGATGATGCGCTCAGCTGATCGCACCACCCTCTGTAGAGCTCGTCTGTCCTGCATGGTGCTGTTTCCGAACCAGGTCGTGATATTTCCCGTCAGGATGCTCTCTATGGTGCAGGAGTAGAAATTCCTGAGCACCTTGGAGGGCAGTCTAAAGTCTCTCAAGCGTCTGAGGTGGTAGAGACGCTGCCGGGCCTTTTTTACCACGGTGTTGATGTGACAGGACCATGCCAGGTCCTGCGTGATGTGAACACCGAGGTATCTGAAGCTGTCCACTCTCTCCACTGGGCTCCTGTTGATGACGGGGGTCTGGTAGTTCCTCACCTGCTTTGTACTAAAGTCCACTATCAGCTCCTTTGTCTTACTGACGTTCAGGAGGAGATTGTTCCTCTGGCACCAGTTCTCCAGATTTCCAACCACCTCCAGGTAGGCCGTCTCATCGTTGTTCGTGATCAGGCCCACCACAACAGTGTCGTCAGCAAACTTGATGATGGTGGTGGAGCTGGTAGTGGCCACGCAGTCGTGGGTGTACAGAGAGTACAGCAGGGGGCTCAGAACACAACCCTGGGGGGCTCCAGTGCTGAGAGTGAGGGAGGCTGAGACATGTCCGCCCATCCTTACTGCCTGTGGTCTGCCAGTCAGAAAATTGGAGATCCACTGACACATTGATGAGCTGAGTCCCAGGTGCTCCAGCTTGGTGGTAAGTGTGGAGGGAATTATGGTATTAAATGCAGAACTGTAGTCGATGAAGAGCATTTTCACATAATTCCCCCTCCGAGTGTCCAGGTGAGTGAGAGATGTATGGAGGAGATGAGAGATTGCATCGTCCGTGGAACGGTTTGGACGATAAGCGAACTGTAGTGGGTCGAGTGTGTCTGGTAGTGAAGAGATGATGAAGTCTCTGACCAGGCGTTCAAAGCACTTCATCACTACTGAGGTGAGGGCTACAGGGCGATAGTCATTGAGGGAAGCAGGATGAGGTTTCTTTGGGACATGAACAATGATGGACTCTTTGAAACATGTGGGGATCACCGACTGAGATAAAGAGATGTTGAATATCTCAGTGAACACAGGTGCTAGCTGGTCTGCGCAGGCTCTGAGAATACGGCCTGAGATGCCGTCTGGTCCTGCTGCTTTCCTGGCGTTCACTCTCTTGAAGGCTCTCCTCACGTCATGCTCGGTGATGATGAACGCGCTTCCGGTGCTGGCAGTGACTTCCTGTCTGCAGCCGTTAGCGCCGCTAGCATTAGCATCGCTAGCGTCTTTAGCTGCAGCCTCGAAGCAAGCATAGAAAGTGTTCAGCTCGTCTGCCAGAGTCACGTCTGCGTTTATCATACCGGATGTTGGTGCTTTATAATCCGTTATTTCTTTTCTTTCTTTCACCGCCTTCCGGACGCTGTATGACGCAGCCTTATATGGTTCCATGTCCCCCGACGTGAGTCCCGTGTTGTAGGCAGCGGTGCGAGATTTCAGAGCGTCGCGGATGGTTTTATCCACCCACGGCTTCTGGTTGGGAAACGTTTTAATAGTCTTTTTTTCTACGGTATCGTCCGCTAGTTTCCCGATGAATCCCACAACCGCTTCCGTAAACACGCTGACGTCATCGTCGGAGCTGTTTCTGAACATGTCCCAGTCTGCGTCATCGAGTGCGTCCTGTAACGCGGCCACCGATTGGTCCGTCCAGCGCGCGACCTCCCTCTAAACCGGAACTTCCTGTTTCAGCCTTTGTTTGTATTTTGGCATGAGGAAGATGGCGGCGTGGTCGGATTTACCAAACGGTGGACAAGATTGTGCCTTGTAGCCGTCCTTGACCGTTGTGTAGCAGTGGTCCAGTGTCCTTTCGCCCCTGGTGGGGCAGGTGATGTGCTGATAAAAGTTCGGCGCTGCGCGTTTGAGGTTGGCACTATTAAAGTCCCCCGCCACAATAAGCGCAGCGTCCCGGTGTTGTGTTTGTTGTTGTGTGAGTGCCTCATGCAGCTCGCATAAGGCAGTGTCCGTGTCCGCTTGTGGTGGAATATAAACGCCGCTTGTAGGTGCATGTTATTCACAAGTTCTGACGCGTGTCTTTAGTTACACAGTGTCACTGACGACATCAGACGTTTCGTTGATTTCTTTGTCTCTTGTTTATTTTCAACATCAAAAACAACGGTTGTTACAGTTTCTTGCATAAATCCACTGTAGTCACGACAAGTCGCTTGCTGTGTTCTGTAGCTTCGATAGATTACAGTTACAACAACTTATTTTACTGTATTCCTTTTAGCTTACTGTCTCACGGTCAAAAGCTTGTGTGCTCCACACCTTTCTGTATCCTTCCGTGTCTTAACAACAACTACAACTAACGTGCGTGATAGACATGGAACTGCATAACTGTGGGATGATGTCACAGAACAACCCATGAAATGATGTCACAATACAAATTATATGTATGATACTTAATGCTTAATGCTTAACTAATAAACTGAAATAAGATAAACATAACAACAAATCACAAGAATGAAATATGGCCCTTACATTTCCAGCCCCTAATTGACAGGCAGGAAGACTGACAATTACACACATTTTTTGTTTTGTTGTTTTTTCTTTTTTTTTTACAATTGGGCCACAACATTTACTATTGGATTAAAATTTGAATTAACTTTTTTAACACTTTAGAATTAACTTTCTTAACACTTTAGACATTTGTTAACGGTTTAACTTAAGGTATTCATATCGCTGCGTACCAAATGAAAGGAACATGACTACTTTATAAGGTAATTAACAGTCCATTTCACATATCAGGCACAGCTTATTGATGGGTCTTTCCAGGGTACTGGTTTTAGTTTTGACCAGTACACGTCTTACAAGTCCTTTTTTATCAGGGAACACTTTCGTGATCCGTCCGACAACCCATGAATTTCTTGGAGAAGACTCATCAATTATTAGAACTACGTCTCCAATCGAAAGGTTTTTTCTCACCTGAGACCATTTTTGGCGCTCCTGAAGCAAGGGCAAGTATTCACGCACCCATCGCTTCCAGAATAGGTCGGCAAGGTATTGAATTTGCTTCCACTTGCGACATGCGTAAATGTCCTCTTTTTTGAAAAGACCAGGAGGCAAGTTTGGCTGTTTTTTCATCAGCAGCAGGTGGTTAGGTGTCAGGGGCTCCAGGTCTGTGGGATCGTCCGTAGCGGTGGTAAGGGGACGGTCATTTATTATAGCTTCCACCTCACACAGGAATGTGTGCAAGCTCTCATCGTTTAGTGTTTGTTCTTTTAGTACAGACCTCAAGATTTTTTTAACTGACCTTATCTGCCTTTCCCATATTCCACCGAAGTGAGACCCAGCAGGAGGATTAAATATCCATTGTATCCCCTTTTGCATGAGGACGCCTTCAATTTTTGACTGATTCCACTGTTGGATAGCTTTACGCAATTCAGTCTCAGTGCCTATGAAGTTTGTTCCATTATCACTTCTCATAACTGACACCTGGCCTCTTCTGCACATGAAGCGTCGAATAGCATTTAAGCAGGAGTCTGTATCTAATGACTGCGCGACTTCAATGTGCACGGCTCTTGTTGTCAGACAAGTAAACAATACGCCATATCTTTTAACATTACTTCTACCCCGTTTGACCTCAAAGGGTCCAAAATAGTCAACTCCTACGTTAGTGAACGGTGGGTGATCTGGTGTTATTCTATCGCGTGGCAGTTCTGACATTTTTTGTTCACTATTCTTTGCCTCGATCTTTCTGCATGTCACACAACTGGACAAAAACTTTCTCACAAGGGAATTTGCTGTCGGAATCCAGTATTTCTGCCGCAATTTTGAAAGCATATAATTCCTTCCACAATGTCCGACCTGTTCGTGAGTGTTTCTTAAGATTAGAGTTGTAATGTGTGAGTCTTTGGGTATAATGACAGGGTGTTTTGCATGCTCAGGCATTGCAGACCTACCAAGATGTCCTCCAACTCTTAGCACTCCATCCTGCAGTACTGGATCTAGTTTGGAGAGACAACTGTTTCCTTTTACGGAAGCATTACCCTTTTGTAACATGGAAATTTTGTCCTTGAATTTTTGATTTTGAACGAACTTAATGACTTCGTTTTCTGCCCTTGTTAAGTCCTTAATTGTTAGAGACTTATGGTTTTCTGTTATTGAGTTGTTTGCCTGTCCCTTAATCTTTTTTGTTCTCTGTTTAAGCATATCTTTAACGCAAAGAATCCAGGCAACGAATCTTTTTAACTTATACCAGTCAGAGTGATAGTTAATCAGTTTACTCACGGCATCTGTGCTCTCTGTAGTTTTTACGAGATTCGCTGAGGCTGAGTGTTTAATCTCAATGTCATCCTCTTTCGTCGACAGATCGTGAATGTTTTCAGGCCATTTACTCTCTGGTGTTTTAAGAAAGGGGGGACCATGGATCCAATTGTTGTTTTTCATGAATTTTTCACAGGAAACTCCTCTGGAAGCAGCGTCAGCTAGGTTTTTCGAAGTGTTGACGTACCTCCACTGCTGTGGCTTAGTTGACTCTCGTATGATGGAGATTCTGTTAGCGACAAAGGTTTTAAAGCGAAGTTTTTCATTAACAATGTATCTCAAAACAGTTGTGCTGTCGGTCCAAAACACAGAGTCCAGCAGTTCTATTTCCAGTTGACCTTTCAACATTTTGTCATTGTTTACGGCGACCACTGCCGCTGTCAATTCCATTCGGGGGATAGTAGTTTGTTTCAAGGGTGCTACGCGAGAATTCCCCATCATGAATGCACAGTGTGTAAGTCCATCAGCATTTACTAGCCTAATATATGAGACAACTCCATATCCCATTTCACTTGCATCTGAGAAGTGGTGAAGTTGTGCTATAGTTGTAACTCCAAAGTCAACTGGTTTTACGCATCTTGCTACACTAAACTCAGACAATTGATGCAACTCGTGTAGCCAGGCCCTCCATCTTTTTATAAATTGTTCGGGAATGTCATCGTCCCAAGCGAGTCTCTCTTTACATAACTGCTGCATTAAGATCTTAGCTGGCAGTATGACTGGTGCAAGGAAGCCTAAGGGGTCATAAATTGAACTAGTGACTGACAAGATTCCTCTTCTAGTCACAGGCCGCTCTTTTAAACTTATCTTGAACGTGTCTGAATTAATACACCACAGCACCCCTAGAGCTCTCTCAACAGGGAGTACGTCTTTACTCAAATCTAAGTCCCTCATGTCTTTAATTCTCTCACCCTCAGGGATGGAAGCTAGCAATGTACGACTATTACTTGCCCACTTGGTGAGGTGAAACCCTCCACTTGCGCACAGTTTGGTGAGATTACTATATAGCACAACTGCTTGACTATGACTAGAGACAGACTTCAAGCAGTCGTCTACATAAAAGTTTTTAAGTACTGTGTTGACTGCCTCGGCAGATGCATTGCTGCGGTTTTCTTCTGCTGTTTTCCTAAGGGCGAATTTAGCTACACTTGGAGATGATTTTGCTCCAAACAAATGAACAACCATTTTATACTCAACCAAGTCCTGACTCATGTCTCCATTCGGCCACCACAGGAAACGCAACAAGTCTGTGTCCTTTTCCGGAACTCTGACCTGATAGTACATGGCTTCTACATCTGCCATCATGGCAACTTCTTCTTGTCTAAAGCGTGCGAGCACCCCAATGAGTGAGTTTGTCAGGTCGGGTCCCTGCAGAAGCTCGCTATTTAATGATATTCCCTGATAGCTGGCAGCACAGTCAAAGACTACCCTTAGCTTTTTCTTTTGAGGATGGTACACACCATGGTGAGGTATGTACCACACTTGCCCGTCTTGTCGACTTAGGTGGGGTGTGGGGACCTTGACTGCGTGACCCTTTTCAAACATGTCGTTCATGAAGTTTAGATACTCTTTGTGAAAGGAGCGGTTATGCTTAAACTTTCGTTTGAGGTTCAGTGCGCGCTGCATGGCTGCGCTTTGGTTATTGGGCATTTGAATAGCTGCTTTCTTAAATGGGAGACCGATGTAGAAGTGATTATCGGTAAATTGCAGGGAGTTAGTTACAGAGTCTAAAAACTGATAGTCCTCTTGTGACAACTCAGCTTTGTCATCACAGTTCCGTTCAGGAAAATCATGGTTGTACTGTTGTATCAGCATTTGTTCCACACTTTCGATGGAGACTCTGTTGACTGCAACGCTCACTTGCTCATTGTCACATGTGCCTTCCTCGACTGACTCTCGAAGAGGTCCATTTATGGTCCATCCGAGAGCAGTCTTTACTGCATATGGCCCATTGTGCCTGCTGTTAATTACTCGCCATGGTTCTAGGAGCCTGTGCTCTTTGTTACCTATGAGAATTTCAACTCCAGCATTAATGTAAGGCAGTTTTACTTCGCTGAGGTATGGCCACTTATCAATGTCGTGCTGTTGTGGAATATTTTCCACTGAGGCTGGGATACTCTTTTGTGTGAACACTTTGGGGAGTTCAACAAAGGTGTTTTCTTCCAGACTGCTAACCTCTAGGTCAGTAAGCACGTAACTTTCTACTTGTTTCCTCGCGTTCATGGTGCTTAACATGATGTCAATTTTTTTACCTTGTACGTTTAATCGCCTTGCTAATGACTCTGTACAAAAGGTAGCAGAGCTACCTGGGTCCATAAAGGCATATACTTCTACTGTCTTGTTGCCTTTTTTGGACTTTATTTTAACAGGTACTATGGAGAGAATACAGTCATCTCCAGCCCTGATACACGCACTCGTTTCGTGACTCGCTGCAACAGGCAATGTTCGAACTGGTTCGGTTTCGTCAGCCTTTGCGATCGCTTGAGCTGTGTCTTTTGCTGCAATGTGTAGCATGCGAGGATGTTTCTTTGAGCACAACTGACAGGTAATTTTCTTCGTGCAGTCTTTGCTTAAATGTCCTTTTACTAGACAGCCAAAGCAGAATCCATTCTTTTTTAGAAAGTCCAATTTGACCTTATACGTCTCATTGTTAAACTTGTGGCATTCGTCTAGGGTATGATCTTGCTCACAGGATGCACAAGGTTTAGTGAAGGCACTAATAACTAATGCACCACTACTCTTTACTGTGATTGAGTCTCTATGATTTTTACCAACCTGTTTTACGCCGGTCGCAAAGCTGCTGCCCCTCTTCAATTTTTTGCTTGAATCCTGGAGAGGATTTGCTGCTGTGTTTTTTACCACTAGTCGAAACGTTCAGGTCTCCAAAAAGTGGGTTGGACATTACCTTTGCTTCTCGTTCTACGAATTTCATCAGCTGCACGAACTAAGCTCTTTCCTGATTGCGCTCCTCGTACTTGTATACGTGGCTTCTCCATTTTTCACGCAATTTTTAGGGCAGTTTTGAGGCAACACCTCTCAAGTTGGTAGCATTGTCTAGCTCATCCATGTAATCGATGCTTGACATGGTATTGTAACATTTTACTAGGAACAGGGAGAAAGTTTTTAGCGACTTTCCGTCCTCTGACTTTATTTCCGGCCAGTTGAGTGCCTTTTGCATCAGCGTTGTAGCGATTATTTGTCTATTTCCGAAATTGTCATGTAACAGTTTCACAGCCTCTGCGTAACCACGATGTTCTGGCATGAGCTGGCAGCTTCTCACTAGATCCTTAGGCTGTCCTTCAGTATACTGCTCGAGAAAGAACAGCCTTTCATGATTGCTATCAGTTTTGGTTTCGATGGCATGTTTAAAAGGTCTTACGAAGGACGTGAACTCAAGAGGGTCCCCATAGAATGGAGGAACGTTGCGCGGAGGTAAGGAATGTTGCCTCTGACTCTTCGCAAACATTTCTGTAAGATCTGCCTGAAGTGGCATCCGACCCTGAGGCTCCACTATGTCAGTGTTGTAAAGTGAGTGTTCGTTACCTTGGGTGGGCCGTTCCATTAGGGTGCTTGACATTATGGGTTTGGCACTCACTGGCATGCTTAAGTGGGTTGCTCGGAGGCGTGTTGGCAGCTCGAGGTATTCCGTTGCCGAACTGTGGTTGCAGTGGTCGTTTTGCTCTGGTTCCGGGGGGCATGCACCACTCGTTTCGACGACCACGCTCCGTCTGGCAGGATGTTGTTTTTTGCGGTTCTGGTAAGAATTTAGTTCAGCATCGGCCATTGCAAGCGCCGTTTCCATTTCCAGACTTTCCTTTTGTGCCTTTAATTGTGCTTGTTAAGCTTTTAGTTGTGCTTTCAATTGCTCTTCCTCAATCTTTAATCGTGCTTTCAATTGCTCTTCCTCAACCTTTAATCGTGCTTTCAATTGCTCTTCCTCAGCCTTTAATCGTGCTTTCAATTGCTTTTCCTCAGCCTTTAATCGTGCTTCCTCCAGCTTCAGCGCCTGCCGATCTCTCAAAGTTGCTGCTTTAGCCAGCAAAGCTGCTCTGTTGGCTTCTGCCTTTTTTAGTCGAGCCTCGGATGCTGCTGACGTTAAGGACCTCTTGGATGCCGCTGACGTTACGCTTCCGTGCCTTTGGGGGGCGGGCGTCTTACGCTCCGCCATTGACACACTGTCGTTTGGCGAAACTCCATCGTCACCTGTTTGAGACAACTTAAAGCGATTACTAGTGTCCGTGATCCACGACTCCACTCTTACCATGAATTCTGAGCAGCGTGTTAATCTAGGGTGAAACCAGTGGTGCTGATCAGTTTCACGCACTTCATCCTTTGCGCACGATCGCACTGTTACATTACTTTCAATAAAGTCATTTAGCAGCGCTTTGTATTGGCGGCGCTTGGCTTTAACGTCATGCAAATTACAAGCATTGTCCATAAGCGCCTCTAGTTCATTGTATAATACAGTCAACAGACTCTACTTGCCTTCTCTGGCGCTCTTCAGTTCGTCGAGCACCATCACCTGCTCAGATTCGGCGATAGCGGCGTTGTCCTCGCCGTGTGACATGGTGAAGTTTAAGGCAGGCAAGTCCTCTTCTCGCTTTCGGTTTCGGTTGATGCGCGTTTTTGAAGTCGCACGTGCGCTCTTCACAATCTTAAATCACTTATCTTCATTTCTGCGACGGAGCCAAGCTTTTGACTTTAATGTAGGTGCATGTTATTCACAAGTTCTGACGCGTGTCTTTAGTTACACAGTGTCACTGACGACATCAGACGTTTCGTTGATTTCTTTGTCTCTTGTTTATTTTCAACATCAAAAACAACGGTTGTTACAGTTTCTTGCATAAATCCACTGTAGTCACGACAAGTCGCTTGCTGTGTTCTGTAGCTTCGATAGATTACAGTTACAACAACTTATTTTACTGTATTCCTTTTAGCTTACTGTCTTACGGTCAAAAGCTTGTGTGCTCCACACCTTTCTGTATCCTTCCGTGTCTTAACAACAACTACAACTAACGTGCGTGATAGACATGGAACTGCATAACTGTGGGATGATGTCACAGAACAACCCATGAAATGATGTCACAATACAAATTATATGTATGATACTTAATGCTCAATGCTTAACTAATAAACTGAAATAAGATAAACATAACAACAAATCACAAGAATGAAATATGGCCCTTACACCGCTGATTATGACCGATGTAAACTCCCGAGGAAGGTAAAAAGGACGACACATAATGGACAGTAGTTCCAGGTTTGGTGTGCAGGAGCATGTGAGAGGAACAACGCTCGCGCTGTTGCACCAGCTGCTGTTCACCATTAAACACACGCCGCCTCCCCTTGACTTCCCCGAGTCCCGTGTCCTGTCCATGCGGTGAACCGAGAAGAACTCGGCCGGCTGGATGGCGTGGTCCGGCACCGCTGGGTTCAGCCATGTCTCGGTGAAGCAGAGGAGATTGCAGTCCCGAATGTCTCTCTGGAACTTTATCCTGGCCCTGAGGTCATCGAGCTTGTTTTCCAGTGACTGGACGTTGGCGAGCAGGATGCTAGGCAGAGGTGTGCGGTGTGCACGGGCTCTCAGCCTGTTCCTGACGCCGGCTCGTTTCCCTCGGGGCCGCCGCTTCGCGTCTTGTCCTTTGTTGTCCCTCAGGATCTCACTCGGCCAGCTCGGATCCGGAGTTAAAAACGTCGAATTGTGAGTACATTGTATACCAATAGAAACAAGAGTGTCTCTATCATAACTAATGTACCCCATGGTGGTAATTTTGCCGGTTTTAAAACGCTGTAAACTAAGTTAAAGAGCAAAAACAAAAAAAAGGTGGTCGGAGCAGTCGTGACGGCAGCCGACCTCACCGGCGCCATCTTGAATCCTTATGTTGCCCTGTTACTGTTGGTATGATGTTCTTTTCTAAAATGCAGTGTTACTTTTATGCCACACATAATGGGACACACACCTTCGAAAAGGTTCAAATTTTGTCTCGTCAGTCCACAGAGTATTTTCCCAAAAGTCTTAGGGATCATCTAGACGTTTTCTGGCAAAAATGAGATGAGCCTTTATCAGCAGTGGTTTTCGTCTTAGAAATCTGCCATGCAAACCAGTTTTGCCCTGTCTCTTTCTTATGGTGAAGTCATGAACACTTAACTGAGGCAAGTGAGGCATGCAGTTCTTTGAATGTTGCTGTGGGGTCTTTTGTGACCTCTTGGATGAGTTGTCACTGCGCTGCGTTGATCTTTTGGTCTACTTTACTTTGTCAGGCAAGTCCTATTTAAGTGATTTCTTGAAATCTTAAAAATTTCCATCTCTGTGTTATGGTCCTCTGGGGGCATCAGCATAGCTATCCTGTGGCTGTATGTTTTAGGCAGGGTGATCTGATACTATTGGCATTGTGCACTTGTTTGGTGCCGGTGAGCCTGTGGTTTTGGCAGCGCTGGCAGATGCTGAAGTGCTGGTCTTGGTGGTGCGGGTCTGGTTGGTTGTGTGTGCTGTGCAGTGTGAGATCAGTTTGCTGGTTTAGGTTGTGTTCCGTCCTTACTTTTTGTAAAGATGCTAGTGCTGATGCTCTGTTTCTTGGTAGTGCTGTTGCTGTGGTGGTGCTGGATGTGTTGGTGTGTGTCTTACCAGTGTCGCATCTTTCAGTGTCCTAGTAAACTCCTTGACATTGTGTTTATTTAGGTGTACATGGTCATACAGGTGATGGGGTGTGATGCTGATGTGCCAGGTGTACATTGTTGATGAGAGCACATTCTTTAGTGAAATGTGTTTACTATGTGTATGTAACCCTTCTTTACTCTTCTCTTTCCCTCTCCATCCGTGTGCATCCGCTTCCAAGCACCGCCCGTATTGCTCTGCGTTGTGTTGTAATCGTGTGTGTGCGATGGTGGGGAAACACGAACCCGAGGGGAGAAGGCAACTGTTCGTGGATCGTGGCTTGACCCGTTTATTTCACCAAACACGACCTACAGCATTGATAACATTAACTCAACATTGTTTTCCTCTCATTTAAATGTACATACAATTCAATAGGATTCTTTTGATGACTGTATTAATTCTACATCACTCTGCATCCGTAACAACTTGTTAATCATGTTTAAATAAAAGAACAAAACACATTATTTATCTCATTTCTTCTGCTTATCACTACCCAGCAGTTTAAACCCCAAAAACATATCACTAAATTGAACTTTAGTGTACATACAACAGAAGTAATTTACATTTAACTTCCCGCTGCTTTTAACATGACTTACCTACAGCATTGACAACATTAACTGAAGCCAAAATGGTAACCTGCAGGTATATCAGTACTACGGCAAGTCAAGAGGCTCAAACTCTACAAAATAAACTGGTGTACAGAAATACTTATAGTGACACCTAGTGGGCAACTCAGTTCACTACCCTACATGTACAATAGCCAAATGGAAGTCTTTATGTGGTAGGAGGGAGGATATTACTAATTTGGAGTGTGGGAATGTCTCTGAAGCTACAATGTACACCTGACCCAATAAGCAATAAACAGTAACAGCAACTGAAGGGTAAAAAGATCAAAATATCAAATGTGACATTGCAGAACAGCTGGAACACAACAGTTTTACAATAAGCCAGTTTTTAAAGTAGCTGTTAAAGTAATATTAACATTTCAAACAGTTTACTAGGTTAAAGTATAGTAAACTGAGATGGGGGCTTCTAGGAGCTGTAGCCTCACAACAAATCATATAAAGGGTTAAAGGGAAAATTTAATTATGACAAAACAAATATGGAATTATGCTGTTACGCCCAGAGACTTACAGTATGGTGGTTCTTTAGTTGAAACCACCTGGAGTTGGAATCCCCCCACCACCTGAACCGGAACCAGTAGCAATACCTGATGTTAGAGCAGATCTGACGCTTTGATTAGACCTCTGGGGCCTGTTTCAGAAAGGAGGTTCAAACAACTCGGAGTTAAAACTTGGACTCTGAGTTAATTGACCCAGAGATTAAAAACTCAGAGTTTTCGGTTTCAGAACAGCTGATCTGAGTAAGGTCAATCAACTCTGAGTGGACTAACTCAGAGTTAAGTGTGTACACCGCGACTATAAAAAGCCATTATCAATGGAGCGCAGATATTACGAGTCACCATGGCAACAGCAGAAAAAACTTGAACTTTATATGCTCATGCAAACTTACAGCAAATATGAGCACATATTAAAAAAAAAAAAAAAAAAAAAGTAACACCACTGCATCGGCGAAACAGAGACAGGTAGCGTGGGAAAACATAGCTGCTCAAGTTAATGCGTAAGTTTACATTTAAAGTATTTAAATATTCAGTATAATAGATAATAAGTAATATGTGACGTTTATTGACTTTTCACTTGAAAATGTTGGGAACTGGCTATAACTGTAAAGTAATTTCAGATAAAATTGCATTAAATTACATAAAATAGGGTACTGCATAGTTTCTACAACAAATTTGAAAAAACGAATAGCATATGACTGCATACAACATATAACCTTTAGAATGTTAGCAGTACTAAAAAATAGTTTTCAGAACAAGTAATAATCCCATTACTCTAGTTACAGTACATGTTCCTGTTGAAGGTCAGTTATTTGAAGCTAATTATTATTTTTTTTTTTTTTGCAGTTATATCAAAGGTAAAACTTAAAATGTTATTGAATCTAATTGTAATTGTCATGTAGTGAAAATGAAATATAAAAACATAATTCAATCAGGTAAGGTTTGAGCATGTGATGGATGTAGTTTTTCTTTACAAATGACATTTAGTATGTACATGACAATACATGTGTAATGCTGTTTTCATACCGTGCTCTTTTTTGTTTTATTTGACGTCTCTTCAGCCAACAGAAAGAAGGCAGAGGCTCGCAAGACAGGGGGGGGAGGCCCTGCAGCACCACCACTCACAAATGCTGAGGAGATGGCCCTAAATTTGAACACTGGAAGGCCAGTGGCTGAGGGAATTCCTGCAGGGTGTTCATCAGAGCCAGTCACTCCACAGGACACAAGTGCCTGTATATATCTTTCTTATATTTCTTATATATATCTTTCATTTTTAAATTGGTGTCAGTAGATTCTGATGGCAATATCTGTGTTTTGGAGCCTCCTGTCTTATCAGAACCCCCCGGCAGTTGTAAGTGTCCTAATTTCTGGTGTATTGAGTAGGCTAAGTAATATTATAAAGTGTGCTCAACCAAATGCTCTTCTCAGGATGTAGGGGATGATGACACTATTTCTGCTGATACAGAGAGGCCTATAGAGATAATGTTATGTCTGTAGACATCAAACAATCCTTACATTTTTGTGTCCAGTAACCTATAGAATGTAAGTATATCCAAGTATAAACGTATTCTTGTCTTCCCCCATCACCACCCTCCAGAGTGTGGAAGAGGAGGAGGAGGAGGAGGGTCCATCAACTTCCTCTGCACAGATGAACACAGTTCAGTGATGTACAGTAAATGCCAGAGTTTTATTTAATGTACAACAAGATGTAACCCTAAACTACTGTATTTTCAGTTACCAGTAAAGGAGTTATATAGACTGCATCTACTTAAGCAAATAAAAAAACCCAATAAAGAAATGATATACTTGGATTGACAGATCCTAAAGTCCGATATAGAGATCCTGAAACACAAGCTACAGGTAAGGTGTATTGTGATTCGTGGATTATATAAAAGTTTTTAAAGAATATAGAAATTTACCATTTTTTTATTTTTAGGAAATAAAGAAGACCAAATAAAGTGTTGTGACTTGTGTTTATTTCATTTTTTTTTTTTTTTTTTTTTGTGGTGGTGGTGAAAAACGGTAACGCTCAAACAGAAATGTACAGGAAAAAGACAAAAAATCCACTCTGGGTCTCAAAATCCTTGCCCGACGTAAATGTAATTCTCTTCGTATTAATGCAGCCTCCTCATCTATGGGATCCTCCAAAAAAGGACAAGCCATTCTCCTAACTGTCTTCTCGGTTTGTGTCCGAAATGTGGGCAATGAATGATTAAGGCTACGGCGAAATACCGCTGCGTCTTTAAAAAAGGGGAGGAGACCGACAGAAACTCCGAGTTCAGAGAATAAAACCTGCTCCCGACCAGGTTAGGTTCACAGAGTAAGTTACCATGGTAACTGACTCTGAGTAATAGTTACCTCTCTTTCAGAAACAGGCTTGAGTTACCCTGCTTTCTCGGGTTTGACAAACCTGCCTTCTTGAAACGGAAAACTCAGACTTTCTCTTATCTCAGGGTTACCAAACTCTGAGTTTTCACTTAACCTCCTTTCTGAAACAGGCCCCTGCTGTGATTGGATGATGTATAAAGAAAATAAATAAACTTCAGCTACCCACAGAGCAGTTATTGGTGGTGACTTAATGGTCTGCATATGGTAAGGTTTCAGCTTTATTCCTAGGCCTGCTGCTGCTGTGAAGCTTTTAAAACATTGTGTTAAGACTATTAAAATAGAGTTTCTGTCCTTTGTCTCATTTGATTACAGCTCTGCTTAAGGCTTCAAAGACAGAAGTAGACATTAATTTGAGTTGTGTAATGTAAATATTAATTCAATATATTTATTTTTCTTTGTTGGGGTTGGTGGGAAAGTGGGTGATATTTTGTTTGTCAGTATCCTATTTTCTCCTGGTTGTGTTAGATAAGGAGTTAGGTTAGCCTGGGTTGCCCCTTCTGAAATTGGTACTCCTTTACATAAATAAAACTACTCTTGATGAAATTAACCATGGTTGTTCAAGTTATTAGGTATTCTGGGCCTGGCTTCAGAGAGAGAGAGAGAGAGAGACACACACAAGGCTTCTTCAAAAGATGGTCTGTAGCAGCTGATCCATCGTTTGGAGAAATGTGTCTCTCCTTAGGAGGAGAATATGTAGAAAAGGACTAAGCTCATGACCAACGTTCATGTCCATTACATTATTTTTGTCTTAGCAATAATAATTTTATTACTGCCCCTCATGTATGCATCTCATTAAATTAGAATATAATTTAAAAAAATAATTCAAAATGTCTCATATTATATAGATTCATTAGACACACTGATATGTTTCCAAAGTTTTTTTATTTTTTATTTTATTTTAATAATTATGGTTTACAGGTAACGAAATCACAATTCTCAATCTCAGAAAAAATTAGAATATAACTTAAAAAAAAGATTTTAACACAAATGTTGGATTACTGAAAAGTATGAACATGTACAGCAGTCAGGGTCAGGGCTCCCTTTCATGAATTATGCAGCAATAACAAAAGTGAAGTTTTTTCAGACTTTAACAGGTTTTCTTCTAAGATTGCCCTGTATTTGGCTCCATCCATCTTTCCATTAATTCTGACCAGCTTCCGTCCCTGCTGACAAAAAAAAAAAAAAACATTCCAACAACATGATGCTGCCACCACCATGCACAGTGTTAGTTTTCCACACATGGTGTTTTGCATTTAGGCCAAAAAGTAAAATTTTGGTTTTCATCTGACCAGAGCACTTTCTTCTACATGTTTGCATGCCTTTCCTCTTGCCACTCTCTAATAGTTGTCCTTTGGATCTGTGGATCTCTGCAGCTCCTCCAGAGTTACCATGGGCCTCTTGGCTACCTCTCTAATTAATGCTCACCTTGCTTAGCATTTCAGTATAGGTGGGTGGCCATATCTCTTTGAGATTGAGATTCTTAAATAGGTCGTTGATGCTTGAAAACCCCTACAATGTGGCTGAATTAAAACAATTCTGCAAAGCAAAGTGAAGGACTCATTGCCAGCTATTGCAAATAATTGGCAATGAATGTTGTTTCTGCCAAGAGTGAACCAGGTAGTCAGAATGTACCTTCTTTTAGTCTGTTTATATACATTGTTGTAGTTTTATAATGGTGCCACAATTCGAGCAGGCGTAGCTGTCATGTTGAGAGCATGTTTTTTTACTAGGAGTTATGTTTAACAAAGTGTCTCCATCCCAGCCGTTCAGTCCTCATGTCTGGATGCTGTACAGCCTCAGTGTAGAATCATGTGCAGCTGAGCATGATGAACTTTGACTGAGCATGATGAACTTCTCATCTCATCGTAGTACTTTTCACGTAGTCTTTTTTAGATTAATATGTTACAGAGTGATGAGCATGTAAATATGTTGTCTGTTCTCCAACATGGAAATGCAGGAACACTGGAGACTTCATCACACAGACAGAGACAAGCTAATCACACCCTAAAATGTAAAAGAAAAACATATCATTTAGTAATAACTTTACTACTTCTGTTTTGTAAAATTTTTGTTCCACTGTATTTGGGGGCTCAGAAGGAACATTTTGATTGACGCTTCACATCGATTAAAAAGTTATTAATGAAGCTTCTTACTCTGAATATTAGCAAGAAGTATCACTGCTCCTAAGAAAGCATGTGATGACACCAGCTCTATAAAGTAGGCTGCATATTATAGTGGGTGTAGTAGTTTCCATTTTTAGACAAAACTTATAGATGTGTGACTTAGTGCATGAAGTTATTCTAATTAGACTGCTTGAATCACAACTGTTTAAAGCCTCTATAATAGAGCTGTGTGGGGGTCATAATCTCATCAAAATTATTTACCAAAGAAAGTGAAACTGGATAGAGGAAAAGAGCATTTTGCTTGCGTAATAAATTGTAAAAAAATTATTAAAAGCAATAGTCTGCCCTTCTCTTACATCTAAAGATGAAAAAGTGAATAAAAACAAATAGTGGAAGCATAAATGCCACCTGTAAACTTGCACACATACCCCTGAGGAGTGTGAAAAACGGGGATGTTAATGTTGTGTTAAAGAAGTGAAGAAGTGCTGGTTATAACAAAAAATCTTAAAAAAAAATGAATTAATTAAATTTGAATATATTTATTTTTGATATTTGGCTGTGACAAACCCAAATCATCATTTTTTTCTCAAAGCTGCATCTTTCCTGTTACTGAAAAGTCACCTGCGGAGACAGCATACGACATGTTCGTTAATGGAGTTACAGTAAAAGTAATCCATTTTTGTCCAAACGTATCTTTTTGGAGGTCCATGTCACTCAGTGTCACAAATACTTTTCCGTGTGCGTCTCTCCCCGAACACCATTTCTCCACTACTCCTAACCAATTAGGACACCTCTGGAGCTCTCCTACATTTTGGTGAAGGTAGGAGTGATTTGCTCTTTTAGGACTGTTGATAAATTGCTCTTAGTCCTTCCCCTAAAAGTAGGAACGAATTTGCCTCACTCTGAGACACTTAGTAAATACAGGCCCAGCTGTACATTTACACTCACTCTGATGCACATAGGTGGGATTTTTTTGTAAACTTTGTGACTCCCTGTCCTCTGCTTTCACGTGAAGTTTAAAAGAATATATGTCCACAAACAAAAGATTTTTTATGTAAGTCTGGAGAATTCTCGAAGAATTCTAATTCTAAAAATTCTAATTCAGTGACATTTTATTTCCTAAACACCATAATCAGGTATTTCTAATATTTACTTTAACTAAAGAGAATTTTGTTGGTATTTATTGAAAAAAGTTCATTACTCACCTCAGTGTCTGTAGCTTGTAATGTTCATCGTCCCTAAGGGCAGAGAGACACTTCAGTCCTGAGTCTCCTATTTTATTCCCAGACAGATCCAGTTCTCTCAGGTGTGAGGGGTTTGATCTCAGAGCTGAAGCGAGGGCAGCACAGCCTTCATCTGAGACACCACAATACTGCAACCTGCAGAGACACAATGACACACACTTCACTCTGTGTTTTTGTTTGTGTGCGTGTGTTTTGTAAATACATTTTTATTCTGTAAAAAGCAAGCTAATGTAAAACAGAAATGTTTTTTTTAGCATTATATGAATCACTGCATGAAACATGAAATTAAGAATCAGGCACTGACTTGTTTTATTAATTATTATTGTGAATTGGATGAGAATGTAAATGTGCATTTAGATATAAGCAAAATATTTAAGTTTTTGCATATACAAGTTATGACTTTTAAGCTATAAAAATATGTTGAAAATAATGTATGTGCCATAATGTATGTTGAAATAAATATTTTCATTAAGATTAACATCTTTACATCAATTAGCAGAAAAATTGCATTAAGAAAAATGTAAAACTATATTGTGTAAAATAAACCTTTGCTTTAGTCTCACTATTAGAGAATGTGTCTTACTGAGGAGCAGGTCATGTGACTCTCAGAGAGATAATCTTACCTCAGTGTCTCCAGTTTACAGTCAGGATTCTCCAGTACAGCAGAGACACACTTCACTCCTGAGTCTCCTAGATTATTATAGGTCAGATCCAGTTCTCTCAGGTGTGAGGGGTTTGATCTCAGAGCTGAACTCAGAGCAGCACAGCCTTCATCTGAAATGCGACAGAACACCAACCTACAGAGAGACAATGACACACTTTATCATCAGATTTTTCTTGGTCCGTCACGAGATCTTCTGTAAATATGCTAAGGTAATGTGTCTGTAAAATTATTTTATTATTTAGAAATGTCATATGGATTTAATATAATCTTATTATTTAATTAACAATATAATTAATAACAATATTGTCATATTGTCGAGCATTATATTAAGTTTCAGTCATCTCCTATATGTGATATTATACTATAAGCAGCTTGAAGCAGCAGCTTGAACACTGACCATGTTTTAATTTTGACTGTCTATCCAATGTTAATACTATTAGACTTACTGTAGGCCACATCATTACTATTGTTAATATTTATTGATATTCAAAATAATATTTAAGTTGGGTTTTGTTTAACTTTCCTGTAGTTTTAGTGGTCATGTACCCATTTGTATACATTAAATTGTATTTAAAAAAATTATATAAACATTTTCTTTTCTTTTTAATTTAATTACTAATATATGTTTACTGAATGTAGTACTGCTTTAAAACTGATTTGGTATTTATGATATTTATGTTTGTATAAGGGTTATTACGATTCAGAGAGATAATCTAACCTCAGGGTTTCCAGTTTACAGTGAGGATTACCCAGTGCAGAAGAGATACACTTCACTCCTGAGTCTCCTAGATTACTCTCAGACAGGTCCAGTTCTCTTAGGTGGGAGGATTCAGAGCTGAGCACAGAGGCCAACGCTGCACACGTTTTCTCTTTAAATGTTACATGCTGAATGCTAAAAAATAAAATAATACACAATACAGTAACAGCAATGCAAATAATTTAGTACTTAAAGCTGAAAGAAACATCAGGTTAGAATTTTTGACAAGAGTAAATACTGCCTCTAGATTAGTGCCTCTGACATGGCATTCATTTGTATTGATGTATTGACGTTTTTTCATACTTTTACTGCATACACTCTTTTACTGTCTTTTTTACTGTTTCTAAGCAGCTTGTTGAGAGAGGTCAGAGGAGAATGACTAATCTGAGCTAAACAGAAGTCTATAGTTACTCCAGTGATTATAGTTAACTATAGTTCACACTTTACTACTGTGATGAGCAAATAAATAAATGAATAAATAAAATTAATATCAGAATAGGTGTTCAATGAAAAATAGACACATTTGACTACAGTTCATGAGTACAGTGGAACCTCGGGTTACGAGTAACGCGCTTTACGAGTGTTCCGCAAGACGAGCAAAGATTTTTTTATAAAAAAAATAAAAACGAGCATTGTCTTGGTTTACGAGTACCGAGTATCATGTTTCACGCATGCGCTTCTTGTTTTTAACATCGGGCATTACGTGATCACAACTGAGCCAACGGTTTTTCTCTCTCTTGCGCTGCGGAATCATCTCCCTCCTGGGTCTTAGTGCTTGTCTCTTACTGGTATAATCAATATCCGTGCACGCGTGTACTGTTTCCTATAACACTGTGACCCCGTGTGTGTGTGTAAAACATATTTTATTAAAAGAAATTTTCAATACAGAGGTTAAAAATCTATCTTCCTCATCGCGGTGTGTGTGTGTGTGTGCGCGAGCGTAATTTGACACTGTGCCGGCTATGTGTGTGTGTGTGTGTGTGTGTGAGAAACCCCCTGCTCAAACACACACGCACACAGAAATTAAGTCAAGAGACACACAATCTGCTATCCGAATAAACTCAGCTCTGTCGCAAATCTTTTCAGAGGTAAGGTGCTGGGCCATTTGTTTGTTTGTTTTACTTTACAGCAGTGATTCTGTTAGTTTGCGCTCACACGAGTGTCATTAGTGATGTTTATTGCTAATTTTCAGATAAAACAGTGTAGTGGGAGAGAGACGTTGATTTATGACCGCTGTTTACGGAAGTGTAGTCAAGTGCAGGAGATGCATTGTGGGTAATGCAGTCCGGTGTGTGTAAACGCGAATGTGAGATTTAAGTTAGGATATAGAGCCTGAGTTTTGTTCTTCAGTAGTTTTTTTAGTTGGATTTAAGTGCAGGATCCACCCAAAAGTTTGTACTATAACCTGACAATGCAGCAAATAAAAGAACGGGCATCGACCAGTTTGTCCATCTCATCATTACACGAGCATGAATTAACGAGCTGTTACGCTGTCGTGAAAAAGCGGAGAAGCTTTAATAATTTAGAAGAGAACAACAGTCTTTCTGTTAATGTGTGTGTGTGAATATGTTTAAACGAGAGGAGAAAATTTTAATGTGTAAGATGAGGAGGGGGAGACAGGAGGGGCTGAAAGCAAGTGTCTCCACTTACTCTAGCCTCACACTCACATACACACACACACACACACACACACACACGCACACGCACACACACAGCGCCTGCGTGCACAAATGGAAACACTTATCTGCCGGGATTTATTTTTTACTTTTTTGAAAGGTAAAGTGCAAGTTAATTTGTTTTATGTTTACTTTATATTTTGTATTCATTATTTTTATGTATTTTTTTGGGCTGTAAAACAAACAATTTAAGTTTCCATTATTTCTTATGGAAAAATTAAATTTGGTTTACAAGTGTTTTGGAATACGAGCCCACTTCCGGAACGAATTATGCTTGTAATCCGAGGTTCCACTGTAATTCAATTGCCAATTATTAGGAAAAACAGCCATTAGAATTAGGCAGATGTATACAGATACATGTAAAATTTTCTGAGACTGGTTTTGTATGCACCAATATCTAAAATGTAAAGATATACATACATACACAGCATTATTAATCTAAAGTTTGTGTGTGTGTGCGCGCACATGTGTGTTGTTTAATGTGATGGAAATGTGCTGGCTTAAGTTTTATATTTGACTGCATCTCTTGTTGGTAATCGTAACAGTAGAACAGATTTATACGGATTCACTTACATTGCTTTTCTGGATGCTGCAATCACAGGCATCACCTTCAGAAGAACTAAATCTGTTATCTTCTCTGGACTGATATATTTATTCAGGTCAAATTCCTCCAGATCCTCTGCTGATGTCAGTAACACAAACACCAGAGCAGACCACTGTGAAGGAGAGAGTTTTCTTTGTTTTCCAGATTTCAGGTAGTCTTGGATTTCCTCCACTAAAGAATCATCACCCAGTTCATTCAGACAGTGGAACAGATTGATAGATTTCTCTTTAGGGGGATTCTTACTAATGACGCTTTTAATGTACTGAATGATTCTTTCTTGGCTCTGAGAGCTACTTCCTGTTACCAAGTCATGTAAAATATTCTGGTTGGATTTCAGTGAGAGACCCAGAAGAAAGCGAAGGAAAAGATCCAAGTGTCCTGTTTGACTTTCTAAGGCCTGATCTATAGCATTAATGTGAACATCTGAGATGGTATTTAAGGACTGACTTGGTTGTAGAACATTTCTTTTTTCCCTCATGAACATCAGGTGCACATACAGAGCTGCGAGATGCTCCTGAATACTCAGATGAATAAAGCAGTACACTTTACTCTGGTGAAGCCCACACTCCTCTTTGAAGATCTGCGTACACACACCTGAGTACACTGCTGCTTCTCTCACATCAATGCCACACTCTCTCAGGTCTTCCTCATAGAAGATCAGGTTGTGTTTCTCCAGCTGCTGAAAAGCCAGTCGTCCCAGTTTGAGAAGCATTTCTTCATCACTCTCCTGCTTCTCTGAGTACTTTTCTCTTATGATGTTTATCTGAATGATGAGGAAGTGTGTGTACATTTGAGTCAGAGTCTTGGGTTTCTCTCCACTCTCTGCTTCACCCAACATTCTCTCTAGAACAGCGGCTGAAATCCAGCAGAAGACTGGGATGTGACACATGATGTAGAGGCTTCTTAATGACTTCAGGTGTGTGATGATGTCATTGGCCAGGCTCTGATCACTGATCCTCTTCCTGAAGTACTCCTCCTTCTGTGGGTCATTGAACCCTCGTACCTCTGTGAATCGATCGACACACTCAGAGGGGATTTGATCTGCTGCTGCAGGTCGGGAGGTGATCCAGATGAGTGCAGAGGGAAGCAGATTTCCTTTGATCAGGTTTATCAGCAGCACAGGCACTGATGCTGATTCAGTTACATCACACACACTCACTGTGTTCTGGAAATCCAGAGAGAAACGACACTCGTCCAATCCATCAAGAATGAACAGAACCTTTTCCAAACTGGACATTTCTGTTTCTTTTGTTTCCTTAAAACAGACATGAAGGAGCTCCATCAGACTCAGTTTCTGGTCCTTCATCAGATTCAGCTCTCTG
Organism: Clarias gariepinus; assembly: GCF_024256425.1. Taxonomy (NCBI): domain Eukaryota; kingdom Metazoa; phylum Chordata; class Actinopteri; order Siluriformes; family Clariidae; genus Clarias; species Clarias gariepinus. The sequence goes on from NC_071127.1 coordinate 4,049,578, forward strand.
AAAGGAAGTGGAAATATGAGGGGGACATCCTGATTTGCTTTCTCTTCAACCCAGTCCAGAATAAACTTCTGCACAGAGACTGTTTTTCCGATGCCAGCGACTCCCTTTGTCAGCACAGTTCTGATGGGTTTGTCTTGATCAGATATGAACTTAAAGATGTCATTGCATTTGATTGGTGTTTCCTCTGTTGTTATTCTCCTGGATGCTTCCTCGATTTGTCTCACCTCATGTTCTTTATTGACGTCTCCACTGTCTCCCTCTGTGATGTAGAGCTCTGTGTAGATCTCATTCAGGAGTGTTCGGTTTTTCTGATTTATTATCACTCCATTTACACACTCAAACTTCTTCATCAGATTTAATCTGAACGTCTTCTGGAATTTATTTACAGCAGCAGATTCTGGGTCGTGTCTGTCACAGGGTGAAGTGAGAAGACATGATGAGACATGGGAATCAATTATTACAGTTTTAAGACACATTTTCTGGCTGGTTATCGCTGACAGTTCTTTATTATTTTCTCATTATATATTAGGTTATTTTAACTGTATGCTATCCACTATCTAATCTTCTGAGTGGTTCCTAAAACCAGCATGGCAGTGTCACAGTCATTTTCTTGTTTTTTATTTTACCGTGTATCTGTGATGAAGTATACTATTCTGTCCCTTGCCTTCTGAGAACACTGGAAAAAAATTAGCTTCATCTTTAGCACAAATTTTATTTTAATAATTCCACAATTTAAGCACATTAAACTTATAAGAAATATAGTGCTAAATACACATTAATTATGAGGATCATAATTTTTGATTTTCTATAATTTTTTTAACATGGTCCTATGGACAGAACATTATTACATTATAAGGTAAAATTAAATAAACCATAATGAAAAATGATAAATTTGCACATGCAATTTCTGGGTATACCAATGCAAAATGACATAATTGTGAAGTGAAAGTTTTAATTTTGCAAATTAAAATCTGAAAAGTGCGGTGTGCATTTGTATTTAGCCCCTATAGCCCCCTATAATTTTGCTTTCCTCTACCTTTTAAAAATGTCACCACAGAGCATTATGTCATTGTGAATGCAATTTCACCGGAACGCCTTGAAATAATTTTTTTTTTTATTCGGTACAAATATGAGGAAAATTGTATGGTCAAAGAAAAAATGGACAGAAGCTGAGCAAACCAAAAACTAAGAAAAAGAATTGTTGCTAATGGTGGGGTGGACAAAAAAAATCTCTGTAAATATATAAATACATTGCATGTGTGCACATGTGTACTGTATGTGTGTATGTGTATGAATGCATGTGTGGGTGACAAGTGAAAATATGTAACATTGTTTCCATTATTAAAGTCTGTTAATATCGCTTTCTCGCTCGCTCTCTCGCGCTCTCTCTCTCTCTCTCTCTCTCTCTCTCTTACACACACACACACCTATTAAGCCTTATAAGAGCCTTGGTGAGATCTGCAAAGGAAATCTCAGACGTGTGACTATCTGTAAGGGTCCACCACCAGAGGTCGCTGTGTTTGATTTGTAGTTTTTGTTGGCTGACTCAGTTTCCCAGCAGGCACCTTGGTCAGGTGATGCGAGTGCACACCTGAGCCGAGGTAGCCATTACTCCATCTATAAATAGCTGTTTAGACTGGGTCGAGCATATTTGGTATCACCACTGTCATTTGTGTGGGCATTTTGTTTTAGTTTATATTTTGATTTAAGTTGTGTTGACTTGGGCTCTCTTATTGGCAATGTTTCTGTGTATGTTCTCTGGGTCTTTGTGTGTGGAGCTGAAACTGACACTAGAGGAAGACAGGAGACACTAGAGGAAGACACTAGAGGGAGACACGTAGAGACTGGAGAGAGACGGGACTAGGGCTAAAGACATGGCAGTCAGCTAGGCATGGCTTTTAGCTAAACATGGTTAAGATTGCTCTTAACTATGGCAGTCAGCTGCACATACACCTAGCTAAACATGTCTTCAGCCCCAACATGCACTAAGCTACACTTACCTAATAGCTCAACACACACTAGGGAATTGGGGCACAGAAACACAGAGACAAGGGATACCCAGTGGCTAGGCTAGGAGACAGGAAACACAGAATAGATAGAGACACAAAGGGGAATGGCTAGAAGCATGCTAGTTAGCTTAACCTAGATTTTAGCTACCCACACTTCTAGCCAAACACACACCTACTTACCTGCTCTAGCTAAACACACATAAAAACAAGGGGACAAGAAACAGTACATACCTGACTGAGGTGCCTGTTGGGAAACTGAGTCAGCCAACAAAAACTACAAATAAAACACAGCGACCTCTGGTGGTGGACCCTTACACTATCAGACGAACTTATACCAACAAGCTCTTTGTATTGTTCTGACATTTGTACATGATTAGCAGTACGTCAGTATCTCTATTATTCTTTCATGTGCAATATTTCACCTCTTCCCCCCCTTGTCTCTCTACAGTGACATTAACTATGAAAACTGTCATATTACCTGGGAATAGAGGAGATATTTCCATTTTTAAAGTTCCAAGGAAGATCCATAGACTGAATACTCTTCATGGAGAGACAGCTGGGCGGTGGTGAGTCTGATATCTTCCCTTGAAGTTTACTGTACAACATGATAGACAATCTTTTAGTGAATTATATACACTCTATACATTTTGATTGGTAGGTTTTACCGAAATGAATAATTAAATTTGGTTATTTATTATTTATGTCCTCTGACATATTCATGTTATGTTTTAATTATATTGTGTAAACATGAACTGTCATGCTACAGTATTTTGGTTTCTTTCTCTCCTTTTTCTCTCGTCTACCACACTGCCAGCTTGATGTAGCGCGCAGCTGTGCCTGATTGCACCAATCACTGGATCCACTTTGGCTAACAAGGAGAGCTCTGTGGAGTTAAAGGCTGCAGACACCTGAGGGGGGGGTTAGTAGTACTGTAGACAGGCAGTGTAGCCCACTTCACCAGACTATTGTGTTTTCTCCTGCCTTAGGCATAAGCTTGTGTGCTACTGCTAGTGCTATTTGTTAGCTTGTTGCTTGTGCTAAGTGTAACTTCACCAGTTATCATCTTTTTGTAGACGTTGCAAACGTCACGGGGGGGGGTCAATCCATGGCAGGGGGCATTTCAGCACATAATACCGGATCATAGCCTTACAGATCTAAAACAATGGACTATGGTACATGAGCTCCTTTCGCCTACTGAACTCCACCTTGACTTTGTAAATCTAGTATTGAATCGAGACACGTGGGTGCAACGTAAGATTGTAACAAGATACTTCATAAAGACCACTCCTGAACTATGCCTTACCACAACTCAATGGTACTGTTTACGAACAGTATCTGTCTCTGAATATTATGAGACAGAAAATTATCAAGTATACTTAATCTCGGAAGAAATTCGTCAATACCGGACATTTAACATTGTCTCTTTCTCAATTAACGATTTTGAGCTATGGAACTCTAACCCAAAGCAACAAGCCTGGTTGGCAAGCCTGCCAACAACCTCCCCAAACAGAACATTCACGCGAGATAACTCTGATCTGTACTATACCAATAAAAACAAAGCGGACTATGGATGCATAAAAAAACATTTGGTCAACGCACGTAAGCAATTTGCCAACCTGGATGCATAAACAATGTCGTAGTCAGCAGGAACCATGCCAACTTTACAAACCATAAACTCCTGGTCCATAAAAAAAAAAAAAAACAGAGAAAATGTAACTTCACTTTGTAAATGTAGAGTTCTACTGTAATCAAGTTAGGTATTAATGATTTTACTTTATAATCATTTCTTGATTTTTGTCTTAATGTTTTATTTTTTATATTTGATATCTGATATTTTGTTTTGCAACTGGTTATGTGCTATAATGATCTGTGTTCATTACTGTTGAGTCCTCTGACCAGATGCCAATGCATTGTCGAGTGTTAAACCACTGGCAGGGTAGGAATTTTTCCTCAAATTTAGTCCATGAGTTTTTTTCGCCTACCCCTGAGCAGAGAACCTAAGATTAGCTATAATTTCTCCTGATTACAAGGTAGAGACCACAAGGTCTATCCAAGAAAGGGAAGAAAAAGTAGCAATCGTTAAAGGTATCATGTATTAATAATCATAAATGTGTGCATAATCTAGAAATTGTTACTAGAGCTCCTCCTTAATCATAAAACAGGTTACACGTAACACGTTTTACAAAAAAAAAAGTTGAGCTGCTCTTTTTTCATTTCGTCAACCAATCGGAGAGCTTGTGATCAGTGTTTCTACTGTCGATGCATATCGCCTTTTAAACCAACGCACGAGCGCACAATAATCCTAGACAACTCAGTCCAGCTACACTAATCATCAACAACAGGTGAGCGCGAAGAACCGAATTAGCCAGATCGTAATTAGCACGATGATCTCATCTTAGATGTGTCAGTTTATCTCGGATGTGTCAAGTGTTTGGCATTTGAGATTAATGTAATCTCTTTTGGAGTGCTGGGACAGGGGAAAAGCTCATTTAACGTTGTATTCTTAATTTTAGATAAAAATCTGCTATCTTAATTTAAATTGTTACTTCCCTTCCACAACTAGACTAGAGGGGAACGTAACATTATTGTACATTGTCCAGGCAAGAAAAAGAAAGTCACACACACTAATATTTCCTTGGACTTCCTTCTTTAAACTCCCTAAAAATGTAAGCCTTTTTTGCTTGATTAAGATTTTGACTGATCTCTTAGTTTTCCTAACAGCACAATCTATAGCAAGTAGTGCTAACAGGTATTTAAAAAAATCCTCTACAGTTTGCACTATCTACTATAGATGGCGCTGTTACTACACATTTTAAAGAATCCTTCCTGTTATATGAAACGACATTAAAAATGTTTTAGGTTCGCTAAAGAAAATAAGCACTCAACTCTTCTGAAATGTGTACGTTATAAGCACTATGCCTTTATTATCATAACTTTCTATTATTTTAATTATCCATCACATTTTTACCTGCCTTTCCTCACTGTAGTGATAAAAGAACTGTGTTATTACCTGTGAATAGATGAGAGATTTCCATTTTTAAAGTTCCAAGGAACTTCCATAGACTGATCACTCTTCATGGAGACACAGCTGGGTGGTGTTGAGTCTGATAACTTCTCCTGAAGTTTACTGTACAACATGATAGACAGTCTTTTAGTGAATTATATACATTCTATACATTTCGGCTGGTTTAATAATTTACTTGGTCTTTTCTGATTGGATACTTTTCATGCATACTCATTACATATTTTAGAAATTAAAAGTGAATACCACTTTAGGACATTACCGTTTTTTTGAGGGCGGGGTGACATTTTCTCTGCCCAGATCAGAACTCTCCATTTTTTTTTAAATATTTTTGAATATCACTCCCCACTCACTGGTAACTCATACGTGATGTAAAGTGATGACACACAGTGCAGTTCTCAGGGTACCTTGTTTGAGAAAAAAAATACATAAAATTCAACATTGTGTGTGTGAATTTTGAACTAGATTTTGTACATTGTGAACTTCCATAACAATGCAAGTTCAATTTTTTTTTTTTTTTTTATGGTGTAAAACAGCTTGAGGAGAAAAAAATGACATGTTGCTGAAACGAAATTAAATAATTGAAGCAGAGAAGTTAAGCCACCATTATTTAGATCGGTTTGTATTATTTTTTTAATAAGAAACAACTTAAACTGTGTGACAAACAGCTGAAAAAATAAAATAAAGTAGGCTATTAATGTATAATTTAGATCTTTTTTCTTACAAAATTGGTTTTGAGAAGTTAAGGTATCAGTACAAAAATTCTTGAAAAATAGCCAGTCCTATCCAGAGCCCATCCTGGAAACACTAAATGAATGGTGAGAAAACAACCAGCAGGACATTTTTTTTAGAAATAGCTTTCTATAAAACTGCCTACAGATATGTCCTTTTTACAATTGGATTTTAAATAAGCATTCTTGTCGTGGAACTTCCCTTAAACATGTCTTTGGTAAATTAGAATCAATCTTTTAAAATGGAAGTTGAAGGTTGATGTATACTAATTTTCTAGAATAACTTCCATTACTCCGCAAGAAAAAAAAAATAATAAGACAGATTTTACAATATAGTTCAGAATCTTTATTGTGAGCATAGATTCGTTTATGGTTAACTAAACTGAATGGGCTTGATTTGAAATGTCCCTTTATAATGAGAGTGACACAGGGACTTAGAAAAGTCCAAAATAACTTTGAAATTCTACCTTAGAATGAATATATTTTTGTTAAGAGAATGGAAAAGTCAGTGAGAAATGATGACTTTTTTTTTTTAAAGCAAGATATTTAAAGTAAACTATTAATATTTTGGAGTCAGAGACTTTGATGTAAAGCATCATTCATGGCTGGATAATTATTATAGTAATAATAATACATATCCTATATATTTTTTTCGACAATGTCAATTTTCTCCTGAAAACAAAAGTTTATAGTTATTAGTCTGTGTTATTTTCTCAATAGTTTCTTCCTATATTTTAGAATGGTAGAAGCACATCAGAAATATTGTACAGGTTTATTGAAGGTAACATTTCACACACTGATAGCAATTACTGTTAATGTTGTCCATCAATCCAAATTTATACTGAAAGATGCAAATATAAAATGTCCACTACAACACTGATGTCTGGGTAGCGCGCTTCTGTGTTTTGTAGCGCATGCACAATAAACACGGGTAAGAGAACAACTTTAGGTTTTGATTATGTAATGTGTGACTAAAAGCCGCGTCTCTACATTCTGACTTTCATCAAGAGCCACTACTTAACTTCCATATCTGGAACATATCGGTGTTTTCACTGTGATGAGTTCAAATGCATTTGTGGAGAGAATGTTTCATTAAATACTATAAATAGATGAACCATGGAGCTCATCAGGTGTGAACTTCTGGGCCAGTAAAGACTACAGGAAAAACACTCAATCAGTGAACATAAATGTCTTTTTTTTTTTCAGAACCAAGCATGAAGACGATTTAACGCCATCATACGATTCTGTTTATAATCGCGTGAAAATTACAATTAAATTAAAACCGCCGAACGAACGACAGAAGAGACACAGCGCTGCGATATCAGCTTTACAGGAAGACGATTCGGTTCCCTCAACTGACGCAGTTTCACTGACCGCGGTTTATACGCCAGCTCACTACATCGATTCTAATAATAATAATAATAAAAATAATAATAATAATTAATCACTTACTTTGGTAAACACTCCTTGTTGTGTGACATTAATATCACCGTTTTGTCTGGTGTTGAAGTGTTTTTTGTTTTGTTTTGTTTTCCAACAGCAACAAAATGGAGTCGAGGCGGGGGAAAAAACGTCACCTCATTACGAGTGATTCACAAACGAACCGATTCTTTGTCCTCGTTTCGGAACGAATCAGCTCTTCATCTTTAAGTTGCACTTTACTAGAATTCATTAACGTTTGGATAAGTTCATCAATGTTGAAAAAAAGGGTTAGGAACGAAGACAGATCTGCATTATCTAAGCATTAATTGTTGTTAGTGCCTTACATTTTAAGATGGATAAACCACCACACTGAGTGCAGTGACCTGTAGTGTGTGAATGGGTGTGTAAGTGTGTGTGTGTGTGTGTGTGTGTGATGGTTTAGCACCCTGTCCAGGTTGTACTCTGCCTCGTGCCCTAAGTCCCCTGTGATAGGCTTCATGCCCCAACCCTGTATCCAGGACAAAGCAGTATAGACGATGAGTGAGTGAGTGAGTGAGTGAGTGAACTTGAGGGTGAAACCCTCTGGTGCTATACCTTATGGGTTTAGATCTAATGCCAATCTTTACTGGTTGTACTGACTTTTTATGCTTCCTTAGACTATCATGTAAATTACACATCATGTAATTACAGTTCAATCTATTGTTACTTTAAGACATACTACTGATAATAGTAATTTTATTGTCTACCTTCCTTCACTAAACCAGAATTTTGTCTCAGTGCTTGTTTACGTAATATTAAATACTGACCTACAGTTAGTGTTTTTATTTTAAAACATTTCATATAGCCTTAAAATGTACTAAAAGTTCAGTTAACTCTGGCTTTTACATGCACACAGTAAGAGCTTTGCAAAAACATTCTTTAGATTTAGAAACCAGGTGGACAGGAATGCTTTGACAAACTGTCTGCATGTAGGTGAGTTTATGAAAAATGCCACTTGTGTTGCTGCTCCTTCTGCACCCAGTCAAGTGTAAACTGGACTTCTTCGACTGTGCTTCAGAATGTGCCAAGACCACAGCAAGTATCAAGCTAAGGAAAATATTGGGCAATACATGGTATTGGTGCTAAAAAGTGCCTCGCGTAGGAGTTAATAACTTTCTTGAATTTAAATCTTTAATGATCTTAATTGTTTATTGCTTAATTTAGATTTCACATGAAAAGACAAGCCTGAAAATTGTTAAGATATTGCAATATGAATTTGACATGGTTACGGACACTACAGATTTTTTTAATGCTTAATTTTGCATGCAATGCTTTAATTTAAGCAACAATTTTTACTAGTCATATATGCAAGATTAGTCACTTCCATGTTGTATAAACTTCAGAAGTAGGTTCTTTGGCACACACATTTTCTGTATTATATTTTCTGAGGAGAAGCGTCCAACTGTTTACTCATTACTTTTCTTGATAATACACTTTCAATTTTAAGTTATTACCAATACTTGTTAATATAAAAAACATTGTCTTTGTTTTGTCAACTTAAAATGTATAACCCTATTTATATGATCATCCTTTTGTAATTGCTTCCGGTAACTTCTGTACTATAAAATCTGAACCTCTCTTCCAGAGTACCCCATTATCTACAAAAGAGAACATCCTATCCCATTCTCTTCCTCCACAGAACAACTGAATAATCATTAATTAAAATAATTATGCTATCTAACTTAATTAATTAATTAATTAATTAATTAATTAATTAATTAATTCAGTTAATTATCCAGTCCCCTATGACATGGTATTAACTTTATCTCCATAAAGTATTTTGTAGTATCTGCAGGGAAAGTTTTTGGTTTGATTATTTTTTTGGTTTGACTTGGTTTGGTTTTTTTCTGCATTGTTACAATTGTTGAGTGTATGCAATGTGTTCACATCATACAAAAATGCTCATAGTTCTATCACATGTGTAGGCCAGACAGTGTCTCTACCACCTTAGATGCCTGAAGGACTTTAGACTGCTCTGCATCGTCCTTAGGTACTTCTACTCCTGCACCATAAAGAGCATCCTGACAGGAAACATCACAACCTGTTTTAGGAACAACACCATGCAGAACAGACGAGCTCTACAGAGGGTGATCTGAGCAGCTGAGCGCTGTGCTCTCTGTCCTGCACTCAATCTACAGCAATCGGTGCTGGACCAAGGCCTGGAAGATCATGAAGGATCTCAGCCACTCCATTAACAGAATGTTCCCTCTGTTGAAGTGAGGAAAGCACTTCTGCTCCCAGAAGACCAACACAGAGAAACTGAGAAGGAGCTGCTTCCAGCAGGCTATTTGGGCTCCTAACCAGAACATCACATAAAACTTAACTGAATGGACTTGCCTTTGTTTCCTTTACACCTGTATTTGAGCACATTACATAACTCACCACATTGCACATTTGCACTACTGCTCATACTGTATGTTGCACATTTCTTATTGTTGTTTACAGAAAATGAGGGCTAACTTGCACTTTGAAACAATAAGACTGTTGCTGACACACACACATCACAGACAACACACTCACATTCCATACCTCATGTTCCACTCATTCTGCTGCTGGCATACCCACACACCCTTGTATATCCTTTTATATCGCACATTCTACAACTCCTGTGTAAGGAAACAATGATATTGTCTGGTGAACCTTCAAACCTGATAAGACTGATATGCAAATATACAGTAAAACCTATTTATTTGCCCTAGAAAGATCGTTATCATTTAAAGCTCATAAAATGGGTTAAAATAATTAATCTGTTTAAAATTTAATGTTACAAAATTTTTTGGAAGTTTTACTAAGGAGAAATGAGGAAACAATAGGATATATAGTATATAACTAACCTGGTAAGCTACAGCCTAGCACGTGTTTTCAGTCTGCCCTTTTGGCGCACTTTTCATACCGTTTCTACACTTCAGGATTTTATCCATTTACACTTCAGTAAATTATAAAGCTGTTTATCATAAATAAACCACTCACACAGTCAGCAGTCCTTTTTGTTTGGCATTAGATTGACGTTCCTTCTTGGTTGATTTGTTATTTCACCCGCTCTTTAAAATGGAGTCGAGGCTGAGAAAAATACTTTCACTTTCATAAAACTGATTCACTCCGAGAGGGTTTCCGGGAAACATTTTATGTTAATATATGACGGCATATATCAATCGAGTGAGTGTAGTAAAACTTTCCCTACACCAATACAATATACACTGGGATAAAGTTAAAGGTTATTACACCAAACCATCAGTTGCTGGTCAGTTTAAATGGATGGATTCCATTTAATAAATCATTTTTGCTAATTTGCTTCCATCAGTTGGTGGTACAAGTCATCATCTTTTTTTTATCAATCTTTTAGAAAAGCATTATTCTATAGTCAAATTTATGTAGAGTTTGTAAATAATTTAAGTATTTTTTTCTTTTTTAAATTATTTTGATATCATAAATAAATGATGGCAATCACCCACCTACTGAGACGCTCTTTATTTGATGTTAAATACAATTTAATGAAAAATATTATATTTCATAGTAAAATATCACAGAATAAATCACAATCACAATGTGTAAAATAATCACTGTGATTTTATTAGTCATATTGTGTAGCCCTAACATAATGATTTAAATCCAGACTTGGGAGAAATAGTGAAATAATATTACAGTTGAACTAACTAACGAGGTGTTGTTTGTGTTGGGGAGAGATTATTTTCTAAATGTGTATTCTGGTTTTTGACTTTTTGCCTCCCATTGACTTTGATTATTGCTTTGTCACTTTAGTTTGGTTGCTTGGCTCTTTGGAATTAGATAATTGTGTGTATCTTTATTTGTGTGTGCATTTTGTAAAGCGATACAAACCTCACCTTTTTGTAAACTACTGTTTCTGACTTGTTGTTTCTGCTATATACCACAATTTTCAAACGGTTTAAAATGGAATCCCAAACCATTCTTTAGCTGTACGACCCAACCCTAGACTGGGATGTAATACAATAAATAAATACATTTATTTTCAGGTTCTAAATACATATTGGTAAATAAATCTCAATGAGATGATCTGTGTTTTTATTTGCTGTTAGTCTAGATATGCATGTTTGAATACAAAAGGGTTCCTTTTAATAGTTTAAAATTAAAGTTTAAATAAAAATATTGTAAAGACAAGCGATTTATTGCGACATCTTCCCAACCTTAAAGTAAAGCAAATTGTAAAAGTAAACAGTAAATGACATTCTAAAATATGCCATTAGTTTAAAGTCATAAAAAATATATATATTTTCATAAAAATAGGAACAGTCATGTAACTATATAAATTAATTTATTTACTTTATCTGCCAAGAAGTAACTACAGCATTAACACAGACCAGAACTTCTATGATGTTGCTCAGTGTATTTAAATAGCGGGGTAGAAATATAGAAATACAGAATATGGACATCAAGTACAAGTCACATGACGATCGTTAAATATTTTGTATAATAAAGCCCCTTGCTGTTTGTCCAGGGTTATGATTAAGGTGCCTTTGCAGATGGCCTCCTCCATGGCTCTAGGGCTTCCTTTTACATTAACACTAGAACAAATTGTGGGTCAAAAATCATCCAAACACCACTTTATTTATTAAAAAAATCTTATAAAGAACACCATCCATAACACACACCCTTGATTTTACAGTTTTCAGAAACAGCCACTGATAATGCATTGATGATAAAAAAAATACACACAGTTTAGCTACAAATTAGCCATACCTAAAATCAACCTATTGTCATGTCTGTATGGAGAGGAGGCGAACGCAGATGCAGGGTTTAACACACAGAGGTTTATTGTTCAATAAAATGTCCAAAACAAAGGGGACGAAAAACTCTTGTTTTCTCCCCAGGTTGGGTCTGCTGGTGGGCTAGTAGAAACGAGAACTGAAATACATTAAAAAACAACCACTTCAACCTCGGGACGAACATTGTGGCCCAAACCTGCAGACACTGCTCAGTCCTGGGAGAAAGTACATACAAGCACAAGCAAGGGGTTAGAGTCACAAACAGGGAGGTGCACAATAGTGAACAGACGGGGTGGTACGGGTTCGACTGGAATAAATAGGGAGACACACGGGGTAGACACAGGCAAACTTGATTTGGTGCTAGAAGAGATTAACGGGGGACAATAAACACGTAGACACATTAGGGGGAGACAAAGCGACAGCTCAGTAATCCGGTGAGCCAGCTCTTATTCCCCAGGGCTGAGGTGGCTCAGGTGTGACACCTATAGCCAACATTTGTCATGTGTTTGTCAGCTAAAAACAGCACCTTGACTAAGTTAAAGTGGTAAGTACAGTATTATTAATCATTACATTAAACTCATTTGTAGCGTTATGACTTTTACAGGTATATTGCTTTTACCATTGTCAGTAAAAAATGATTTTAGTTCTTTAAATTATGATTAAATATGTACTAGTTAGTTATTCATATTTTTGATCTACATCTTACTAATGTGAAAATATATTGTTAAATAGTAGTCACGTCTAGCCCTAAAACAAATTAACCTTTTTCAACAATTTTCATCTGGCTCTAAAGACTGCAATAAGGGAAGCATCTAAATAAAGAAGAGCTCTTTTATGCACCACTCGATCTGTCAGGGTATTTTGAAAACTTTTTTTGGTTTTATTGACGGTCATACCCAAAATATCTATTTTTTTATTATTCAGTTAGAGGTAACTCTTCTTGTTTGATAATGTTATAATACCATTAAATGAGCTATAACTTGGACACCAAAATAAACAATATACTGGAAAACCTGCAGAGAATTTCTCACTGTAAGAATACATAAAAACTGGTCATGGTTGCGCTACAGAATTATTAATAGTTTCAGTTTTGTGCAGTTTGATGATGGCCTTCCCAAAGATTTAATCCCAAGTGAAGTCAATCAGTCACTTCACTGACTTTTTGCGTCAGGTGGCTTCTACTACCCGTTCAAGCACAGATCTAAAAAATATAATCAAATGTTTTGGGCCATGAAAAGAGATCACAGCTGTGTTAAATTTGTGCCACAACAATGACCTCACTCTAAACAGCAACTTTTATTTTCATAGGAATGATAGCCTTTTACACAGTCCCAGACCAGAGTACATGCACCCATACACATCAATGGAACCACTATATAAAGAGGTGAGGAACTTTAGGTTTGGCAATGTACACATTACCAATGAACTTGCCTGCTCCACCAACATCAAAACAATTATAGAGTCTAGCTGCCAGAAGGTCTACTTTGTGTAGAAAAAAATTCAACTAAATTGCTTCAAAGGAAGCAGAAGAACTTATTAAAAGAAACAAACTCCCATCCATAAAGGGCATTTTATTGAAGGCAACTGTAAAAAAAAAAAAGTACATAACATACATTACCTCACATTACTCACCACACAGTTTATATTGCCAACATCCATAAGGGAAACAATTTTGAAGCATTTTTTTTTTGTGCATGTGTCTATTGTGCCAATTTGTTTTAAATCAGCTGCTTTCTTTTCAAATGCCACAATTATTTCAATGTACATACACAAACACACACACACTAGTAAGAGTGGAGTACTGAATCAGGTATGTAGGAAAAAAATAATAATACATAAGCACTAAGACACATGGACTTTTTTCTTCCCTGATGGCACAGCCATATTCTAAATTGGCAAAGCCAAGGATTCATCTGACTCAAATTGTGAAAGAATGCCTCAGGGAGCATGAGATGTAATTTACACACATGGATTGGCTACCACATACTCCTGATCATAACCATATTGAGAATATTTGGTATGTGCTGGGAATATTTATGCAGCAGTTCAACTCTCCCATCATCAATTCAAAACCTTGGAGAGAAATTAATGTGACACTAGACTGAAATAAATACTGTGAAATTGCATAAGCTTACTAAAACAATGCCATTGTAAATGTGTCTTGTAATCAAAGCAAAAGGCGGCCTAACAAAATATTAGCATGTGTGACTTTTTCTTTTGGGTGGACAGTGTACAGGGATATGTTTAGTTACACTCAACTAATTCACTTTCTAATGTGAACATGTGAACCTTGATTTAGATTAAAATAGGTTTTGTTTTTTAACAGACTGTTGCCTTTTGGATTTTTGTTCCTGCCATTTTCATTTAGTTCATTTTACATTAAACAAATTGAGGAAGGTTTTCCATATATATATATATATATATATATATATATATATATATATATATATATATGTCTATGGTTGTTGACAACAGAGGAATAAGTTTAATCGAAATAAAAGTTAGATGGAAAAAAATGGACACCAGCATATACAGTACAGTATACTATGGTTTATGATATTTATATAGATCTATACAGATATATTAACATATAAATCGTTATTTACAGACAGAGGAAATCATCAGACCTGACAAGTGTACAGTATAATCCTTGCCTATCAAATAAAAGACAATTAAATGACAACTACTTCTCTTACTCCTTGACTAAAACTATACATGCAAACCAGATGGCACACACTTCACCCAGTGACTTGGATTGCATAGTAAATAGAGAATGTTAACATATTTTAATATGTTAAAACAGTCCCCAATCTAAAGTCCCCAGTTAATCCATTGTTCAAAATATTAAAATATAAAGTCACAAATTCATGCTTTTATGGGTTTCATGTAACGTTAAGATACACAGTTGACTGGGCCTGAAGACTCCTTGAGGAATTGAACTTTTTGCTCATGATATGCTAGATGATGAATATGCTAAAACAATGCCAACACAGTACTCTGTAGAATACAGAAGCTTTCACACATCACTAGTTAGGGAAAAAGATAAAACATTCTAAATTTGAAGTACCATTTTTACCCAAAATATATTGTTTTTGCCCTTATGTAGAGTTAAAAATAATACTTTAAAACATTGTATGTTCAAAGAACAAGCAAAGGCTGAAACACCAAAGCACTGCTGACATTCCAGCTGGTAATGCGTTTTATCCCATTACATCAATGATGTAAGCACACTTGCAGAGGGTGGAAGATAACGTTTAAGTAAACTGAACCCACAAGTTATCAGCATTACTCAGGAGAAATAACATAGAAAACAGCCACATGCAGACAAAGGGCAGCACATAAAAATGCAGAAAGATGTGCAATGTTTTTTTGTTTTTTTTATAAATAAATAAATAAAGTTTTATTAATTGAAAATGCTTTTAAAAAATGATTGACTTTGGATTTGTTTGGTCTTTGACGCTATAAAATATGTTGCTACAACATTTAAAAAACGTGCAGGGTATAAAGATTATTGTATGTGTCTTGAGACAATTGACCAAAAGTGCCAAATTGCTATAAATCCAAACTATTTAAAATTTATTTTGGACTTAAGTGTTTTAAATATGGAGGAAAATGCGGTCTAATGGAAGTACAGAAAAGTGTAAAAGTGCAAATGTATGAAAGTGCATTTACAGAAAAGGCAGAAACATAAAGGACAGCATTTCTGACACGGAAAACTAATCCTCAACTGTTCTTCGGGACTCAGGACTTGGCACTGATGGACAAAACACAGTGAACAAAGATTAATTAAATTATATCTTAAATTGATACAAGCTTCCTTCTAATTGAATAATTATGTATTTATCCATCAAATCATATATAGATCTATCTAAAAATATTTGTACCATCAGTCCTGTTTATACAGTAGGTAAAGTTTAACTCTTACATTTCATCGACATAGACTGTGAGTGGATGAGCTTCTCTGTTGTTACGTCATCACCATTCACACAGCCGTTAGCCCTCACATCACAAGACTCCTTGCTAATAAACAAACATTGATATAACTTAGCTTCATCTATTAATCATAATACATCATATCATCATATTATATCATCTATTTATCATGCACAGTACTCGTTATAATAAGGACAGAATTACAGACGTTATTAGCTGTTTAGACCCTGTCACTACCTCTGCTCCCGGCTTGATGGAACATCAGCTCTAGATTCTGCATCCGTTCCTTTTGTACAGAACACCAAAGCACAACAATGGCTGAACCAGCTGTAAAAAAAAAGAAAAGAAAAAAGAAATTACAGATTAGCCACATTCTCTTCAAATGTCTGTCATTTCCATGTTCTCCCCCCAACACATGGCAAAGCTTGACCACACCTTCACAACCATAAGTCTTTCCCCCCTGATATTAACTGCTGCTTTTGCCAAGTTTAGTGTGAAATGTCCCATCATTCTAAGTTGAACCCAATGTGCTGTCACAGTGCAATAGACATTTATTATCAATTCAGTGCAATTTTTCAAACACTATCTAAATAATTACATGGTGTAAGGGCAATGATGTCACCAATTAGGTGGTCCTTCACTCTTCAAGCTATAAATGTAATGAGGCCATGTGTGTTCCGGACCATGTTCGAATATGGTCTTCGAGTGACCAGATAACTGTGCTTTCAAGATGTATTGATGTATGACAGCTTATATTCTTATTCTTATATATTCTTATAATCAACATAATGCTGAAGCTTAGATGCTAATGCTGAAAAAAGAATACCTGAAGATTAGTTTCCTGTACACATAGCACAGGACTAGAAGAACCAGAAGCAGAAGAAGAAGAAGCCAGGACAGATCTACAAACATAATTAAATAATTGTAAGATTCCCACACATGATATCTTAATTTAATGTCTTATCTTAAAAGAAGCATCACAGAAAGTACTTACGTTTGAGCCCATTATCAACATTATCACCTGGCAGCGTCTCATTGAGAGCTATAATAATAATAATAATAATACATTAACAGCAAGCTGAAGTAATACATGAGATATCAATAAGAACATGATATAGCCACCAGAGTTACAACAGAGAATTCAGAATGAAATTCACAGTATCCCAGCTGAGATGTTGCAGCGGTCAATGAGGAATCTCAACAGCAGATTTCAAGAATGTATTCGTACAGGAGGAAGGACATCATTTCCATCAATGTTTTGTAACATAGTAGGTTTCAATTACTATGAATAAAATTCATTTCTTTTATCACTTCTAGTTTCATTGGATTGTAAAAAAGTTCCTGTTTTTTTGTGTCACCTTGTAGTTACTTTATTATTGGGTATTTGAACCGACAAGTTATCAGCATTACTCGGGAGAAACATTTGTCTATTTAAACACCTTGTTGCTATCTAGTGTAGTTCTTAAGATATTACTGTATATAATCAAGAGTTAAAAATCTTTATGTTGGCAAAATGACACAAATAGAATGTATTACAACCATTACAAAAAGTCTAATGTAAATTGTATAGAACTTGTATACAGTATATTTATATCTAAATTGTTTTTTAATCAGATTCCAAATTTAATATTAAATATGTTTAACTGAAACAAGATACAGTACTCACATTCTTCAGGTCTGGTAACTGTAACAAAAACAACTGAGTTGTCAATTAATGAATTACAAATGAATAGGTAGGTATTCCTGGTCTAACAACAAACAATATGGAAGCATTGTTTTTGGTTAATAGTTAATTGCCTCTGCTATTATCAATCATTATCAACTAATGATAACCTACTGTAAGCTGTGCTAACCACATTAGCCATGCTACCTGTTAGCTATTTTAGTATCCACTGTCTTTTGACACCGCTATTACTAATAGCTAGCTGTTGTGTTTAATGTACATGCGGCTGTCCTTGTGACACCCTGCATGTATTTCCCTGTCTGTAGTGCATTGGACTTGTATTTTCTATCAAGCTAAAACAGAATGTTTGTAAGATGTGCGTGTGTAATAGCAGTGTTCTTCAGGTGAATCATAGTTAGCAGTTTGAATCCATTTATGCACACAGAATTTTAGAGCAAAACTGTGCAACACTGATACTAAAACAGTCAGAATAATAACGAATGAACACAGAGAGAACGAGTGAGAGAGAGAGAGAGAGAGAGAGAAAGAGAGAGAGAATGTATTTACCTTGGTAGACATACTCATACTGCGGAAAAATAAGATCAACAGTGATTAAATCTTTGTACTCAGAAACCATACAGAGAAATATTGAGAATTATACATTACTTTAAAGGTACGTACTGTTTTATCTGTGTCATAACACCTTATAACAAGCCGAATCCCCGTCTCACAGGCATCTCGAACCAGTAACGTTCTATAGCCAAGTACAGTCTCATTCTAAACACCAGTGACATAGAGAACAAACAAAATTAACAATTTGATAAATTCCCAGTTCATCCCAACATTTAGTTCCTCACAGCAACTTATTACATCTTCAGTGATCACACAGGGGGTAAATACAGCCCTAGTAAGATTCTGAAGGGTACTGGCTCTGCACGTCCACGACATTCTAACCGCGTATGCCCAGCCACAATGACCATACACCTTACCCACCATGGCTTAGGTTCTGTACAGTACACATGCAATGCTTCAGCTGGTGAATAACTTTGCTGCAATCAGCACTATGACTGTGCCAACTATTATTTCTTCTTTTGCATTTCATAAGTGCCTTTGTGCAGTTATAAATGAATGTTAATTTCAATTGGATTGCACAAATATCATTTCTCTTTACTTTACGCTCTGGCCCAATACACCAGTGTGCTGAGGGCATAATGTAGCGATTTGATGCCGTTCAGAGCCGACTTATCAAAAAGAGGCTGGACCTCAGTTTTTTTGCTTGCATCTTCCACAAACAATTGTATCAAATTTGAAAGCATAAGAAATTGCCAATTTTTCATGTGGCATGAGAGCATGTGAAGATGAGGGACTGCATGAGATTTGCGCTCAATGCGCGTGAGCCGACAGGCTCTCTAAAACTCCAAAACTGGTCTCACCTGAGCATACCAGCTGAACTCACAGTCCCTGCTCTGTGGGGAGTCTGGTGGAGGGGTGTAGTTGAACACTTCATCAGCATGAATTTCATCACAAAATTTGGTGATATTTTGAATCATGTCTGGTATCTGAAAAACAAAACATTGTATTTAGCACAGATCACACACATGACAGTATTTTCGTTAGGCTCAGATATCCTGACTGTGCGTAATTTAAACTTTAGTAACCTCACATGTCCAGTACAAGTGCGGTTGACCATGCAAAGGCTTACGGCCATGCTGAAATGCTTCTTATAATTCAGCTGTTCTATAGTCATTAGGGACAAGAATCACCAGGGGCCACCCAATATAACGTTATTAGGATACATAGGCGCCAGTTTGGTTTGTATTGTGATCCTGTTAGTATCACAATTTTTAAAATACATGATTATTATTATTAACATTATATTGCAAACTCATAAAAAATAAGCGCGCACACCCACAAAACTCAATTTATGAGTACCAGTCAATTGTTTGGAAACACTTTGTAACTCCATGGTTTTTCCTGATGTTTATTTCTTTCTGCTCTGGAAAACAATACTAAAGGTGTTTATCCAAAATCCAATCCAACATTGAACAGTTGATATTGAGATGTTTATCTGCTACTTCTGCTCTGTAAAGCTTCATATCGGCTCTAATGTGAGGTGCTGGTTGTTAAATGGTGATTTCTGAGGCTGGTGACTCTAAATGAACTTCTCCTCTGCAGCAGAGGTATTTTTTTCACACAGTCCTCACTTATAAAAGGCTGTACATTCTCAGAATTAAAATGATGGACCTGTGTGTGTTGTTACGTACTTATGCACAAAAGATTTAAACAAATTTGACAATAGCATGACTCAAAGTGCAACACAAAAATGAAAACACTTTTCTGCGGGGGGTTTCCTTCCTGGGCCATTAATTTCTCACTCTCAAACAAATAAATTAATAAGCAAATAAACAAAACAAATAAATTTCCCTATTAATTTGACATGTGATTATGTCACTTTCCTTCCTATCTCCTATGACTTTGCCTCCTTGACCTTTAGGCATTGCCTAAAAATATTTGCACAGGAGGAAATGTCTCTGCACAGTTTTATCATCTTCACTAAGGAAAATTAAAACCACAAAAGAACACTATCTTACTATTTCTACTACTGTAAACGCTTTCCTCGCGGCAGCGTATAATTCTGCATTAATTAAGTGTGTACAGTACTTGAGGACTGTCTGTAGATCACTACCACTCTGCCTCTAAACACACACACACACACACACACACACACAGTCCGCTTTAGTACAGTTACCACCACCGCGACCGTGCACGTGCAGCCGCACTTCATTTATAACTTTTATAATAAACTTATTTATAGCTAATACGTCCTTATGTTTATTTACAGTTTATAAATTTCTGTTTTGCAAAGCGTTACTCACCGTATTAAACGTGATGATCGTAAAATGAACTCTAACCCAAACTCCATTCACCGGCGAAGTGTTTTTTCTTTCTTTTAACTTTCGGTATGACGATTTAACCTCGTTACGTCACTACGCGTTGCCGAGCCCGTGCTCCATCGAAACATGCTACGCATCGAGTTGTGCTAACTACCGGATCTGGGCATGCGCAGTCCCACAAGTTTGCACTCTGTTTCCACGCCCATAAATCCATACTACTTTGGTGCTGAGACTTCGGTTGGCGGTGAGTTTAAACCGTTTTCCTTTGCTTAATTTGATCGAACCTTTTGAGTTTCTGCATAAATTGTCGTGAATGAGGCTTAAGGTTGAGGAAAATAAAAACTTGTAACTTTAAACTGGTTCAGGGTCTCAAATTTAAACACCTACGTTTACATCTTTTTGTATACTTGAATATCTTCTGGTTATCATATGTGTGCAGCACTATTTAGTGCACAGAGTAGTTCATACATAACTGCGTGATGACATGCGTTTTTTATTTAATTTAATGATAAAATTAATTATCATTAATATAATAAAATAATTAATTAATTTATGATAATGCTAATAAACACAAACAGCTCTTAACATTGAACATCCACAGTGTAGTTGTAGTGATGCGGTAGCTTAAATCGATAGGCTCTGCTATCGATTTGTGCTACGGTAGCATTTTTCGACAAGGCAGCATAAATCGACAGAACACCGACTCAGATGGGCAAAACATGTAAAGCTCAAAAGAATTATACAGAGAAACAAGTATCAAATTTGTTTGTTTTGCGACTTGGAGTCATTTAGTCATTTATATAAAACAGTAACGAGAGAAATTAATATATAGATATACAGTTCAGGCCAAATGTTTGGACACACCTTCTCATCTATCTGTCAATGTGTTTTCTTTATTTTCATGACCATTTACATTGGTAGATTCTCACTGCAGGCATCAAAACTATGAATGAACACGTGGAGTTATGAATAGAAGGAAACTCCAACCTTTCATTCGAAAGTTATTTCTACATGAAATAAGTGGAGCTGAGGTATGCAAATCAGACACCAGTGGCTAATCACTTAGTTAAGACCATGGCATATTCATATGTGTGTTCAAAAGAAAAATGGGGACAAAAGTGTGTATGTACAGTATTGCAAAACAGCAAATATGTTACAGAAAGAAAAAAAACCCCTTCAGATCTTCAGCATCTCTCCTCTGTTGAATCTTCCTCAGTCACCGAGGCAGTGGATTTTTACAACAAATCCCTCATCAGTCTCCTCGATCGCCTCAGGACTTACTGTTCACAACCAAGTTTACAGAGAACATCAGAAGGCCTATTGTTACAAACCGTACACTGTTTTTTCCTTGTGTGTGTGTTCTATGTTCTCTTTAGCGCTTCTAGGTGCCGCCTACTTCAGGACACTATTGGTGGATCTCCCTGTCAATCATCGTTGGTCACTTGTGACGTCGTGTGGTCTCCGCCAATGGTGATCTGTTCTGATGCCCTTAAAACGGAAGCGGCAACGGGAAGATGGAGGCTGCATGACTTGGCGTGTCACTGTTGTGTTGCGTGTGTTGCGTTGTGTTATTTTATCCGTTTCTGCTACTACGTTAACCGCTTGTGGTTAAAATGATCTGTGTAACGTTGTCTCTGGTGACATCGGTGTTCTTGTTGAATGAGTGCTTTCGATACTAGTCCGCTTAAGCTCCACTTAAACTAACTGCCGTCTTTCAGACAACGGAAACGTGGAACAGCCTATTAAGTCACGTGACATACACTCCTTGCACGTAGGAGTTTTCTTTATGTATTAGATACACTAGTATAGCGAAGTGCGCTAAATATGTACTTTTGTGTTTTTAGTCAGAGTAAGTTCAGGGCGCATTTGCGCTGAAGACCTTTTTTTCACATTTTTGTTTGCTTATGTAGAGGACTGGGAGGAGACAGTGGGGATTCTTTTTGTTATGTTTATTTCTTTGAGTTTCTAGCGCCACTTCTCGTTCCCTCTCCCGTTTGTCTTGGTTATCTAATTTATTGTTGTTTATTATTTTTGTTTTCTTCAATGTTTGTTAATATTCATGGTTTGGGAGCAATAAACGTTTTGCGGTGCTAATTTGAGTGTCTCTTGTTTCTCTTGCCACATGCTAAGCTTTTTCCCCTGGTCATCTCAATGTTACTCCTTTTTAAATTCCTAGACAAAAATTTCCATCAAAGGTCGTAACACCTATGCAAAAGCATTAAGAGCTAAAAGATCACAGTTGTACTCAAATATCATTAACAATAACTCTGGAAATTCCAAACAACTGTTCTCTTCTATTAATCGCCTCATGCACTGCACTGGCCTTTTGAAATGCACTCCTCTTTGGGACTTCTGGAAAAAAACCTTCAAAAGCTGCAGTATATTGAGAACTGTGCTGCTAGGATCCTGATGCAAGCATGTAAATATGACCATATTACGCCCTTCCTTAAATGAAGAGTCATTGCCTCCCTGTTTCATTCAGAATTGAATACAAGGTTGCCATTCTTACCCACCAGAGCATATATGGGATGCCCCTCCCTATCTTAAAGAACTTATTATTCCCCTACATCTACACGCAACCTCCGCTTTGTCTCAGTACATTCTCTGAACCCTAGAAAGACCAAGCCAAGAAGATCTGGCTTTTTGCTCAGCAGCACCTAGACTATGGAAATGTGGTATTATTATTATTATGTACAGAGGGTGTCAGTACGTTTAGGGTAAAAATAAAAATAATAATTACAATATTAATGTACAGTATTTTAAAATAAATATGACTGCAATGCCTTAGGTGCGTAAATATCAGCCCTTTAATTTTAGTTAACATTAGTATAAGTATGTGGGAGGAAAAAAAACATTTACTCATATGGGTCTATATTGATGCAGTTAAGCTGTACCACCAAAAGATGTCAGAAAAAACACAAATTGTTCTTCTACTTCAGTTTTTAGTAAGATATGAACTGATAAGAAAAGAAGAAGAATAAACACATCATCCTACAACCAGTGGCGAATCTGATATTTATTTAAAATAATTTTAATATGCTATTTTTTTAATCATGTAAAACCAGATCTGTACTTTTTATTTATTGTTTTTTTTTTGGAAGATTGGATAATGGATAAAAGAATAATACATATAAATACCTTCAACATCTGTAAGAATCTTTGCCTTACTTGAAATTGGTATCCACATCTATATAAAATTTATATTGTAACCAATCTGACATCTATCTAATTTAATTAATTACAGTCAAAATAAATAATGCATATCTATTTCCTTAATTCGTGTGCATATTTTTTTCTATATTACAATCTTGGTTTGCATAGCTAAAACAACTAGAGTAAGGAGACAACAATATGCTGAATTATGTAATTAAAAGATTTAGACCCTTATTCTCAGTAACTAAAATAAATAAGTCAAGCATTAAGCATTAACAATTATTCTGTCTAGTTATTGTAATTTAATTAGAAAGCAATTAATAGTTGATTAGTAATAGCTGATTAAGAGCAGGCCCTAATCATTACAATAAAACCTTCATTTTACAATACAGTAGCTTAAAGTTAAAAATTCATTCATTAAGATCCATTTGTCCTCTGTTGGGAACATAAGTACTGCACATGCATGTGAAATCATGGTTGATGCATCAGTATCAAAATCAAATAGTCTGTTTTATTATGATCATCATCTGATAAGACTTTAAAACAAAACAAAAAGGAAATCAGATTAGAATATGCAATTTTTACCTTTAAATTTACAGAATAGAATGGATTTACACATATTACCTGACACAAGTAGATATATAGATAGGTTAAAAAAAATTGATGGGATGGGGAAAGGGGGGGATTTTAAAGTAGTTAGTTCTATGCACCTCTAATTTGACTCTTTCGCTAAAAGAAATTTCAAGCATCCAACAGCAATGAAGACAGTAACACAAAGGTGGGTTTGTAGATGTGATTACATAATATAGGGCATACATCACAACATAAACGTGAGCTGACCAAAGATACCAGTGCAAAGCACAACCACAAACACAGGAAGGTGAGCAGGAACACCTTTATCAGCTAGGAATTTAGCTGATTGTCTTTGCTGCTAAATGCTGTTGGCTAATAAATATGTTATATTTGACTGTGAGCTTTAACACTTGGTCAACAGAACAGCAGCTGAAGTAGTGTAGGATGGCACAGACTGACCCAAGCACAAACATACCAAAATACAAAATATACATTGCAGAATGTGGCAACGCACAAAGGAAAAGTGCAGAGCATAAAAAGTGCAGAAAGCTGTTGTTTTAATACAATAAAAATACATACAAAAATCCTGGCTGGTTTTTTTTTTTAAGCTATTGATATTTAGAGTTACAGCTATTACAAGTGAGAGAAACAGTATTTTATTTTCCCCCTTTTTGGTAAAAATGTGTTATAAATGCCAATATCTACAAGCATAAACAAACATTACTACTGTACAATACTGCGTAAATATAGCTTTTTAAATTCTAAAATCACTGCATCTGCTCTTTTGACAATCTATTTCATGTTTAAATATGTATGTAAAAAGTGTTCTAAATGTATAGTGAAAGTGCAGAAGCAGAGAGAGCAGAGTTTCTAAGGTTGTACTGTATTTCTCAGCAAATCTTGGAGAATCAATGCTCATCACTGATGGACAGAACACAATTAATAATAATTTTTAAAACTTAATAATGCATTATTAATTACAGCATGTATTTATCAATCACATCATCTATCCAGGACTATCCATTCAATTTATGTAGGTGCAATAGTCAAGGTTTGACCCTTACCATGCATTGACTTCGTCTTGGAGTGTACATGCTTCTCCGTTCATAGCACCATCGTTCACACAGCCGTTTTCCACAACATCACCAGGCTCTTCACTAATAAATAAACATTTTACTTTATCTTATTTATCTTCAGTCATTTTGTATAATAAATTGATGCCCTTGGTATGAAATCAAATGATCAAATAAAAAAGACATTATATAATATTACATATAAACTAGAGGCCACTCTATTTTACCATTATTGTAGTTACAATGCAGAAAATATAAAATCAATATGTTATGCCCCATCTTCCATCCTCCCAATTAGTTTAAGTTGGTAAAGTTGATGTGTGGATTTAAAGAAAAGAAAAAAAAAAAGCTCTTGCCTTTTAGTGTTTGCTGGGTTCATTGGATCAGTTTCACCTGTCTCAGTGTGTCCTACTTCAATGTCCTTCACCGAATCGGTTTCATTGGGAGTGTTCCCTAGTTTGATCTTATTTGACCTAACAAACATAGACACAAGCTTAAGTCTTTGAGAAATATATATATATTTTTTACCTCTTGTATGTGTGGGGGAAAATAAGTGTTCTGTATTCAATATTATCCAGAATACTTCTTAGATCTTTCAGAAAAATCACTTTAATCACTTTAAGGAACACATACATGTGTAAAAGACAATTTTTCACTTTGCTTAGGTTTCATAAGATTTTTTGTGCCCAGTCAACAAATGCTTTATGGGTAATTCAACGATAAATAGAGCTGCCAACAACACTAACAATCCATCCTTTCTTACGGAACAAAGTGCCAGAATTTGTCCACAAAACACAGATGTAAAAGATAAATGTGTGAGAGCAACTATAGTGTCTAAATCTCCTGCAGTTTGAATGAACTCACCTTTCACTCATGGATCTCTGCCAGACTTCTCTTATCCTCCTTTCAATCCATAACCACAAAGAACAAAATTATTTCCAATTACCAATTGCTTCCAATTACCAACTAAATCCATCAATCTCATGTTAATATCATCAGACAGCAGATTAAAGTATTTCAACTTCAATAATTTAACTTTGTTTTCAAGAGTCATGCAGAATTACCTTCGATTTATGCCACAACACAAGACTCCAATCAAGACTAAGATCAGGAGTACAATCGGGACACCAATCGCTGTGGCATCAGAGGTGGCATGTTCTATTAAAAACAAAGAAAACAATGGAATACATTCTTCCATAATTCCTAATAACCAGCTCACCTCAAATTGCAAAAAAAAAAAAATGTTGCACAAACTGCTCACTCTGCCAGTCCACATCTTCTTGGCTTGAGGAATCATTGGTCACTTGAGGAAGAGAATAAAACACAAACAGTTAATATATGACCTTTGACACCAATAATGCATACGAAAGGTCTGTGTAGAAGTTAATCCACAAAACCATTCTTGGCAATTACAGGAATGTTTATTCATAAAATAATTTAGCTTTTTGCAGTAGAGTGGCTGAGGTTTGGTATTTGTTGAGGGTTATCAGTGTCAATCAAAATATCAGCAGTGCATGTACAGTACACTACACGTATAGTACATTTAAATCACTTGTGATATGCAGAAGTGCATTATGTCTGTAATGAAGCAAACTTTGTCATGACTTGTTGAACTTAAATGGTGTTCAAGAGGTTTATCTCTTTATATATTTGCACTTATTTAAACTTGTATACCAGCAGTATTAATACTCTCATTTTAGCTCATTCACAGGTACTTGCATAGGCAATGCTCTGAATCGAATATGTATATATAGGATTAAATAGGATTAAAATAATAAATGAATAAATAAATGAATAAATAAATAGATACATAAATAAATTAACAAATAAATTAACAAATGAATTAAAAAAATGATTAATATTACATTTTCTTCACAGGCATGTTTATGTAACACTTAATGTAAGGAGTCTCCAAAGTCAGTGCTTTGTGCTGTAACATTAAGGTGTTCCTCATCTTCAGGACAAAAGAGATTAACCTTTGCAGTTTCTCAGTAACATGACAAGCTGTTTGTATTTGTTTTTTGTTTGTTGTTGTCTAATTAACTTTGAGACACAAAAAGAGAAAAAAGGGGGAGCTCGTGAGTGAACATTTCTAGCTTCTATAATGCCAGGGAGAATGAGAAATAACTTCACTTTGTATGTTGTAAAATGTAATTAGAAAGATATGGCTAAAGTGAAAATTTATTTGGAAAACCATTCTTTAGACAACATAGAGGTTTAAACTTAAACTGAGCTGGACAGACACACACAAGATAGATAAATACATAAGACTTACAACACACAGTTCATACCTTGGTATATGTGTCGAAGCTGCAAAAGAGAACAACAGTAATCAGTATAGCACTTCAAATGGAATACATCTTAAAAGTATATAGCAGGATAAATAAAAATATAAACCTTCTGGCCTGATCCATCACACGTCACATTGCAGTAAAGCTTGATGCACTTAGAAAGTGTGATCTTTTCACTGGTGACACCAACAACCAGCCCGGTTTGATTCCAAAACTGGTGTCCATCTGACAAAAGCGTCATTGCCTAAAAAAGGACAATTCATACTGATGGTTCAGTATATAACAGTATCTAATGTACTTCTGTACATAAGAAAAAAAAAATTGTCTCCTTTTTTCACCACTTTTAATCAAATTACCCATAAGCTACTGCTCATCACAGCTTTGATTTGCACAAGAAAGCCCAATAATTAACTGACCATTAATCACAATGAGAGGAAAAATTTTTAAATTAGTAAATATGTTATTACCATTGAACCACTGTGCCTAATTAAAGAGTATTTGCCAAATTAATTGAGTTTAGTGTTGGTTAAGGATCTTTCAACATTTTTTCTGTTGAAGGAAAATTTAAACTCAAGTCAGTCTAAAACTACAATAGTGAGTCAAAAATTATCTGCACTCTGGCTGATAAATTATGGCACCAGGTACACCATCAGACCACAAAATAATACAAAATCACTGCTCACTGATCTTCATTCATGCAAATCACTAGTGGGTTGTCCATTTTTACCCGCACTGCATTTACGAATGAACTAATGTAACACATTCATACATGTATAGGGAGACAGTAGCTTTAAACAGAAAACGCTCAGAAGTGCTGCCAACAGAAGTTTTAATATAGCTAGAGCGGGGATAATATTTGACTCACCCTAAAAACATATACCTGATCAATGTTTATTGTGAGAGCAAAATTATATTTCCACACTGTCCAGCCATGATAATTCCTTTGCTGTTGAAAGTAAAGTAGCTTTGAATTAGGTCTCACCTCATCGTACCAGGTTTGTTCACAGTCCTTGTCGAGGTGTAAAACAGACAGCATATAAGGAAACAATACGTAGGTGTAACCAAAGACACCAGAAATGTTTCTGCAGGCTAAAGTGGTGATGTTCTCCATGGCACGATTCTGCAAACAATAACATACAATAATTATATATCCAATAATTTAAAAAAAACATAATTATTCATACATGGCTTTAACCTTAAGATGTGTAACACACATAAATACAGAAATACACACATATATTAATGCTATTTCAAAACAATAAAGATAGAAAAGGACAACCAAAAAATTCAGATATTCATTTGTCACATTTACAGTATGATGTTCAGTGACCTAAAAAGGAAAGATAGGATAAAATGGGACGATATAAAGATTTCTATAAGAATACAATTACACTAAAGATTTTAAAAAAATAAATAAATACATAAAAAGAATGTAAAGTTAAACATTTTATAGATTTACAAAAGTACATTTACAAAAGATATCAATTACACAGAATGTGCAAAATGTAGTTGTCTACAGAAACCACTACTAGCATTGTCTGTGTTATTTAGTTTAGCTTTATTTTCTTATTATAGTTTAGGTTTCTTCTACCATTAATGCTAGCAGGCTTCTGTTTGTTACATGTAATGCTAAAAATAAAGCTACTTTATTGTCATTGTATTGATAAAATTTGTTTGGTAGCTCTTAAAGACCAACAGCAATCAAGAAAATGTATGTACTATAAACACCATTTCAAACACTACCACAGACGGTTGTTGATTTCAGGAGGACACGGAGCAATCACTCTCTGCTCAACATCGATGGCTCTTCTGTGGAGATTGTCAAGAGCACAAAATTCCTGGGTGTCCATCTGGAGGAGAACCTCACCTGGTCCCTCAACACCAGCTCCCTGCACAAGAAAGCCCAACAACATCTTTTCTTCCTGAGAAGGCTGAGGAGGGCCCAGCTTCCACCACCAATCCTCACCACCTTCTATAGAGGGATAATCGAGAGCATCCTGAGCAGGTGCATCACGGTCTGGTTTGGGAATTGTGCCCCATAGAACCGCAAAACCCTACAGCGGATAGTGAGGACAGCTGAGAAGATCATCGGGGTCTCTCTCCCCTTTATTGAAGACATATACACCACACGCTGCACCCGCAGAGCCACCAGCATTGTGGCTGATCGGACACACCCCTCTCACACACTCTTCACCCTCCTGCCATCTAGAAAAAGGTACCGAAGCATTCGGGCACTCACATCCAGACTAGGTAACAATTTTTTACCCACCATCCGTCTCCTAAATACAAAGGGACTGGACTGATAAAACACACACACACACACAAATCACTCAGATGATTTAAATAACATCAGGATTAAACTGATAAACACACACATGTACAAACACTCTGATCTACAACCATCTCACAATTTGTTCATACCTACCTATCTGATCTTCTCTTTTTGCACTATATTGCACAATATTTATTGTCTTGCTATTTGCACGAAGTATTTTTAAATCATTGCTGCTACTTCAGGAATGTCAAATGTTTCCTGTTTCTGCTTCCACTACCTCAACTCATACCCCATTACTACAAAGCAAAAAAAAAGTACTGAAACGTGTTACGTTGTTGTGTTTGTCACTCCATAACTTTTTGTTTGCACATTTGCAAATGCACTTTGTTGTCTGTTGTCTATTGTTGTCTCTTTTTTGTATAGAAATAGTTTTAGGTTAACTTGAAAAAAAAAATGTAAATCTGTCATATCTGAGCTAGTCAGCTAATTAGGTCTCTTAGTTAGTTAGCTAGCTGGTGCCGGTAGAGTTGTGTTGTTAATTTATGTTGTTGCATGTACAGTACTGTATGTAGCACCTTGGTTCTGGAGGAACGTTGTTTTATTTCACTGTGTACTGAACTGTATATGGTTGGAATGACAATAAAAGCCTACTTGACTTGACTTAAACAAGTACCAGTTAAATGAAAGACTCTTTGGGCATATTCAATTGGAGAATCCAGAACAGAAATTCATAGATGTGCAAAGCAGTTATAAGAATTAGTGTCCAAACAAACATATGCCCATTCTCATTGATCACTCAGGTTTGCTGACGGTGAGGTGATTGGTTGCCTTACATCTCTGGAAGCCCTCATGTTTGTGTTTCCTTCTGGCTCTCCCATTTTAGTTATGCTGTCATAGTTAATCCTGCCGGAGTCTCTGCTTGCACTCTGCACTAAATATACATTCACTTTTTACATTGTTCGACTGTGAACATACCTAACTGTTATTTCTCCATCTCTTTGCTCTCTCCTTTTCTGCTCTCTCCTCTCTCTCTCTCTCCTTTTTCCTCTACCTATCTCTCTGTCGAGCTATACATGTCGCTCCTGAGCTGCCAGTGATCCAGACCCCCTCTGCCCACTGGACCTCTTTAACTCATCCTGGAGTCCTGCTTCTGGTTGGAGATCTCATCACATGGATGCCCCCGTGTGGTCTGCCTGGAATGCGTGTGGTGACTGGGGTTGGTTCCACTTTTCCATGAAGGTGGTCCTGTCCTCGACTGATGCAGACAGCTGTTCCCTGAGGACCTGTGACTTCAGTCACTCAATAGTTCAGGACTGGAATTTTTCACAGTCTACCTGAGCCTCCAGGAACAAACTGGACTTTAATCTTACACATCTCCTCTCATACTGAACTTCCAGTCTCGCATATTATTATGCACATCAATCCCTCCTATCTGTTTTTACCCAGATGAGGATGGGTTCCCTGTTGAGTCTGGTTCCTCTCAAGGTTTCTTCCTATTACCATCTCAGGGAGTTTTTCCTTGCCACTGTCGCCGTCGTCCTAGGCTTGCTCATCAGGGACAATCATATAATTTTGATTCACACACATTCACATTTCATACAAACTTAATTCTTTTGATTGTGTAAAGCTGCTTTGTGATGATGTAAATCGTTAAAAGCGCTATACAAATAAAATTGAATTGAATTGAATTGAAATATCAGAACCCACACATGCCTTAAAACCAAAAACAGAGCAGATAATAGGCCTAAAAGCACTGGATGCAAATAGTACGATAGAACCATGGGCCAGGTATTTTTAATACAGGTTAAGCTGTATTAGAGGAGACGTGTGTTATCTGTAATGGATCAACTCATGGAAATCACACTGGGCGATTTCTGGCTAACACTTGAATGCAAATTTAAACTCCAAGTTTATGTAATAGGGTTTAAACAATGAAACTTAAACTACATATTTAAAGAAAAGGCAGTGTGGTTGTTTACAGACAATGACGTTCTGATATCAACCAAATAATAATAATAATAATAATAATAATAATAATAATAATAAATAGAATAAAACGTTATTCTTGTTGAAATTAGTTTACTCTTGCAATTCCCGCCCAAAAATGCCTATTAAATGAGCTGCAGTTTGTCTTACTCTTTGCAGGCTTGGGGTTTATTCATGCAACTGAACTTTTCTTTCTTGGCAGTTTGCATTAAATGTATTTAAGTAAAATTTTAAAACAATCCATAGTTTTATTACCCAGGTCGACAAGTCAGACCACAGCAGCATATTTTTATTCAGATAAGAGTCTTTGATGTCAAACTGAAACCTCAGTTCTAAATCAGCTCACAGAATTTAATTCTTTCAAATCAAAAATGAAATATCTCTGGATTTCAGTTGTAGAAGCAAAGAAAAAGCCGACCAAATAGGCTAAGATTACAGTTTTACCATATAGAAATGCTTTTTATATACAGCTCCTAATACTATTAAACAAGGTCTTAAACAGTACACATACAGTATAGCTATCTTTTTCCTAAGCTAATTCAATAGTTCATGCAAGGAATAATGGAATGTGAATTGAAGGTGTACCACCAATGTGGCACCATAAAGCATAAAGTAATGCACGTTGTGTACAGTCAGTCAAAAGAAAATGTATACACATTTTAGGAAAAGAAAAACTTGTATAAATATTTTAATATTGCTATAGTTATTTATTTCATATTGTGGCGTGGGCGGGGCGGCGGCTGACGACCAGCATGCCTTGCGGGGATGTCGGTGTGTTCACCATGATGGGGAAAGGTGTTTGGGTTAGTGTGGAGGTGTGTGACGTGTGAAATGTGCTCCAGTTCAGGCTGCCGCTGAATTGGATGTAGGCTCCTGAGTGAAGGTGCTGTTCATGCTATACTGCTGTGTGTCTAATAAAGTACTCCCAGCCATTGCATTGGGCAGCAAATAAGCTCATTCGTCTCTCCACCATCCTTTCCGGCGTAAAAACGCTACAATATAGATGTTTATATAGGCTATATAAACATACATACACACACACATATATATATATATATACACACATCATACTTTTGGCTCACAAACCGAACACCCAAAGTGGCCAAGTCAGAAAAAAGAAAAGCGCGTTATTTTATAATACAGGATGCACTAATATTAATTTCGTCAACGAAAATAATGACGGAAAATATTCGCTGACGACATTTTTTTCTGGGACTAAGACGAGACGATGAGGAGACGTCACTGATATAAGTGAACCGTGACATTGAAGAAATCAGCATGCAATATCGTTGACGAAAAAAGTACGGGACTAAAACGTGGTTTAAAAAATAAAAATTGATAGTCATTTGTCTTTATTTTCGTCAACATTTAATTTGTATCACAATCCGCTGCGATACGGTGTTTATTTATTATGGCGCGAGCGGTAATGTTTCCCGAGTCACGGCGCGCGGCGGATCATCATTGCGCGCGCAGTGATCCCGTGTTACAAGCTCATTCATCTTTAGTTCTTCATCATTACAGCAGTATTACTCGAGCCAAAGAGAAGAGACGATATTTGGACCCATGTTTATAAGGCGCCGTATACGGCTCAAATCAAACTTCACTCAAACACACACACAAACATGTGTGCACGAAGAGTTTGTGTGTGTGCTTGTGCATTTCATATGTCGTTGTTTGAGCAGTTAGTAATATATATGTATGTATGTGTGACTGTTTCATACTGTATATGTGTATGCCAGCGTTTCATGTATGAATGCATAAGTGAAGTTTGATTTAAGCCCTTTACGGCGCCTCATACATTTTCTTTATATTGAACCGGAGAAAAAAGTAAAGTAGTAGTAGTAGTAGTAGAAGTATTAGTAATATCGGAGGGGAAACAGTGTGGGCACACAATAAAGAGACGCATCAAGTCATAATAATCACCCAGTTTTACAGCCTCTCTGTGGTAATTATGTTACCACATGATAACATAATTATGTTGTGGTTTATTTTATTTTATAGGTAAACAGATGCCGAAATCATTAAACTAATTGGTTAGCAAACGTTTTGTGCATATCAGATGAAAAGATACATTTTAAAATGTATAGGATAATTATTTTGTGGGGAAAAAATATGTTTTGGATAGACTAGATTGACTGTAGGGTTAATTAATAATAATCCTATTTAGTCAATTTTCATTTAATAAAACTAGACGAAACCACTTGTGGGTTCCTCTGAGTAAAACTAGACTAAAATGTCCAGACTTTTAGTCGACTAAAACTTGACTAAACAGAAATAGGATTCAAATATGATAAAAACTATCATTTGCTGAACTAGTGTTAGACTGCAATCAAATAAAAAAAAGGTGACCAAGACCAAATGCTCACTGTTGATGCATTCCTTTCAAATATGATTATACAAGTAAGATCAAGAACTTTCAGACTTCTATGGCCATTAGCCTCACTTATTCCCATAAAAACTATCAGGAACTTTTATCCCGGGACTAAGACTACAATTGAAAATAGCTGACAAAATTAACACTAGGATGCACTTTATGGGAAATAGACTTTTTTTTTTTTCACTTCACTAACTATTTTTGGAAACAGGCAGGGGGCGAGGGACTACCAGTCTAACCGGGCGGTGAACGCGCGTGTCGCAGGGGCTTCGGTATTTAAAGAGCACTATAGCTCCGGACTATAAACAATCAAGACCAGGGCGGTGCATACAGTTATAGCACACGCGTACTTCGAGCCAAAATGAGGGTAAAACGGCGATCTGAGACTTCCGAGGGCGCGAGTGCCAACTCGTCCATTTTATATTTGGCAACTGATTTTAGTTTTGCATCATCCGATGTCCGTCTAGGAGGATACTCCAAACAGCTAAACATCCAATCATTACCAATACCATGTCCGATTAAATTCACAGTTGTTAAAATATTGCAAAAAAAAAAAAAAGAATACAATTGTACTCCTGTGTTTAAAATAAAAATAAGTCTTACCATTAAAGACCCGAGAACCGCGACACCAACGGTATGAAGCACAACACCGATGAGCAACGATTCCGCACAGTGGCTGAGCTCGCGACAAATAACTTGTGTTCAAAAGAGAGTCGACTCTTCATTCTAATCAAACCGACTCCTGCATGCAAGTCAAATATATGCGTCATATATACAAACCGACTCAAAGAGACGATTCGAATCAGTCCTCACTTGCGCAACTAAGGAAAGGGGAATTATTTTTTTCAAAGTCAGCGTCGTGCTACACCTATCCGAGTCTTATGCTGAACACATACACACAAGCGGAAATCTGAAATCCAAGTTATGCTCGAGAGAACAACATTAAGATTACTATTTAGAATAATATTAATAATAATAATAATAATTTAAGTTTAGAAGCTTTACTTCCCGCTTTTACCAACAATTGACGGCATGTTATGTTTCGTTGCTGATAAATAATCCACTCGTAAACAAGAAGTTACAGAACGTGCAGTCACTGTAAACTATTTTGTTGTGGCAATGCGCTTAGGTCAATAATAAAATAAAACACATTAAATCTGGTCGAAAATTAAATTTGATTAAACATCATTAAGTCATAATGTTTAATTTATTTCAGCTGTTTTCACTGATTTTGATGTTGAATATAAACGATTATACTGCGCATGGTCTATGCATTAAATTTGTCACAGTGCGATCTAAACTTTCCCTGCAATGAGACAGCTATGGAGTGCACGAAAAGACTCCACCCGTGAGATGAGGAACTAAAAGAGTTACAATGTCGAGACGCCTTTAAAATATAGCCCTACTAACATTATGATCAAAAGAAAAGAAATTGCTTGGTTTCAGATTTCAAACGGTAAATGTTACACATTATACATTATACCCAAACATGCATTTTAACATTCAGTAATTAGATATACCTCGAGAAAATATTGCTCCTCCAGAGTCCGCCTGGATCACACTTTGATCTTGCTCTTCATTATTACACCTGATACAGTTTTCCTCGACAGTGTTATAATTCACAGAGTGACCGATAGTCATATTGCTAGTTCTTTTCTTTACTTTACATCGACGACGGAAACTCTGCAATTCTGCAAAATAAATTGCGTCAGGAACTGAGCGGGTAGAGTGAACAGTAAACCGCAAAAAAATGTTGAACACATGACGTGAGTCGGGATTTACTCCGCCCTACTGAATCAGCTCTGCACGAATACTGCATGAATCCCCTAACACTTCCCAAGCGGTTGGTGGCTGTTGAAATGACGTCCCTCCGACACGTCCCGTCATGGCTGAAAAATAGTTCTAAAATTAAAGTTGAACAAAGGTCGTTTGACATTATCTGATTCACAACAGCTGTCATAAACAGTCATCAATCGTCCACATTTTTGCTTGAAGGGTATATTAAACAACACTTACTAAAAGTCAAAACAGCTAAACATGCAACCACAGACAACTGTAGACATGTACAAACCTATGTGAATACATTTTTAGGAAATGTTCTGTGTTAAATATTTTTACCAATTAATGCCTTTGGCCAAGGACACGGCCTTGCTGTCAGACCCATGTTTGCTATGTTATGATCCTGTATGGTTCATTCCAGTCAATGCACCATACAGTACATTCTATTATCTAAAATGCATACTGTTAGCAGCTAAATCTAAAAAAAAAAGGGAGAAAATGGTAATTATGAGCTGTACATATAAGGTAGATAAAATCCTTGTTGACAAAAACACAGGTATGCCTTACTAAACATCTAACCGATTATGTGTTACATTATTATTTTCATATAAATTAAATGATTTTTTTCCCTATACAAATTTACTCACAGTTTTGTTTTGCTGAACTAGTGTTAGACTGCAATCTAATTAAAAAAAAGGTGACCAAGACCAAATGCTCACTGTGGATGCATTCCTTTCAGTTGTATAAATATGATTATACAAGTAAGATCAAGAACTTTCAGACTTGTATGGCCATTAGCCTCACTTATTCCCATCTTCCCTCCCCTAGAAAAGCACATCATTTGACAAAAATCAAAATATACAATCATGATAGCACTTTACATGATAGCAACGTTCCACCTTCTCTGCTAAATACCCTGCTTAAAGATTAAAAACATGCAGTTTGTGGATTTTTAGTTAAAATGTAAAGTTTTTATTTTTTTATTCATTTTTTTTTATCTCTTTATCTCTGGACATAAAGTTGTTAATGATAAACATAAAAACATCAGTAAATAAATGAGCCGATTACGATTTTTTACTTTGAATCTATAGTCACATACACTATACTACAATATTTAGTTACTGTCTAATCAAAATATATTAACAGGTTTCTTTATTTAAAACATGCTCAAATCTCGAGATACAATTACAGTAAAGCCAAACTGAGGGTCAGGATTTTTTACCACCTGAATACACCTCCACATTCAGCCTGGGTAAAATTTCATTCTGTAGATAGAGTCAAGCGGATACAGACTTATTATATGGATGATGTGAATATGGTCAAAAAAGATTTGTTAAATCTACATTAAACGTATTTTTATTTTTTAAGTTAAGCCTTCCCGCGACCCGACTTTGGATAAGCGGTTGAAGATGGATTGATGGATGGATGGATGGATGGAAATTTAGCCTTTATTTTTCACATAGACAGTGCTGCACTGTAAAATTATTTCTTTGCATAACCCAGCATAACTTCATGAGCAGGTTAAAATTCACATTTTGCAAGTTACAAGTTATCATAAATAATATATATGTACTGTTTGTAGATGTGTGTGTGCATACTTCAAGACAAATTGCTTCCCTCGCATCTTACATCAAACAGAATGTACTGCACTATATAGAGAATAGTGCATTATTATATAGATTATATATTTTATGCATTTTACTAAGCAATCTTTTTCATGTTTTTTTTTACTATTTCTTCCAGGAAGTCTTTACAGGTTTTAATTCCAACTACAATTCCAATAATTTTAAACCTTCTTAATTGTTTTTTGATATCTCATTATGTTGTATTTTAATAGCTAGTACTGAAAATAGTGTGTGATGTAAATACATGAACCGTGTAGTGTTATCTTTAAATGCATTTGCATAAAAAAGATTTTAAAAAAAAATCCATTTACCAAAAACATGTAAATGCATTATTTTACATTTATTAAATACAGTGGTGTGAAAAACTATTTGCCCCCTTCCTGATTTCTTATTCTTTTGCATGTTTGTCACACAAAATGTTTCTGCTCATCAAAAACCGTTTATTAGTCAAAGATAACATAATTGAACACAAAATGCAGTTTGATGATCAGAAACATTTTGTGTGACAAACATGCAAAAGAATAAGAAATCAGGAAGGGGGCAAATAGTTTTTCACACCACTGTATCTGCTGGGTTGTCTAAAAACACAACACAAACCTTTTTATATAAATCCACCAGCAAAAAATGCATATTTTTAAAAAGGAATCAATGGAAATCACATATACCAAAAAAAAAAAAAACATAGACCATCATAGCTGGTCACCTGATTGACATGCAATTATACCAGATTTTTTTATTTGTTAAGGTTTGGTGCTGGTATGCTGGGAACCAGCATCAGTAAGGTGACCAGCATACCAGCACCAGCATCATAGTCACTGTATTGCTGGTCACCAGCACCTGCATCAGCAGGGTTATCAGCATACCAGCACCAGCATCATGGGGTCAGCTGTCCGGCGGTGTAACCACTGGCATTTTTTATGGTAACTGTGAAATTAATTTGAAATGCTTTATAATTCTTAATCATACACATAAGTGTAATACATCATTTGAATCTGTAAAGGGTCTTTATTTGTTAATGTACAGTCACATATCAATAAAACATTGGGCTTTTGTAAAATAAAGAAAATAAATATGGTGCGCTTTCTGCCGTATTAGTCTCCCAATAATCTTTTTGAAACGTGTCACTAAAATGAACTGAAACTCAGTGAATACTCCACACACACATATCCATATACTGTATCTATATACTGTATCTAATCATATACTGTATATCTATAGAAAGCTTAAAGTGTCTCATTTTAAATAAAGCAAGCTTAATAAAAAATAAATATTCTCAGTTTATGTAATCCGTATGAATCTAAGGAGAGATAAAGTCTTTCTCGTCACCAGCATACCAGCCCAAAACACAACATATGCTGGTATAATTACTGGTCAAGCTGGTCACCAGCTGTGCTGGTTTATGCTGTACTTTTCAGGAGGGAGAGTTTTGTGGATTATCACTAAACAAGTCAGTAGGTCAAAAGTAAAGATTTAACGATTCAATTGCTTGTGACACAGTCTGTAAAAACACTCGTAATTTTCCAAATCATACGTAGAATAAAATTCCTTTGAAAAAGTGAATTAGTTTTTTATACATAAACTTATCAAGAGTATTTATGTCAGTAAATATTACTGTAATGACTTATCTATGCAATAAATAAAAGGTAACTTTTATTTCTTTAAAGGTGAAGTGACATGATTGTTAAGCTTAACATACTCAGAATGACATTAAACAAAAAAAATTATAAATATATAAAAAATGATGTAATATATCATTGTGAATAATAATCATAATCATAATGAATAATCAGTGTTTCCTTTTTTAATGCACTAAAAAGAAAAAAACGCAAATAAACATAAATTCTAATTATTCCGTCACTTAAATGTCATAAACGAAAATTATACTGTGTGTCAAAATGTTCAGAAATCCACAAAAAAAGGTATCTAAATCTTTTTGGAAAACAATCTACACTTCTCTGTTCCACAAACAACAGTTTTTACGTTCAGTTATTAAACCCTTAAAAAAAAAAAAAAGAATTATCCTCTAAAGGGGGGTGTTCGTTAAATGTATCCTACTCCTCGTTATTTTCTACCCAAGCTTTCTGCGCATGCGCATTCAAAAGACGTCATGTTTTAACATCTTAGGGCCCCGCACATAAACCCATTCTATAGTACTGTACTTCCATAAACCCATTCTATAGTACTGTACTTCCATAAACCCATTCTATAGTACTGTACTTCCATAAACCATTCTATGGTACTGTACTTCCATAAACCCATTCTATAGTACTGTACTTCCAGAAACCCATTCTATGGTACTGTACTTCCATAAACCCATTCTATGGTACTGTACTTCCATAAACCCATTCTATGGTACTGTACTTTTATAAACCCATTCTATGGTACTGTACTTCCATAAACCCATTCTATGGTACTGTACTTCCATAAATCCATTCTATGGTACTGTACTTCCATAAACCCATTCTATGGTACTGTACTTCCATAAACGCATTCTATGGTACTGTACTTCCATAAACGCATTCTATGGTACTGTACTTCCATAAACCCATTCTATGGTACTGTACTTCCATAAACCCATTCTATAGTACTGTACTTCCATAAACGCATTCTATAGTACTGTACTTCCATAAACCCATTCTATAGTACTGTACTTCCATAAACCCATTCTATAGTACTGTACTTCCATAAACGCATTCTATAGTACTGTACTTCCATAAACCCATTCTATGGTACTGTACTTCCATAAACGCATTCTATAGTACTGTACTTCCATAAACGCATTCTATGGTACTGTACTTCCATAAACCCATTCTATAGTACTGTACTTCCATAAACCCAGTCTATGGTACTGTACTTACATAAATCCAGTCTATAGTACTGTACTTCCATAAACCCAGTCTATGGTACTGTACTTACATAAATCCAGTCTATGGTACTGTACTTCCATAAACGCATTCTATGGTACTGTACTTACATAAATCCATTCTATGGTACTGTACTTCCATAAACGCATTCTATGGTACTGTACTTCCATAAACCCATTCTATGGTACTGTACTTCCATAAACCCAGTCTATGGTACTGTACTTACATAAACCCATTCTATGGTACTGTACTTCCATAAACCCAGTCTATGGTACTGTACTTCCATAAATCCATTCTATGGTACTGTACTTCCATAAATCCATTCTATGGTACTGTACTTCCATAAACCCATTCTATGGTACTGTACTTCCATAAACCATTCTATGGTACTGTACTTCCATAAACCCATTCTATGGTACTGTACTTCCATAAACCCATTCTATGGTACTGTACTTCCATAAACCCATTCTATAGTACTGTACTTCCATAAACGCATTCTATAGTACTGTACTTCCATAAACGCATTCTATAGTACTGTACTTCCTTAAACCCATTCTATAGTACTGTACTTCCATAAACCCATTCTATAGTACTGTACTTCCATAAACCCAGTCTATAGTACTGTACTTCCATAAATCCATTCTATAGTACTGTATTTCCATAAACCCAGTCTATAGTACTGTACTTCCATAAATCCATTCTATAGTACTGTACTTCCATAAACCCATTCTATAGTACTGTACTTCCATAAACGCATTCTATAGTACTGTACTTCCATAAACGCATTCTATAGTACTGTACTTCCATAAACCCATTCTATAGTACTGTACTTCCATAAACGCATTCTATAGTACTGTACTTCCATAAACGCATTCTATAGTACTGTACTTCCATAAACCCAGTCTATAGTACTGTACTTCCATAAATCCATTCTATAGTACTGTACTTCCATAAACCCAGTCTATAGTACTGTACTTCCATAAATCCATTCTATAGTACTGTACTTCCATAAACCCAGTCTATAGTACTGTACTTCCATAAACCCATTCTATAGTACTGTACTTCCATAAACCCAGTCTATAGTACTGTACTTCCATAAACCCATTCTATAGTACTGTACTTCCATAAACCCATTTTACTACTTCGAGTGACTTGCGGATTTACCAAGGTGTTTAATAGATTGTTTTTTTTTGTGTGTGTGTTTGATTTTCTTCCATCGCGTCACAATAAAGTAGGACAGACCGATAGCTATAACTATACGTAGGAAATTCTAACAAATAGGGAAAATGATAGAACACTCGTCTCGTCAATATAAATATCCGGGCTCATCTCGAAAAACGGAGACTTTAGAGGCAATATCATGAATCCCTTAATCATATGACAGATTAAACATTACAATTTTAATATTGTAAAAAGGTTTGCATAGCACATGGCTCACCACAGCTCCACTCTACTTCAGTCTCTCTCTCACACACACACACACACACGTGTCACTCAGACGTTGGGCCAGAAAATGGCGGCGTCCATGTAAAATTTCAAAATAAAAGCCTCTACAAAATAGAACCCGTAGATTCCCTACACACATAAGACATGATCCTGCAGTCTGAACTATTAGTTTTTTTTGTCTTCGGTCATTCTGCAAACATTAGTTCCTTTATTCTGCACATCAATACTTACTTATATTCCTTAACTGCCCATCAACATAATGTTGTCAACAGAATGTTCAAGTCTTTTCTTTAAAACACTGCCCCTTATGATTAATTACTTGCTGTATTCGTAGTTTTTAAATTGCTTTTGATAAGAGTCTGTGATTTGAATAAATGTCTTAAAATGATTTTAACTATAGCAAATGTTTTCATTTTTGTATTATAATTTAGGCCAAAACGATTTTATAATGATGAATAAAATATATACGAACCACTTAACACACACACACACACACACACACACCTACACATCTTACACAAAACTGTTTTAGTGTATCACTGTAGTAATGATCTGGGCCCGTATTCACAAAGCTTCCTAAAATTCTCTCAGATGGCTCCTATTTTAGCTTAAAAAGTCTTAGCTGGAAGTCCTAGACTAAAAGTGATTTAGGAAACGTCTCAGAGCAATGCTGAGTATATATATATATATATATATATATATATATATATATATATATATATATATATATATATATATAGTTTGGCCAACAATTTTTTAAAAACATTTAGTAGTAAATTAAAAAAAAAGATATGCAACTTGCTACTAAACTCTTTTACGTTGAGGCGGCCTGTTTTTTTTTTGTTTTGTTTTTTACAGTTTATTTTTGTCTTTATTTTACACTTTATTTTTAAATAAATTAAATCCAACTAGGAGTATGTTTCAGGTACTGAAATTTGTTCATAAGGGTGTAAGGGGACCAGTAATTGTTTCATGGACTCTTAATAACATTCAGATTTCTCTCATATTTCAGTGTAAAATAACCATATGAGATTTTATCACAGTGCAGTTCCCATACCAGACTGTGATACAGCTGCACCATTGAGAGCATCCTCACCTGCTGTAGCACAGTCTGGTATGGGAACTGCACTGTGTCAGACTGGAAAGCGCTGCAGAAATGTCCAGCGCATATTAGGAGCTTTAAGCGATGAAAACTGTCCAACGCATTGTAGGAGCTTCACTTCCAAAGATTTGGACATTTACAGAAAGCGTTGTCTCAGCAAAGCACACACTATCACCCTGCTCGTAGGTTCTTTGCCCTCCTGCCTTCTGGGAGGTGCTACAGGAGCCTCCGGACAAAGACAAGCAGCTTCACACTGATAGCAGTAATTCATACTTTGACTGAATAAATTACCTTACACAACCAAAATTGCTGCTTTCACTACTGAACATAAACTGAACACTCAGGACTGCACTATTTATAACTGTTGCACATACAGTATTGTATATAGTATAAAATGACCTACTTCATTCCACTCTCAATAACAAGTTGCACACATGTATATAACCTTCTCTACTGCAATATCATAACCGTGCTATACAATGTGTTCCTTTATCTATAACCATTGCACTCATTGTACGTAACCCTTTTATGCAATAATGGAAATTACTGTGAAAATGCACTTCTGGTTGGATGCTAACTGTATTTCATTGCCTTGTACTTACATGTGCAGTGACAATAAAGTTGAATCTAACCTAATAACCTTGCGGGACATATTAAAAAAACAAACAAAAAATAATTACAATATTAATATATTTTTAAATAGCTATAACTGTAATACTGTTCATTTTTGTTAACATTAGCATAAATATGTGGGGAGGGAAAAAAAAAAATTTATTCATATGAGACTAAGGTGATGCAGTTACACTGAACCACCAAAAGATGTCAGGAAAACATAAACTGTTCCACTACTGTACTTTTGTTTTTAGTAAGAAATTAAATAACGAGAATAAACACATCATCCTACCACCAGTGGCGAAGCTGGTGTTTATTTAAATATACTATATATATATGATATATAAAATATATAATGTAGCTACGTGATATATTTTATCACGTAAAACCAGGTCAGTACATTTTCCCCTTTTTTTTTTACAGGATTGCATAATGAAAAAAAAAATAAATAAATATAAATACCTTCAATGTCTTAAAGAATCTTTCCATCTATATAATGTTGTACAGTAACCAAACTGATGGCCGTTTAATTGAATAAATTATAAACACAATAAATAATACATCATTGCATCATTGATTACTGTGCTTAACATTTTTCTTTCTAAAATACAGTCTTGGTTAGAAGCTAA
The DNA here is from genome assembly GCF_024256425.1 of Clarias gariepinus. Classification (NCBI taxonomy): domain Eukaryota; kingdom Metazoa; phylum Chordata; class Actinopteri; order Siluriformes; family Clariidae; genus Clarias; species Clarias gariepinus. Next base: position 4,093,815 of record NC_071127.1, read on the forward strand.
AACAATTTACAGTCTAAATAATATATAAATGTAATGGGCCAACAATATGCAACTGTTATTTAATTAATAAAGGTAAATGATCACTTTTCTCAGTAACTTAAAAAAAAAAAAAAGCTTGGGCATTGAGCATCAATAATAATTCAGTGTCTAGTTAGTGTAATTTAATAAGAAAGCAATTAAATTGATTAGTAATTAATAACAAGAGCAGCTTTTTCCACCAGGTCTCTGATGATTAAATTAACACCATAATTGTGCAATAACTGAGGGGTAATGACATTTCACTGAAGGTTGTGCATGATAATGCTAACCCTATTTGTTTCTCTAATAAGAACATTATAAAACCATAAAAGCTGTAAAGGTGTTGCATGTAACTAAACACAAAGCTACTGATAAGAATAAATTAAAACAGAATGGGTCCAAAAAAACAAATAGCTAGAAGAGGCTCAAGTTCACTGTAATGTTCAATGACCAGCACCAATGCAAAAAAGACATGCAGTCGACATAACTACATATTGGATAATTCTACATTCACTGGATGTGAAGTCATGGTTGATGCATCAGTATCAACATCAAAAAGATCAAAGTGATAAACTGGCAACAGTTTACATCAGTTGTTCAGTACTTTAATTATCCTGAAGAAATTTCCAAAAATGCTGCAGAAACAAGTGCAGTAATGATGAGGGCAGTAATTCATGATCTAGCATACTGGACATTTCATTGGCAGTGAACGTGATAACCTTCAACCTCCCTGTTTGGCCTTGACTAAATTAGGGGGAAAAAAAACCTCCCCCACAAAAAAAATATATCACAAAAAAAAATACTTAATACTTATAAGTATAATTCTAAGTTGCTAACAACTAATTCGAGGTACAGATTAAGCTCAATTGCAGGAAAGGCACAGGTCAAAACCAACACAGTAAAAGAAGAAGACAAAGTGAGCAAGCACACCCATAACCGGAACCAGTCCTAGCAGGAAGAATTTAATTCATGATTGTCCTTACAGAAAAATACTGTTGCTTAATGATAACGTTATATTTGGCAGAGAGCTCCAGCGCGCTTGGTGAACAGAGCAGACCGTGCAGAAGCACAAACACATATACAAATATACATTCACAGGTTGTAGCAAGGTACGGAAGAAAAGTGCAGAGCATAGAAAAGGGCAAAACAATATTTAGTACTTAAAAATTAAGTTATTTTGACAGTATCTAAAAATCATGGAGAAGATTTTTTTTTTTTACTTGCTTGGAATTGGAGAATTACAAGAAAGAAAAAAATAAAAACACCCAACACTGTTTTATCTTTTAAAATTCTACAAATATGGGATCTTCTTTAAAAAATAAAACTGTCAATAAAATTTAAAAAGTGTTCTAAATGTAGTCTAGTGAACCTCTAGAAACATGAAAGTGCATTTATAGAGAAGGCAGAAGCAGAAAGGACAAAGTTTTTGAAGCTGTAATCCTCAGCTGCTCTCCGAGACTCAGCTCTCGTCACTGAAAACACAATGGAGGAAAAAAATTAGTAATGCATTACCAATAAAGCAATTTAAATTAATCTAAGAAAATTTAATATCTTTACATGCTTCCTTACAACTGCATAATTATGTATTTATCCACTATATCATCTTCCATAAAAGATCAAACTACAATTAATGAAATCTAACAATCAAAAAGAATGAAAATGGGTAAATACACCTTGTATACCAATAGATATTAAATAGCAAAGAATGATAAACATTTTGGACACCGTTGCACACAATTTTATTTCAGATTTAGATCCAAGTTTTTATTATTAGGGAAATAAAGCACAAGTGTGAAAGCAGCCTCAGTGTACATCTCTCATCTGTTCGACTGTCATGCACTAATCTCTCCCAGACTTCATACCTATCCAGCATTGAACCCACAATTCGAAATAACAAGAAGAAAATGTATTAATTACTAACTAAATCCATCAACCTAACGTTAGCGTCATCATACAGAAGATTAAAATATTCCAGCTTGAGTTATTCAGCTCTGCTTTAAATAGTAACGCACAAATACCTTCTGTGTGTAAAGTAACAGATGTCCAATCAAGACTAAAATCAGGACTTCAGTCAGTACTCCAGTCGCTGTGGTGCCAGAGTTGGAATTTTCTGTTAAAAACAGAAAGAAATGGAAAACATTCTTTCGTAAATCCTAATGATCATTTCATTTTAATGCAAAAATAAATGTTGCATAAAATACTCACTGTGCTCCTGTACATCTTCTTTGGTCACTTTGAGGAAGGAAACAAAACACAAACAGTTACAGTGTGACCTTTGATGGCATTAATACAAAAAAAAAAAGGTTTAGTTGTTGTTGGTTAATGTGCGGACCCCTCTTTGCAATTACTGGGACATCTATTTATAATTAAAGAATTTGATTAAAATCCAAATTTAATGATTGATGTGACATTTTTATCAAAGGGGCATGTTTATGTGTAACACTTAGGGAAAGGAGTCTTCAGAGTGAACTCTTTGTAACACAAGGGTAAAGAAGAATTCATCCTTTTTCAGTACAGTGACCAGCTCTTTTTGTTTATTTGTCCAAAGTGCTTCACATAAATAATAAAATAATATAGTAATCTAATGAAATAAAATAAAAAAAAATTAAAAACAAGATAATTTAAAACAAAAAAGTGGAAATAACTTTATAGTTTGTTAAATGTAATTAGAAAGATATGGCTGAAGTGAATTTTTTTTTTAGACTCCTTTAGACAACATTGAGCTTTAAAGTTAAACTGAGCTGGACAGACACACACAAGATAGATAAGACACACACCACACAGTACATACCTTGGTAAATGTGTCGAAGCTGCAAAAAAAAACAATCAATCATTAAATCACATCAAGGGCAATAAAAATTTAAAAGCATATAGCAGGATAAATAAAAATATAAACCTTTTGGCCTGATCCATCACAGTTGACATTACAGTAAAGCTTGATGCACTCGGAGAGCGTGATGCTTTCACTGGTGACACCAACAACCAGCCCAGTTGTATTCCAAATCTTATGTCCATCTGATAAACACTTCAGTTCCTAAAAAAGGAGAGAAACCCAGACAATTCATACTGATGGTTCAGGATATAACAGTATCTAATGTACTTCTGTTAATTAAAAGGGATGACCATGACATATAATTTTATGTCACTGTCTGATGGAATAGTGTTTCTGTTACGTCTTGAATTACCCATAAGCTGCTGCCCATCACAAATATCATTAACTGATAACTATTCTTCAATCAAAGTAAGTAAATTCTAAATAAGTAAATACGTCATTACCGTTGTACCACTGTGCACAATTAAAGTGTATTAGCCAAATGGAGTGAGTGTAGTGTGGGTTAAGGATCTTTCAACAAGTTGTCTTTAAAAGGACTTAGGCCATGTCCACACGTAGACGGGTATTTTTAATAACAGATATTCTTCCCTGCGGTTTTAGCTTTTTGTCCTCATGCAAACAGTTTTCACCGTTGAAAACTGAGCTTTTGGAAAACTCTGTATAAAGTTAAGATTTTTCAAAACTAGTTTTTTTGAGTGGTGGTGTGTGAACACGGGGAAACTGAGATTTTCACTTGTTGTAGCGTCACCTTGTGCCGATGAAGTCAATGTCTGTGTGATTTTATGTCAGCTTTGTTTATGAGGATATTTTGTGCAATGGTGGACTTACGTACAGCAAACTAGTGACTGTGTTAACGCTGCTTACTTTTTACATGCATGTACGCACACTTCGCAGTTACTCACACATTACATTAACGAACAGAGATGCCTGAACGTACGAAGCTCACTGCTGCTACATGCAAAATTCCGAGGACACAGACGCATTTTCTTTTTTCAAAGTTAATTATTTTTTGACCTGAAAAGTAAGGAGATTGATAAAGTGTATTAATCTGTCAACAAGTTGTCTGCACTACTTGATCAGAAGTGAATCTTTGTCCTCCTTTAGGCTGATTTTAGGGGACTAAACCCCTTGGATAGCAGTCCTCTGCACTTTACCCATACTTGAGGCTTCATTTCTTCAATAAGCATCTCATTTCAATAAGCATTGTTGATTGCTGAGCCTTTGTCCTGATCCCCATACTGGACCTTGAAAATCCCAGAAAATGTAAGCTTCAGTCCAGCTTCAAATCCAGCTGATGGTTGACTTTAGACCTTTTTCTCGGTCGGCGATTGAGGATGTTTCTGTGCCATATTTGTAGCCGTTTACACTCAGGCTCGTACTGATGATGTCATATCTCATCAAAAGGTATTGATTCTCTCCCAAGGAGTATTGGTCCAAATTTAGTTTCCAAATAGCCAAACACTTTCTCTATGCTGAGCGCAAAGTCTTTAATAAATAGAAGCACCAGGTACACCCTCAGACCATGAAAGAAAAACAATCACTGCACGCTGCTCTTCTTTTAAGCTAACCACAAGGGGGGCGTCCATTTTTGTTCTACCGCAGCTACAAATGTACTGATGTAACAAGTTCACACCTGCACAGCAGTGACTGGAAGACAGGAGCCTTGAACGGAAGGGGCAGATAAGACGGTGCGGCCAACAGAAGTTTTAATATAACTGGAGTTAATTGTTTAACAATATTGACTCACCCTCATACAACACAAATAAAATGTAGGACTACTAAAGTGTGGGGTGGGAAAAGAAAACAAAAATGTAATATTACAATATTTTAAGCCATTTCTGTGTTTTTTTACACTAAAAAAATTGATGATGAGAAGATATGTATAATATACTGTACTTCTTTTGTTTAGTATTTAAATGATTTTAAAAAACTCTAGTATTTTTCTTAAACTCAGCTTCCAGATTTTTGGAAATTTTACATTTAAAAACACATAACTAATCAAGATTTATTGGATCAATACTATATTGTCACAATATCGAGGCCTAATTTTTGCTGAACAAAAAGTGGCTTTAAATCTGGTCTCACCTCATCGTACCAGGCTTGTTCACAGTCCTCGTCGTGGCGTAAAACAGATAGCATATAAGGCAACACCATGTAGGTGAAACCAAAGCCAGCAGAGATGTTTGTGCAGGATAAAGTGGTGATGTTCTCCATGGCACGACTCTGCAAAAAATAAAAAATAAAATAAATAAAAAAATAAATGGCTTTACCCTTAAGATGTGTTCATAAATCCACACATTTAAACATGTATTAAAGCCATTTTAAAACAAGAGAGACTGAAAAAGACAACTTAAAAACTCTCAAATTCAAATATTTGTCATGTTCACAGCCATACACAGTATACGATTCAGTGAAATGCATGGAATGCAGTGGTGTAAAGCGGTTGCCAGAAGAACTGGACGTGTCTGACTGCATTGTGCCAAGTAGCATGCAGGTGTCAGGATACGCACACGTAAACATATGATGATATACTGCAAGTTAGAATTAAAGTAACAGCACACCGCAGTATATCCGTAAAAGTGAAAAGTGTGACACAATGTGGGATCCTGAGGGACTCGGAGAAACCGAGCGTCTCTCATACACTCGATATTCACTCTACAACATGTTCCATCTACATGCTGCTTTGGAAGTTATGTACAGGGTCGGGTTTCCAGCTCAACACCTGATTGTATCTGAGGACTTAGGGGTGAATGACCTTGCTCAGTGGCGACTCGGTGGAGTCAGGGCTCGAACCAGGGACCTCCTGTGCCACAGTTCAACATCTTAAATACCAAGCCCTACCTGCCCTGTGTGCAGATACTTACCTGTCAGATTTGTGTTGTTTTTGTTTGCTTATGTTTCTTTTTGTTTAGTATTTACTGGATTTGTAATATGATGCGAGTTCTACTCTAATTTTTCATAAAGCATTCACCTAAACTGTGTGTGTGTGTGTGTGTGTGTGTGTGTAGAGAGAGAGAGAGAGAGAGAGAGAGAGAGATTAAAATCAATAAGGTGATGAATTCCGGTGATTTCATGGTAAAAACTGAATGAAAGTGTAAGCGGAAGAATACATAATCCACTACACGCGTTCTGCAAAACCTACATCATAGTTTATGCTAGGTTTGTGCTAACAGTGCTAACAGGCTAGCCTATGTGAAACACGACACTGTAACCGTTTCAAACACTCAGTAGTGTTAAAAACTACTACAGACATCAGGAGTAACAGTAAACTGAAATAAAAATGCAGATCACAGTTTACCTACGAGTACAAAACTAGGATCTTGCCCGATGCTAAAGTGTTCTTTTTGTGTTATTCCTCTCTTCCGGTTGTTTTCTTCTTCTATGGTGCTTAAGGTACATTACCGCCACCTGGGGTGTGAGTCAAGATCCTGTCTATACTAACAGTGAATAAAAAAGGTGGGGAAAGAGTAATAGTGGGGAATAAACGTTCATACATGTTTTCCTTTAGGTTCTCTTAATTAGTTTGGTTCTCTTAAGGTATTGTATCAAGAGTTTGTAGTTTTTATCTCCTCTTTCCTTTTGTAATAATTCTTGTAGGCTGAATTGTGTTTTTTTATGTCTTTCAGATCTCCTATCAGCTCTTGACTTTGGTCTTTGTATTTTTGCACAATACATCACAATACATGACATGTTCTACTGTTTCCACCTGTCCACAATGTTCACATTTTCCTGTCTCTTGTTTCCCCCATGTTAAATAATGTGCTATTTAGTCCGGTGTGATCAAACCTTAGTCTGGATATTACTGACTGCTCTGCTCTGTTTGTCCCAGCACTTCTCACCATTCCTACCTCCTTTTATATTATATACATCCACCTTCCAGTTACTTCTTCTTCACACTGTCTCTGCCATCCTTCTTTCATATTTTGTTTAATTATGGTCCTCATTTCTGATTTTCTGTAAGGCACTTGTAGCTAACAGGATGGCTAGCATTTCCCCAGTGTATACCGATAGTCCATCAGTGATCCATGCCATGTTTTCTACTTTGAATTCTGGTACTGTAAATACTATTCCTAGTTTGTTGTTTAATTCTTTAAAACATCTGTATAAATGTGAATAAAGTTATAGAAGTGAAATTTTAGTGCCAACACTCTGGTTTCTGTATTTATTATATCTTGCTTTCTCGTTTTTCTAGTAGTGTCCACTAGTTGAGTCTACTGTTACTTCTGGGAGTATCAGTGGGCATATTGTTGGTCTCTGAACTATTGGACTTACTTTCACCTTTATTATTCCTGCCTCTGCTGCTTTTTGTGCAACTGTCCATCCAAAGTTTTTTCCCTTTACTTTTCTCTTTTCCCCAGCTAGGCTTTGGGGTTACCTAGGGTTTAGGGTGGTCCTGTTTGTGTCCCTGCACCTTAACCAAAAAGTTAATTGACAGTTGCAACCTTCTGAGATTTAAAGGCATTTCCCCCCATTTTTACTTTTAGGGCTGCCCCCAGGGATGTTCTAATTGCTCCTGTACATAGTACATAGGATCAGGCATATTTGCAGACCCCCTGGACATTTCTATTTATATTTAACTTCCTTCCCACAGAAAAATTCTATATTTTTTATATTGTACAGCTAGGTTTTTCTTATTTTTCTTATATTGTATATTTTGTATTTCACAGATATTTTATTCCTTCTTAGTTAAATTTACTTTCTATTTTTCTTAATAGTCTTTTATTTTCAGTTCATGGGCAGTTGTCTAAGCATTTCACTGCATATCGTATTGTGTATGACTGTGTATGTGACAAATAAAATTTTAATTTTATGATTCCTAACATTTTAAGTGGAATATTTGATGCCGATCCAAACACTATGCTTCCGTAGTCAAGCACTGACTTGATCAGTCCTATATAAATAGTCCTAAGTGCTGACCTATTTGCTCCTTATTACTTCTCTACTAGACATCTCATAATATTTAAAGCTTTTTTGTCAGCCATGTTTTGTATATGAATCTCCCATGTGGGATACTTATCAAATCATATTCTTAAGAATATGAAATATTTCCCTATCATTTCTCTAGAACTTTTCTTGATATAGCTTTATTTGTATATTATTACTTAATTTTCTTTGTAAAAATCACTGTTTTTGTTTTATCTACTGCTTCCTGTACCTTCTTTACTATATATTTTGTATTTTTACCTCTTTTTCAAACTGCCCCATCATCAGAAAAGAGGGAAACTCGTATCCATTTGTCGACTTTAAGGAAAATGTAATTTATCATTACGGAAAAGGACTCACTATACTACCCTGTGGTATTCCATTACCACAGGTGGCTTAAAATAGGTGGAATAATACCACAAAGTTTTCTAAGTAGCTATTGCCCATTTTTACATGTGATGTTAAAGCTATAGGCCGGTAGGTAGTTGGAACCTTTTTTTCCTGGTCATTTTCTCCATAGGTTTTTTTTTGTAGTGTTTTAAGTCTCAACACCATACGCCCTCTTTTGTTTTGTTTCAGTTTCTCCAAATCTATTGTAACACCTGTAATTACTCTTCGAGACTTTTTTATACACTCAATTTGTTCTTCTTTTTTATTAATTTCTTGCATATACTTTCTAGGTGCATGGTTTATCTCTTCGATTTTCATTTCTACATTTTATAAACAGACTACTGTCTCGCAATCCTTTTGCCATTTGCACGCTGTATAAGTATTCCGTATAAGTCTTGTGTCAGCACTATTGGGCCCATGGTAGCCGTCTTCCTCTCTAAATTTAATAATAATCTTATATTCCTCCCTTTCCACCTTTTTTTTTTTACAACCGGTTGCCCACCTCCTGAACTGTTCTCCTTTAAACTCCTTTTATTGTTTTTCCTTGTTCTACCTTTTCCGCATCCTTTTTTACTCCTTGTTAGTGTTATCGTCTAAATTTATTTCCTCATCTTCTTCAGCTACCCATGTTGTAATCCTGATCCAGTCATAGACCAGTTTATGCCAACACCAACAGATTTTAAATTTGCTTCTCCGCTCCACTTTCTCAATGCCACTTAGCATGCGTATATAAACGTACACATAGCTACTAAAGTATATGTGCGCATGTATAATTATTTAGTTTGAGTTACGTGAATGTACGCATTTGTCACCCGTTCATTTTTTTTAATCCAGCTGTATATGAATTTCAGTTTTGCATCGTTCAGTGTCCGTATTGAAGGATACTTTCCCCAACAGCTAAACATCTAATCATTAGCGACACATGCAAAACGTACGATGTCCGATTAAATTCACAGTTCTTAAACTGCTGCAATGTTTCAATAGAGGATAAAAATTATATCTGCCCGTTTAAAAATAAAGACCAAATACATACTGAATCATTGTGACACCAGCGGTATAAAGCAGAACATGTAGTGAGCTCAGTGTCCGCACGAGGGCTGTGGGGCCGCTATGAATGACGCAAGTTCAAAAGAAAGTTAACTCTTTCGGCTCATCAAACTGTCTCGTACAAGCAACCACACACCTACTGTACACTAGCCCCCTACACCTCACCACTCAGATATGAAAGCACGGAATCAATTAAATTAAATGTAAATTAACAACAAAAAATACTGAAGCTGTTTCACTGCCAGAATCAAGACTGGATGTATTTAATCATCATATATACAAACCGACTCAGACAGAACGATTTGCGACAGGAGAATACTCAGAATTCAAATTTAAATTTTAAAATAAAGTTGGCGCCACACAAATTTAGAAATATATTTCCGTCTCTTGTTGAACACACAAGCAGGAATCCAAGTCATATAGAACTGAACATTAAATTCATCTGAAAAAAAAAGAGACTTTATACTGTGGCTTCTCTCATTTCCTACTTTAACACACAGTTGATGGTATTTCATGTTCCGTCGCTGCTGGTCTTAAAGCAATAAATAATCCACTTGGGCAACATGAAGTCACTGTGACAACTGTTAATACATTTTGAATTTTTGAAAGTGAAGGTCAATAATCCAATAAAATTATTTAAATCTGGTTGGTATACGCGTAGGAAGAGGAACGTTGTTTAAAGATTGTTTTGTCATCTGTCTTTGTCATGCTTTTGAATTTTATTCACTGTTTAGTGAGATTTCCCACTGTTTGCAATGTTAAAATGTAGTTTTTTAGATTCACGTGTAAATGATTATACTACATATTCTATGCAGTTATTCTGTATGTTTTAAAACTCCGTGTAATCTAAACATGCCCTGTACAGTACAACATACTGTACAGACTTTATGAGGACCTGAATGTACTAACACACACCAGAGATCTCCACCCGAGATCAGGAACAGAAAGAGTCACAATGTCGAGTCACGTTTCAACTGTAGGCCTATCAAGATTATAATCAAAAGGGAAAAAAACGTTCTTTTAGATCTAAAACGGTTACACGTTATATATCATTAGATGTTTTAATGTATATTAGAAACCCCCCCAAAACATTTTAAATTTCAATAATGGATTACCTCGAGGACATATTGCTCCTCCAGAGTCCGCCTGGATCACACTGCGCAGTTTGGTCTGGCTCTTCATTATTACACCTGACACAGTTTTTTTCATCAGGGTTATAATCCACAGAGTAACCCATAGTCATGTCACTAGTACTTCGTTTCATTACTCTACAACGACGACGGAAACCAGTTGTGCAATATGGCGTCGTAGGGTGAACAGTAAACCACACACACACACACACACACAAAATTGTTGAACACGTGACGTAAGTAGGGAGTCACTCCCCCTACATGAGCTGCACGAATACTGCAGCATGGAGTCCTTTATGTACTCAGTTATTTAGTTTCTTTTTCAAAAATGTAATCCGTTATTTAGACCATTTATGTAATCCGTGAGCATGACAGCAGTCATTCCCAATCCCTTTGTGTGTGTGAGAAAGTCACCCTACAAGCCCCGTCCCCGATAACCCACCCCCTCTGTTATACCCTCTGCATAGGTGAGATGGGGGTATTAGTAGGTGAGATAGGGGTATTAGTAGGTGAGATAGGGGTATGAGTAAGTGAGATAGGGGTATGAGTAAGTGAGATAGGGGTATGAGTAGGTGAGATAGGGGTATTAATAGGTGAGATGGGGGTATTAGTAGGTGAGATGGGGGTATTAGTAGGTGAGATGGGGGTATTAGTAGGTGAGATGGGGGTATTAGTAAGTGAGATAGGGGTATTAGTAGTGAACAGATTATGGGCCAAACTTCGCTGAGTGATGATGGTAAAATAATCATAAAGGACTAAAACATGGAATCACAAAGGAGTTTTCAGTTTCTGCAGTGGAAAAGTACTCGAACTAGTTATTTTTATCAGAAAGTAACGCTGTAATGTAACTGATTGTTTTTTAAAGACAGTAATTTTGTTATGTAATTAGTTACTTTAAAAAGTAACGTCTCCAACACTGATTCTATGTAAAACCAATCGATGCACCACACAACTCATGCTGTTAGAAGCTATCAAAACTAATAATTGACAGTTATGAGCTCTACATATTGGGCAAGTAAAGTTGTCAGAAACACAGATATATATATACCTTACTACACATAAAACAGATAATGTGTATTATACCTTTATTATTAGTCATGTGTGTTAAATGTTAATAGTGTTTGCACTACCAGTGTTAAAACTAAGCATGTTCATATAAATTACAACAATCCAATCTAATTTCTGTATGTATATACACGCTTACTCACAGTTTTTTCCTTGTTGTAGCTGCTGAACTAGTATTAGACAGCAATAAAAAAGACCAAATGCTCACTGATACACTTCATCCAGTTGTACAGACAAGATTAGGAACTCTCAGACTTTTATGACCATTAGCCTTATTCCCTCCTTAAAAAGCCCGTCATTTGACGTCACGCAACAACAAAAAAAAAATACAATGTCCAATCATAGGTGACACGCTATATTATAGCCACGCCCCCTACTGATCTCGCGTTACCCCGGGGATTTCTGACCGCGCGCAGGCTGGATAAATAGCACTAAACAGTGACTGTAGAGCACCACCTACTGTACATATACTGCACCACTTAGCACGTCAATTATAGGATAGCATCTCACATTTCATAAATACCCTGAATAAAGATTAAAAACATACAGTTTGTCGATTTTCACTTATATCATACGGATTTAAAGTTGTTCTTTATTTCTGAAAACATATGTTTCTCTAGACATAATAAAGTTGTTAATGAACATAAATAAATTGGTGAATGAATGAGTCGATCAACATTTTTCAAAAGGTGAATCTATATAATAGTTACATACACTACACTACACTACAAAAGTTAGTTAATCAAAGCATAATAAAAGTGTAATCAGGTTTTTTTGTTTAAAAAACAAAACCAAAAAAAACCCAACTCTTAAAATTCTTCCTCGCTCGATTCTGACATTTAACAAATGCAAAAAAAAAGTTAATATTTATTGACTTAAAACAGAAAAAAGTTTACTCTGATTTAATGTCAGACAGTAAAGAATAAAAGTATTTGTGCTTTAAAAAAATGTAAGTGTATGTAAATACTTGGTTTCAACTGCAATTACAGTCCCTGAGTTTTTGTCCTGATACACACATCGCAGGTTATTATAATAAATATCCTAAGTAGCAAATGCACATATGTCTAATGCTGTACTCATTCAACATCATCAGAACATCCTTAATGCTGTACATCTACCCTACAAACACATCAAAGCTTATCCAGGAAAACTCATCAAACACAAAAGCTGTTTTCTAAAAAAGTGTTGAATATAGCATGTACTTATCTGAATACTGTACTAAAGGTGAAAGAAAAAATTATTAACCTTCACACCTGAGTGGATATAAGAAATGTTTAAAACAGTGAACTATAATTAAATATTGGATGATTGAAATGCTAGCAACACTCATGGCCATCGATTTCTCACTGAATATTTAAATAATATAAAATATTATTTAATATGTAATTAATTAATTTAAAAAGCCTTAACATTTTATGCTATATATTAGGCTATATACATTTCTTTAAATAAAACATAGAAGCTGTAATTAATAAATTGGAGAAATCTGACAATATACTTATATATATAAAGCTTTTCTTCAATATAAAGATTTATAAAGAACACCAGACAATTAGGAAACATCAAATATAATACACAATGGACAGAAAAAGATCAGCTTTAGAGTCTACAAAGTGACAAAGGAATGAAAGATCCAACAAATCAGATCATGCCGTGAGCTACAAGTTAGCCACAACTATACTGATCTAATGATATTCTGAAAGTATTTTTAAAAAATAATGAAATCTTGAAATTTTTTTGGCTGAAATAACTATTATAATCTTGTGAAAACTAGAATGTGAATCTTTGTACAGTAGAGACATTGGACCCTGATCATGTGCAGCACTTACAGTCACTTACTTCAACACTGGGTCATATTAGTACCCACCCATATTAGTGATGTATGCTGTACTGTAATTGTTGGTGTTGGGTTACGTGTGTCACCTGAGCTTTAACTTAAAACAATACATTGACCATGTCAAAGCAGCATATAAAGTGTAATTAATTAATGAATAATAAATTGTAGTGGCACCTTGACTGAGCTATTTGCTAGTTATTTAACATGATCCATAATTTTCATTACATTAATGTACAAGTAACTAATGTAATGTACCAGGTGAAATTATACTGGTAACAGTAATCAGTATTTAAATTTAACACAATGTATTTTAACTAGTAAGTAAGCAAACAGACAAATAAATATAGTAAAGTAGTTTTCCATCTTTATCGGACTCTGGAATCTGTGGTAAGATACACATCTGAATGAAGAAGTGCTCTTTTACAATCCACTCATTTTGTTAGTGTAAGCTGTTTACAAAAGAGGGACTGGTGGCAGGTTTTTCACAAGAGTGTGCTCAGTTCTTTCTAATCACACCCTGACTGTGTTCCCAAACACACCTCAGACATGCTTTGTGTCAATTTCTAGGTGACACAACTAATTGGATTTTAAGTGTAATGCAAACAATAATAATAACAATAAGTTGCTTTTGTCATAGTACTTAAAAATGCATACTTTTTTCTTTAAAATGGCAGAAAATGTTATGGCTATACGTACATTTTATGTGGCGTCTGATTCTAGTCTTTTTTTCTCATTAATCTACACTCAGTATCCCATAATGATGAAGTGAAATCAATATTTTACAAAGTTTTTATTAAAAAAAAAAGGATAAACAAAATATCCTAAAGTATTCAGACCATTTGCAACAATACTTGAACTTTGAAGCCAGTGCCTCCCATTGATCGTTGCGGTGTTGTTTTGTCATGTTTTCATTGTGTACGTGTTCATCTATGTGCTCTTTATTTCGCACGTTAATGATGTAAGCAGACAGCGGGAGATGACCGAGTAAGCTGAACCCGGAAAAAGACAGCAGCACTCAAAGATGTAAAAGCCCAGAACACATGCAGAGAAGAGACAAAGAATAAAACTGCAGAATGATGTGCAATGTTTTAAAACAATGAAAATGTTTTGAGTGTTTTAAAATATAATTGGCTCATGATTTCTTTGGCTGTTAATGCATGAAACATAGTGTTTAACAAGTTGATGGTATAAAAATACTCAACTGAAATGCTTTCCACTCAAATACTCAATTCAACTTAATTCAGGTTTTTCTTTATATAGCGCGTTTAACAATGGTCATTTAAATTAGGGAATCAAATATCGCTGCATAAAAATATAATTGCATGTCTTTTTACAATTGAAAATTTGGCACTTTTGGCTAAAAAACCTGAATAAAACAGCCAAATCCATCTAATATTTAAAAAATGTTTTAGTTATAGCAAAAGTGTCTAGTGAAATTGCAGAAAAGTGGAAAAAAGTCCAGAAACCCTAAGAAAAAGTGCATAAAGATGTAGAAAAGTGCAGTTGTAAAAAAGTCAGAAGCAGAGTTGATGGAGCTTTTGAAGCTGAACCATAATCCTCAGCTGCTCTCCAAGTCTAGGCATCATCACTGACAAAACAAAGCAAAGGAATATTATGAATTTAATAATTTATTAAATTAAACCTATACGTTATTCTTTCAAATTAAATAATTATGTGACAATAATGATCCATCACATTTTCACAACACATCTATTCAGCAATATTCATTCGACCAGTCCTGTTTATCTATGTACAGCAGTTAAGGTTTGACTCTTACACTGTACCGACGCTGGCTTGGAGTAGAAGAGCTTCATTCACACCACCACCATTCACATAACCATTAGCCTTCACATCATCCAGGTCCTCGCTAATAAACAAAAATTATGTAATTTAGTGCCAGGCAATGTGTATAATTTGATGTACTTATGCTCATTAAGTTAAATTAATAAACATTAACCATAAAACACAACATTATTATTGTAAAGAAAAATCATGAAGTAATTTCAGGCATGATATATATATATACACTGAACAAAAATATAAACGCAACACTTTTGTTTTTGCTCCCATTTTTTATGAGATGAACTCAAAGATCTGAAACATTTTCTACATACACTAAATAACCATATCTTTCAAATATTGTTCACAAATCTGTCGAAATCTGTGATAGTGAGCACTTCTCCACTTCTCCTTCGCCGAGATAATCCATCCCACCTCACAGGTGTGCCATATCAAGGTGCTGATTAGACAGCATGATTATTGCACAGGTGTGCCTTAGACTGGCCACCTGTAAAAGGCCACTTTGAAAGGTTCAGTTGAATCACACAGCACAATGCCACAGATGTCGCAAGTTTTGAGGGAGCGTGCAATTGGCGTGCTGACAGCAGGAATGTCCACCAGAGCTGTTGCTCGTAAATTGAATGTTCATTTCTCTACCATAAGCCGTCTCCAAAGGTGTTTCAGAGGATTTGGCAGTACATCCAACCGGCCTCACAACCGCAGACCACGTGTAACCACACCAGCCCAGGTCCTCCACATCCAGCATGTTCACCTCCATGATCGTCTGAGACCAGCCACTCGGACAGCTGCTGAAATAATCGGAGTGCATAACCAAAGGATTTCTGCACAAACTGTCAGAAACAGTCTCAGGGAAGCTTATCTGCATGCTCGTCGTCCTCATTGGGGTCTCGACTTGACTCCAGTTCTTCATCGTAACGGATTTTGACAGATTTGTAAACAATATTTAAGAGATATGGTTATTTTGTTTATGTAGAAAACGTTTCAGATCTTTGAGTTCATCTCATTAAAAATGGGAGCAAAAACAAAAGTGTTGCGTTTATATTTTTGTTTAGTATATATATATATATCACATAAACTAATGTATTCTTTCTAACTACAGTAACATAAAAGATTAGCATTTTTGTGGGGGTATCTGCTTATCTGTTTAAACACATGGTAAAAAAAATAAAAATAAATCAACACCTGGATTTAACTAAGTATAAAGTTAAGAGCCTTCCATTAGATAAATGTTGCAGTTATTCATATGGTTTCCATTTCTTAACTGACCATGTCAGAAGACATATTCTGTGGTCAAGGCAAAGATGTTACAATTTTACTAATGATGGCCTGCATCAAAAAACAATCAGGGTAGGAAAAGGGGCGACAGAAGCAACCATAGATTACAGTCTTGTAGTTTTTGTAGGTTCAGCAATGTTATGTGCCCAAAAAATAAGGTCAGGTGACTGAATATACTGAATGACCAGGATATTCCATCAACTAATTTTTTCTTTCCTGATGGCATGGGCATATCCCAAGATGACGCTGGCAGTATAATCAGATAATACATGATTTTCCCACATGAATTGGCCACAACAGAGTTCAGACCTCAACCTCATTGAGAATCTTTGGGATGTGCTGGAGAAGGCTTTATGCAGTGGTCCGACTCTCCTATTATCAATACACCATTTTGGAAAAAAAAAAGGTGACTCTGGATAGAAATAAATGTTGTGATCTTGCATAAGCTTGTTAAAAGCAATGCCTTGGACATAATCAAAGCAAAACCTTATGTCTGTGTATGCTACTTCCCTACTTCTATAAACTAATAATGACCCTAATGACCCTGTTGCCTTGCACCTCTAGGATCCGGGTTCGATTCCCGCCTCTGTGTGCATTGAGTCTGCATGTTCTCCTCATGTTTGGTGGATTTCCTTCCTTTCCTCCCACAGTACAAAGGCATGCAGATTAGGCTAACTGGCATTTCCAAATTTCCCATAGTGAATTATCGTGTGTATGTGTGTGCTGCCACGGATTGGCACCCCATCCAGAGTGTACCCTGCCTTGTGCCCCAAGACTCTTAGATAGGCTCCAGGCCCCCTGTGACCCTGTATACAGGATAAAGCAGTATAGACAATACGGGGGATAGAGTAAGCTATTTACTCTTGTTTCTCTTCAGATCATATGAATAGCAAAAAAAATTTTTTTTTATGTGTACGGTTGCATGCAGAAATTTATTTTACATTTATATCTAAGATTTTTTTTTATTTTTATAAAGAAACAAAGCATTGGGTGTGAAAGCAGCCATAGTGTATAAATATCTGAGAGTTTGAAATATCAATAGAGTTTGAATAAACTCACCTATAACTCTTATCTGTACGATTGCCCTGCATCAATCTTTGGCAGACTCCCCCTATCCTCCTTTTAATCCATAACCACAAAGGAGAACAAAATTACTTCATTATTATCAACTAAATCTATTCATCTGATGTTAACGTGATCAGATGGCAAATTAAACTATTCCAGTTTCAGTCTTGAGAGTGATGCAGAATTACCTTTGGTTAAGGAAGTAACAGATTGCAATCAAGACTAAAATCGGAACTACAATCAGGACTACAATCACCACTTCAATTTTGACTCCAGAAACTCTTGTGATGGAGGTGGTATTTTCTGTTAAACAAAGAAAACAATGAAAAATTCTTCTGTAAATCCTAATATAGAGTTTATCTTAAATGAGAAATAGAAACATTACACAAACTACTTACTTTGCCTCTCCACATCTCCTTGGCTTGAGAAATCATTGATCACTTGAGAAAGGAAACAAAACACAAACAATTAATGTGTGTTTTTTGGTGCCATTAATACAAAAAGGTTTACTAGTTTACTTGTGTTGCTTAATGCACAAAACTGTGGCAATTACTCTGCCATCTACATTAGAGGTTGGCCAATTATTGGGCTGGCTAATTATGTGGGCCATTGTTTAGCAAAAGAAGGTCCAGGCAGGGGTGGAAAATGCCTGTTCTGGCAAGTTATTAGGTATGCATCTCTGGAGGGCTCCCAAGTTCCCTCTTCTCCTGGGGCCTTGCAAATACTCCAGCATGCCCACTATGCCTGGGTAAGGGCTCAAGGGAGCACAACTTGAGTTGCTGCCCAAAAGCCCTGGGAGAGAGACGCTACTGTTGGTATCATGACCATTTTATATATATATATATATATATATATATATATATATATATATATATAAAAAATACACTACCGTTCAAAAGTTTTAGAACACTTTCTAACTCCATGATCGTTCCTGATTTTTATTTCTTTCTACATTGTAAAGGAATGCTGAAGGCGTCCAAAAAATGCATTAATCTCCTTTGAACAGTTAATGGTGAGATGTTTCTGCTACTTCTGCTCTGTAAAGACTTCATAACGCCTCTAATCTGAGGTGCTTTTTTGTTAATTGGTCATTTTTCAGGCTGATAACTCTAAATGAACTTCTCGTCTGCGGCAGAGGTAGGTTTTGGTCTCGCCCTCCTGGGACGGCCTTCATGAGAGCCAGTTTCATTATGGTGCTTGACGGATTTTGCGAATGCACTTGACAATACTGTTCTTGCAAGAACTATTACAGAAAGGCTGACCTCTGTGTCTTAAAATAACAACTAACTGTTGGTTTTCTTGTTGTTACGTAATTACCTAATTCCATATGTGTTATTTTATACTTTTGAAATCCCCAGTATTGTTGTAGAATGTAGAAAATAAATCACTAAACAAAAACAAAGAAAATTCCAAGTGTTCTAAAACTCTTGAACGGTAGTGTATACACACACACACACACACACACACAGCTTCTATTAGTATATTCTGTTTTTAACTTAATTATACTCTACAGGGCAATTAATTTCTCGCATCTTAAATCATGTTTCTTAAATCTTTTTACATTCACGGGCAGTTGTATAAGCATTTTGCAGCATATCATACTATGTGCATTGTGTTAAATTTGAGTAAGTGTAAGTTTATTTTGGCTCCTTTATAGAAGATGGTGCTTTAGAAATTAAACTGAAAGCACAGAAATACTAATCATAAACACACACACACACATATACACACACACACACACACACACAGAGTACATACCTTGGTAAATGTGTTGAAACTGCAAGGGAAAACAGTAATAATTATTAAATCACTTCAAATAGAATACATTTTTAAGCATATGGCATAAAAATACAAACCTTGTGGCCTGATCCATGACACGTCACAAGAGAGTAAAGCTTGATGCATTTAGAAAGCGTGATGTTTTCACTGGTGACATCAACAACCAGCCCGGTCCGATTCCTAACCTGTCCATCTGATAAAAACTCCTTTGCCTAAAAAAGAGGAGAGAAACCCAGACTGATGGCTTCAGCATATAACAGTATCTAATGTGCCTCTGATAATTAAAAAGGATGACCATGATGTCTATGTCTCTGTACATCAGTGTGTGTTACTCTTAAATAAATGAGAAATGTATTTTTATCTTCTTTTTCCACTGCTTCTCATCAAACTACCAAGAAACTGGTCCTTATCACAGCTTCAAGCACAGTGAATTGTTTGTTAAGATTGTTTTGGAAATAACAATCATGAAGAATGATATAACAGAGATACATTATATGGGAAAAAGTATTTCCCCAAACGTCCACACTGAACTCATCAAACCATGTCTTTATAGTCCTTGCTTTGTGCACTGGGGCTCAGTCATGTTGGAATAGAAAAGGGCCTTCAGCAAACTGTTGCCACAAAGTTGGAAACGTGGCATTGCTCAAGATGTCTTGGTATATTGAAACATTAGGATTGCCCTTCACTGGGGATTAGGCGCCTGATTGATTAAAACATCTGAATTCAATAATTAACAGGTTTGGCCAAATACTTTTGTCCATATAGTGTATATGCGGCTCAATACAAAACATTTTGGTTTAATTTTTTTTTTAAGGTAATTGTTGAGTTCTTGTATTCTAAGTGATTACATGTATTTAATGTCTATAAAATCTTTTCCCAGATGTTCCAGATTTTAGAGAGTTTGTTTGATGTTTAACAAAATAATTGATTAATATGCATCATTATAGCAATACTACACCATTACACTGTCCAGCTCTAATCGCTGCTAAGCTGCTAAGAGTAAACACATTTGGTCTTACCTCATTGTACCAGGCTTGTTCACAGTCCTTGTCGCCTTGTAAAACAGTCACCAGAAAAGGCACCAACACGTAGGTGAAATGACCGCCAGCAGAAATGTTTGTGCAGGATACAGTAGTGATGTTCTCCATGGCACAACTCTGTAAACAGGATTTATACACACATACTGTATATATAATTGTTTTGATTTATACATACATTGCTTTAACCTTAAGTTTATATACAGATGGACACACACATTGATACTATTTCGAAAAGAAAGAGACAGACAGAAACATTGCCCACGAATACAGTAAATTAAAACCGTCTTAGGAGAAGGACCCACTGCAACAATCTGTAAAGTGTCGGACTCCTGGGGGACAGCGAGAGGCTCAAAATATCTGAATCAGTACAGTACAGCGTGGCAGACTATCTGAGCACGGTGACTGACCCAAAGCTAAGAAACACCCTGACGAAGTACAGACTCAGCGAGCAGCGTCTGGCCGTAGAGAGAGGGCGACACAGACTGACCCGTCTGCCCCGAGGGAAGAGACTGTGCCAGCGGTGCATGCTCAATAAAATAGAGATAGATCTGCACTTCCTCACTGAATGTCCGAAATATCATCACATTCACACTGAATTCTTCACCAAATTCAATAAAATCATCCCCAACTTCAACTGCCTCCCTCGAACACACACACCTGCCACCATGTGAGGGGAAGCGAGTGACCACACCACATGATATCACACACTGATCACTGTTATTATTATTACTATATATATATATATATATATATAGTGTCTAAAGACCTGGTCACGGGCACTCAGTAAACAGGCACTCAGACATCGTTATGCAACTGCCACACAGCTGCAGGCCCGTTTACGAGATGCGAGGGGTACTAGGGTTTCCAGACAAACCATTCGCAACCGACCCCACCACTTTGGCTTGAATGTCAGACGACCGTTGCTGGTGACTCCACTGACACCAAGACACAGCCGTGAATGTTTGCAGTGGGCACAAGACCATGTGACCTGGACAATGCAGCAGTAGTCTACCGTCCTGTTCACTGATGAATGTCGGGTCACCTTACACAGAGAAGGTGAGGTGAGCGATACGCTGAGGTCAACATGGTCCCCAGGGTTTGCTTTGGTGGAGGAGGTGCAACAGTCTGGGCAGGCATCACCAGTCAGCGCAAAACAGATTTAGTTTTTGTAGATGGCTCAGTCACTGCACGTTCTTACCTCAGAGACGTCATAGAACCCATCATCATCCCCCAATTCTGCCAGCACACCCCCAAGTTTCTGTTGATTTATGATAATGCTCCTCCACATCATGGCAGAATTATCACAGCTCGACTTCAGGTAGTTGGAGTGCCTGATATGGTATGGCCATCAATGTCCCCTGACCTGAACCCCATAGAGCACGTCTGGGACCAGTTGAAGCAGAGACTGGATGATCGTACCCCACCCCCACGTGACCTGGCAGAACTGCGTGTATTGTACGGTTAAATGTACAATAACTGCATGCTACATGTGAAGCAAGACATTTCTCCCAAGTCAAGTCAATCAGATGATGAATCATTATATCACAACTTAAACGTGTTGTGTAAACCTAATTACAGTCCGTGTTTATTATTATTATTATTATTATGCTAACATGCTATGCTAGCAGGCCCTTCTACCGTACTTTAAACATCACATTAGAAACATTTCGGACACCGAAAAAACACTCACAGATACAGTGCACAAGGTTTACTTGAAATAAATAAAGAATGTAGTTTTAATAGATATATCTATATATAATTGCAGTCATTCATCGCTAAAGTTGTACGAGCCCGTATGCTTTTTTTTTTTTTTTTAATAGAGACATACCTACGGTATCTCTAACTGGACAAACTTTGTTTATATCGACTTCAAACATATCGAACCATGACAGTTCCTCTTTGAAGTACATTTAAGGCAAATAGGTGAACATATCACCAGACTCAATATTCGTTCCAAACGTTCCTGTTGAATGCAGAGGGGCGGCAAAAGCTGAAAAACGGACTTTACTGGAGTGTTTTACATAAATCAATCAACCGAAGCATTAATTAGTTGTTTAAATGTTACGCCTCAGCTATAAGCAGACGAGCAGCGCAGTTCAGGACCGATGTTCTGTCGATTTTTGCTGCCTTGTCAAAAAATGCTACCGTAGCAAAAATCGATAGCAGAGTCTATCAATTTACGCTATCAAATTACGTACGGTAAACCTTTTCACCGGGGTAATGGCGCAGAAGTTAGTTATGATTTCATTTGCACTTATTGTTACTAACGTTTTTTTTAATTTATAAATTTTAATTTAATTTAATTTAATTTAATTTAATTAAAAAAAAAAAGAAAAAGAAAAGGTGAGCAGGCTTACCTTGAAACTTAGCAGTATTTTCTCCGAGGTTTATTAACTTTAAAAAAATGTATTATGTGTAGTGTTATGTAGTATTGTGATGTTTTAAAGTAACACCATGGGGCGTTATTTCGGTTCACAGTATGTTGTACTACTGAATGTGGATAGAAAAAGCTATACCGTGACTTTATCGGCGTGTATGTCGTTAAAATGGTGAGAGTGATCACGACTGTAACGTCCTGACTATTCTCCGCCAGACTCCGCCCAGTGTTCACAAATGTCTCGAGTTTCAAGTGTAACGACAATATAAACTAAACCAAGATATTCCCTATAGAAATCTAAACTATTTAAAAACGAATCTGTCTTTTTTATATTTTAATATACACTAAAAAAAGTCAAAAGCGTACGATTTTAATGTCAAATAACTAATCACCTCGTCCTCCAGAGTTTTCCTGGATCACACTGCACAGTTGGTTTTTCCTCTTCATTATTACACACGGTACAGTTTTCCTCACAAGATTTATAATCCACAGAGTGACACACAGTCCTGGTACCATCTCCCATAATTCCATTTTTTTATTCTGACTGCACACCGAAAACGAAAAGCTATATGCAAAGATGGCGTTGTGAACCGAATGGGGGATGGGTGGAACCGACAGAACTGTTGCTGAGAGTGACGTGGTTGAGGAATCAGCCTATCAAAGCCGCACTTACGTACTGTACTAGACTAGGATGTTATCCTTCAGGAAAAAAAAAAACAATCTGAGAAGGCATGTGAACATTGCATCATAAAGCCGTTTTTTTTTTTTCAGGAATGAGAATACCAACAGCTAGAGCCAAACAAATCATGGTCATATATGAGCTCTACATAGAGTGTAAGTACAATCATGGGTAAAATACAGATCTGACAGAAACACAGAGGAACAACACACACAGATAATGTGTATTAAATTACAGAGTTTATTACTATTATAAACTATTATTACTATTATATATTTGTTATCTATATAAACTGTCTCATGTATTTAAACCAGCAGTGTAAAACCATAACCTGCTCATATACAGTATGTTTATTAAATATGTAAAAAAAAAATTATATTTCAATTTACTCTTTTAAGTACGTATATATAAAACTTGTACTCACGTTTTTTTTTTTGTTTTGTTTTTTGGTTTAAATGGTCAATTGTAATTAAAAAAATATATATAAAATGTAATCAGGGCCACGCGATGCTTCTTGAATGACTTATTTCACACTGATTCTTCGTCCTTCCTTTCTGTTATGATGAAGTTGCAAGGTCCCGCCTACATGTCAAGTTAACAAAAAAAAAAAAAAAGAGGCGCAGGCTCTGAGAATGTGGCTCGGTTTATACTTTGAAGCATTTTAACTTGACCTCCATTAAAATAAAATTGTATCTATATAACGCCTTTAACAATAGTTATTGTCGCAAAGCAGCTTTACACAAACTTAGATAGATAGATAGATAGATAGATAGATAGATAGATAGATAGATAGATAGATATGGAATTAAGATTGAAATATGTGAGGAAATATGTATAAATCCCAATTAAATACAATTTGATTTGAATATGATGAATTTAAATAACAATGATTTCTGCGTCTTTAGACAGAATAAAGCTGTTTTTGAAAATAAATAATCAATAAACACTTCAGTTAATGAATTAATCACGGTGACAGATTTATTTATTTATTTATTTAAGTTGAATCCATATGATACTGATCCACTCAAGAGTAATTAATTAGTGTCTGACTAAAAGTACAATAAAATGTTACTCACTTTTCTTTGTTTAAAAACGCTCAACTCATAAAATCCAGCGGTCCTGTGAAAGGCAGACTGAGAGAGGGTTTTCTTCCTGAACAGAAACGTTTTTCGCCTCAAGGACAGAAACCTTTTAAACCATGCTCCTGACGCCATCTGCTGGTTAATAACTGCACCTCAGCCATTTCTGCTCATCATTGACTGGTCTCCATTTTGAACTTGGGGAAAAGCAAAGAAAACAATCGTCACCTGCCTAATATCAAGTAGGTCCCCCCCATTTGCCCATTTGAGTAATGAATGACCTGCCGCCAGTTCACCGGTTTTCTTTCCTTGGATTTCTTTTGGTATGTCCTGACCACTGCAGGAACATCTCACAAGAGCTGCAGTTTCAGACTTGCTCTTGCCCAGTCCTCTAGCCATCACAATCTGGCCCTTGTTAACTCAAATTCTTAAAAATGTTTCCCGTTACCAAGAGCATAAACACACACGTTTTCATTGAATTAAAAGAGCGTAAAAGTATAAAACTGTATTAAGGCACATCATCTCTAAGTACATTTAGATTACAGTGTTATTAACAGTTAAAAATATATGTATGACAAACAATTCTTCATTAGCTGTATCTGTATAAAGACAGAAGCAGTGATATAAACAGTCAATAAACAGTCAATACTTGAGTGAAAACTCATTGCTTAAAATGCAGTTTTATAAGAAAAGAGCTGTTAGGTTTTACTGAGTATGCTGGAGAATATGAGTTCTTCTGGTAACTTTGTCACTCTCGCTCCTTTCTATTTTTTATGCAAATCCCAGGAGCATACATTTGGTTTTTTGTTTCCATCTGAAAACTGATCAAGATCATTCACAAGTAAATTTATTACACCTCTCTTACTCACTCATTTATGTACATGGTACACTCTGGAACAGGTGCTAATCCATCACGGGGCCTGCAGGCGGGCGCTTGCTCAATAGTAAAATATTACAATAAATATCGCAAGCAGCATCTAATGCTGTAACCTTCATCTAACCTACAGGAAGACATTAATAGTGTACATCTAGCCTACATCACAGCTTACCCTGGCAAATCATGGGTAAAATACACAAAATCATTTAACACAAAACCTGTTTTATATTACATTGTTGGATATCTCACATATTTTATCGAACATACTGGAGGTGGGGGAAAGAACTTATATGGGTTATTAGCATTAACTAGTTGGTGTGAGAAATGTTTAAAGTAATGAACTATAATTAAATGTTGGATGATTGGGATGCTACAATAGCAAATGTGACAATCAATTTCTCACTTAATATAAAGTTATATTAATATTTTAAGCTGTTTATTATGCTATATACATTTCTTTAAATTAATTATACTGTAGAAGCTATAATAATAATTTGTATTTACTAAGCTTTGATCATACAATGTTATAAAGATAACCAGACAGATACTGTAACTTACATAACAGTGATTTTAATGTGTTTAGAAAGTGACACTGATAAAACATCAAGAATTTAACACACAATATACAACACAAGGAAAAATTAAACAGCTTTATACTCTACAGACAAAGGGATGGGATTTGGCAAATCAAATCAATAAGTTTAGCTACAAGTTAATCATAAACTAATCTTATAATCAGTATTTCTGTGTATATTCGGTTAGAAATTTCAGGCCTATTTGGTTAAAAAGGGGGGACACCATCTTGTGAAAACTGGAGTATAAATCTGTGTGCAGTGGAGATATTGGACCCTGATCATGTGCAGCACATACAGTCACTTACTTGGGCACTGGGTTTAGTAACCATCCATATTAGGGATCAATTCTGTAATTGCTGGTGAGCTATAACTTAAACTGACACAGTCTAAATCAAAGCAGAAAGTAGAGTGCTATTAAATAATGCTAAATGTTTAATTGTGGTGTTATCATTTTTGCAAGTATTTTTGCAAAAATTGGGTTAATATTAGCTGTTCTGGATTATAATATGTTGACTTATGTTGGTTTGCTAGCTTTGATATTAGAGCAGTGAACTACACCAATAAAACAGCCAACATATACAGTGCATCCGGAAAGTATTCACAGCGCATCACTTTTTCCACATTTTGTTATGTCACAGTCTTATTCTAAAATGGATTAAATTCTTCTTTTTTTCAGAATTCTACACACAACACCCCATAATGACAACATGAAAAAAAGTTTACTTGAGATTTTTTCAAATTTATGAAAAAAGAATTGAGAAAGCACATATACATAAGTATTCACAGCCTTTGCAAAATTGAGCTTGATGAATCCTGTTTCCCCTGAGCATCCTGTTTCTGCAATTTTGCAAAGGCTGTGAATACTTACTGTATGTACACGTGCTTAATTTTTTTAATTTAACGTAATTAATTTTAGAATAAGGCTGTGACATAACAAAATGTGGAAAAAGTGAGGAGTTTTTCCCTCCAATTCAATAATACACATACAGTACATGTGAGTTAGTAGACAGATAAAAAAAAAAAAAACAGATATACTTTAACCAACACATGGACATTAATCTGTACTTGTTTTAATTGTGAGTGAAAGTACATTTTGTATTTTGAAGGACAAAAATTCATTATTTTATATGGTTATATTTAGTCAAATATTAGTAATTTCTTCTGTAAAACAGACACTGATCAAAGTTTAAGTGTCATACAAAACACACAAAAAACAGACAGGCATTGCCTTCTTTTTGTCATACTATTTTGAAATGTATCTAATACCTATATAAATAAAATGCATATTATTATTATTATTATTATTATCATCATCATTAATGATAATAAATATTTCACTTTTAATATACAGTATTTATTTTATATACATTTTCACTTCAATTGGCAGAAACTGTTACTTAATGGGGTTAGAGATGGAATACGTTTGACTGACACAAGTGGTGGAACAAAGGACTCCAACAAGAATACTTTGGTTTATGAAATTTTATTTTACTTCGTCAGACTGGCCAAAGCCAAACCTTCCACCTGGTGACAATTTTAAATGAATGGGACATGATAAAGTAGCCTGAACTCAGAAGAAACAAGCAGCACTCAGACAGAGGAAGGCGCATAGACCACAGACATGTGGAAAAAAAGCAGATCATGAAAGTGCAGAATGATGTGCAGTGTTTAAAAAAAAGTTGAAAAATATTAAAAGTGTTATAGACTAGAAGTGTTAATGTGTGGATCATAATGTTTTACAAGTTGATGGCATAGTAAATGTTATGCTATGTCAAGTATTGCCTTCGTAATGGTTTCCACCAAAATACTCAATTCAATTTATTTTATATAGCACATTTAACAATGGTTCTTCAAATTGGGGCATCAAATACTGCTGCAAAGTGTGAAAAAATATTGCATGTCCTTTGACAATTGAAAGATCGGCATTTCTGGTTAAAATTCTGCAACTACAATCTATTCAATATTTAAAAGGCAGAAAAAAACATGTAAGTGCAGAAAGATTTATAAAGTGCAGAAGAAGGGACGGAACTTCTAAACATCATCCTCATGGACTCAGGACTCATCACTGACAAAACAAATACATAAATATTATTAGTTAAATAATTTATTTAATTTGATCTAATATCCATACATAGTTCCTTCTAATATTAAAAATGACATAATACTAAAAATTACATAATCAGTATTTATCTATCAGATAATCTAGACATCCAGCAATATTCATTCCATCAGTCCTGTTTACCTAAATGTACAGCACTTAAGGTTCTTACTTTGTATCGACAGTGGCTCGACGTGGAAGAGCTTCCTTCACACCACATCATTCCTATTGCTCGCCCTTGATCTCTTTCTAATAAAGAAATAATTATTTTATTTAGCTCCAGTCAGTATGTACAACAAATTGACGTGCTTGTTATAATGCGAAATAAAGAAGCATTTAGCATAAAATATAAAATCCCATATGAACTAACATCTATTTATTTTTTATATGTTACTGTAGATACAACATTAGCTTTTTTTTTTGCATGTGCGCTGCTCAACTTCTGTAAATAATTAAATACCCTCACATGACAACAACAACAACAACAAACTTCAATATGTTGTGATGTTTTCAGGTACATTCAGATCAGCTACAGAGTTCTTCTGTTAGGTTTTACTGACCATGCTGGAGAATACTGTATGAGTTCTTCTGGTAACTTTGTCACACTCACTCCTTTCTATTTTTGTCTAGACCTGAGTAACTGATCAACCCCAGATCATAAAACTGCTCCCAGAGGCTTGTAGAGTGGACACTATGCATGATGGGTGCATCGTTTCATGCACTTCCCACCGCTCTGGAATTAGATCAATCTGGAATCCAGCTTTCCATTGCTCGAAAAGTCCAATCTTTATTAAAATTTTTTTTTTTTGATAAGTGTTTTTTTTTTGGCCACACAACTGTTTAGTCCCAATCCTGTGAATTCTCATCACATTGTGCTCATGAAGATGCTTTTACTTTCATTATGATGATTTCATTTAATTTCATTCTGGTTACATCTTTACTAAACATGCAAGTGATCTCTTTTTATGATTTCTCTTCTCTGACCACATTTCTTCCACGAAGTTAAAAGTTCAGAACAATCCTTGAAGGTTTTAAAAATGTGTTGAACTGTTCTTAACTTGATTCCAGTAATTTAAAATGTCCTTCATTGTTTTCAGTGCTTGATGCAGCCCAATAGTTTTAAAGTATAATAAATGTCATGGAATAATCACTATACCATATTTTCTACCATAGTTATACATTATTCTTGCTACGCTTTTAGCTTTTTTTTCACAAATCTGAAATTTGGTGCAAATTGTTTTTTTTCCCCCCAGAAAAACAATTTAGTATCTAAAAGGTACATTAAGCAAAATTAGTGTTTGGGGGAGTTCTTTCTTTTACACAGATCTCATCTTGCCCCTTACATCTGGTGGGTTCTTACACACACAAAACTTTTTTTTTCTTCTTGTCTGAGGGGCTTAAGATTGCAACCATACAGAAAGTAGCTGAAAGATGAGAGGTATAGAGAGCTCCCACCAACCCTGACAAAAACCGGTAGCTAACGAAAACAGAATACACAAAACAAAAAATTCAAACAATTAAATTTTTTAACTTTATATCAACCAATGAACAATCATTAAGAAAATGAAAATTATAAAAAAAAAAAACAGAACATAATAAAAAATTAAACGGTTGCGGAAAAATCTTTTATAATTTTCCCACCCACTCAAATCCAGATTTATAAAAACATAATAATGGTTTAGTGAAAAAATTAACAAAATGTATATTTACCTTTGTTTTATGAAGCGCCAGGCTCCAATCAGGACCACAATCAGAACAAAGCCAAGCAGGACTACGATGATGATGATGGTACTTGTATGAGCTTTAATAAAAAAAATAAATTAATAATAAACAAATAATACAAAATAAAAACTATAATCTCTGGTAAATCCTACTTTACATTTTAATTTAACTGCTAACTTATCCTATTAGTGCCTCTATCTATATGTCTCTGTATATAAACGCCAAATATGAAGATATAATTCAATATTTAACCTTAAAAACAGAACACAGACTATATACTCACACTGAGCCGAGTCGGGTGACACTGTGGTGGTATTTGCTAAAGGAGAAAAAGTGGAAGAGACGAAGCACAAGTCATCTAAGCTGAATCACTGATTCAATTAATTGAAAAGACCAAATTCAAGTAAATTCCATAATCAATTTAATCACACAGCTAGTTGTGGTTATTAGTCTTTCAGCTGCTGGGTCGCCGCAATGGACCATCCGATCCAGACACAACAGGCACAGGTTTTATGTCAGATGCCCTTCCTGACACAACCATTCCATTTTATCCAGGCTTGGGACGGGCACTGCATCCAGTGACTGGGGTTTGGGCATTGGGTTGCAGTTAACCCCCGGGCCTTCTGCATGGCAGGTGAGAAACTAGCACTGGGCCACCAATATCCCCCTATACAGCTCTACTGTAACCAATGTCATGTTTTATTTTGCTCATCCCTCTCTACTGCCCTGTTTTCAACTACACAGCCAATAACTGTACACACTCTGCTATTTTCTTTACTTTTAGTTTATATTATTCACCCTTTTTTAGGCTTTCCATTTTGGGATTATTTTAAAATGGTAAATCATGAGCAGAAAAAAAATAATGCCACACCACCTCAAACTATAAAGCATATTGCATCTTAAAAAAGTAATCTTGCAAATATTTACCTTCATACATGTTAGCAGCACCATGGGCTTTTGCGGTGATGTTGCGAACTACACACCCACAAACAAAGAAAATGTAACCATAATGCATTTACTGCTAACATATATACTGATCTGTTTTAAGCACACTTGTTGTACAGAAGTGTAACACACAGAGTGGACGTACATACCGTTAAAGATAAATCTGCTCTGTAAAAAGTAAAGAAAAAGATTTTAGACAAATCAAAAACCGTCATTTAAATCCACGTAAAAGTATAAAGAATTTGAAATTATTTTTAATGTACGTACCACATTACTTGGATTAAGACACCTTATAACATGCTGGATCCCATCCTCACAACGACTGTGATTCAGAATGCTTTTATGGCCCAGGTCAGTCCCATCCTATAACAGGATACATGCATAATGTGTAAAACAGTATGATACCTGTAGATAAAAGGTGTCAGTTCATCCCAGCATTCAGTGCATCGCAATATTTGCTTACAGCTGTAGTATGAAATGCCTGATTTTTTTAAATTTAAATAAATAAACAAATAAATAAATAAATAAATACTTCTCACCAGTTGTTTCCAGGAGTAATCACAGTCGTTTCCCACTAGGGAATACTCCTGTGGTATGGAGTAGATGTAGCGACCACCATAGTGAAGTTCAACACAAGTCTTGTTGATCTGCATCTAAAAAACAAGACAGACCATGTAAGAGGATAAAGCGTACATTATCATAAATTATAATACTACATACTGTACATAAAATCAAATACATATACTGAGCACAGAATACATTTTTGTTTGCTTAAACCTTTTTTTTCTTTGTGTGATGATAATCCACCCTCAAGATACAATTGTGCTCATGCAAAGGTCCATCATCCAGGAATATAACTGTATACTTACTGGGCCAGAGTATTACCTGCTTCAGAACCAGCTTAGAGCATCAGGCAAGCAGTTTGTATGAGAGATGTGGTCTGAGAAGCTATGATCATAAGCTATGATATCTTTGGACTATGGGAGGAAACCGGAGTACCCGAAGGAAACCGGAGTACCTGAAGGAAACCCACCAAGCACGGGGAGAACATACAAACTCCATGCACACAGAGACGGGAATCAAGCCTGGCCGGAAATTAAACCGGGACCCTGGACACTGCTAACCACTACACGACAATTTCCTGTGTCTCTGAATATTGTATTTCCTTTAAAAACACACACACACGCACACACATACATTTTTTTCACTGAGATCCAAAAAAAAAAGTCTGTCCTTGTTGATCAGTCTCACTCTCAGGTGATCTATTAGTTTATTCTTCTTGATGCACTACAGCTTTAGCAATAATTATGTTTGTATACACACACACACACATCTGACATACTTCGTACAAGATATCAATGTATTCGCTGCTAACAGTTTACTGTTTTTCAAACTTCCGGGCGGTGTCACACACACAGAGCCACGTGTTTGCAACGCGAAGCTCTCCCCGTCACTCAGATCTCTTTTTACATCCTGTCTCTCTCTGTCACTTAAACATGAGACAACGCAGATCCCCGAATTCATCTCCAATCCTTTCAGACATGTCCAACGGGTGAATAAAGGACGGAGATACAGTACCAGGTTGAGGAGAAACCCACCTGACGCGGTAAACCTCCACGATCCTACCACATAGCACTGCATTATTTTGTCAGCCCACGTGTGATGAGCTCATTACTAAACCACAACTTAACACTCACGCCGAGTAATCGATATGATCTACATTAATCAGACACTCGGGAGCAGAATATGGAGCGGAGCGCCGGTCAGCTCGTTTATAGCCACATAACCGCTTGTTCTGTCCACCAGCATCCAGTGACCCCGAGGAGGACTGGACATCTGACTGAGGTAAGAAGCCGTGTGAGCGCAGCTCGGAAATACAACATTGATTGGCGTTAGTAACAAAACATCACATCAGTGCTAGACATTAGCGCTAGAAGCACAGCTGAAGCGGAGATAAACTTAAATGATATTAAAGCAGGAATATGAATGAAAATCCAGACGTTTCAGTCTCTGGTTTTAATTCAAAGCGAGAAGCTCCAGCTTACCTTAAACCTCGGTAAGGGTCTTGTACTTTCACTGAGTTTCACTAACTAACCTCATTTGATGTCTTCGCTCGTCTTGACTACGTGTGGCTTAAAAACGTCCGAATGAACAAAGCACGCTTTAGTTTCATAAGATGGTTTCCTGCGCGCGACCACATCTACACTCCTCCCAGGTGTCGAATGTTTCAGGCCCTGTCACCCACTTCAGGTCTACAGTAAGGGCATCTGGTTTCAACCGCAAATACGCCCACCAAAACAGTAATTTCCTACAGAAATCTAAACGTAATCTGATTTTAACAAAAATTTCAAACATCTTTTGACATGCATTTAAAATTGTACCGCAGACACTTTAGCATAAACACAATTACCTCGTCCTCCAGAGTCTTCCTGGATCACACTGCACAGATTGTTTTTCCTCTTCATTATTACACACGGTACAGTTTTCCTCACCAGATTTATAATCCACAGAGTGACCCACAGTCCAGGTACAATCTCCCATATCTCCCATATCTCCCATATTTCCCCTTATTGAGTCTGACTGCACAGCAATGGTGGAAACTTTCAGCTAAAGATGGTGCAGTGAACTGTACGAGTATGGCTAAGTGCTGCACAGGAACTCTGCTCAATCACGTGGTTCAGACAGGAATTCCTCTTGGTTTCAATAACTATGTCTGCCAAATGCCTGTGGATATCGCATCATTAAGTGTTTTCTTTTCTAGACATGTGAATGCAAACCACTAGAGCCAAACCAATAATGCACATACTGTATATGAGGCACATACTCTACATATAGGGTAAGTAAAATCATGGGTAAAATACATAACTGACACACAGAGACATACGGTAGACATAGAAACAACCTGTGTATTCATTACAGAGTTTTATTACACCTTTATGTTATCTGTAAAAACGGACTCATGTAAGGCAGCAGTGTAAAATCATAACATGCTGATATACAGGATGTAAAATACGTAACTATACTCAGCAAAAAAAGAAACGCCCCTTTTTCAGGACTGTGTATTTCAACAATAATGTTGTAAAAATCCAAATAACTTTACAGATCTTCATTGTAAAGGGTTTAAACAATGTTTTCCATGCATGTTCAATTAACCATAATCAATTAATTAACATGCACCTGTGGAATGGTCGTTAAGACCTTAACAGCTTACAGAAAGTAGGCATTTAAGGTCACAGTTCTAAAAACGTAGGACACTAAAGAGACTTGTCTACCGACTGTGAAAAACACCCAAAGAGAGATGCCCAGGGTCCCTGCTCATCTGCGTGAACGTGCATTAGGCATGCTGCAGGGAGGCATGAGGACCGCTGATGTGGCTAGGGCAATAAATCGCCATGTCCGCACTGTGAGACGCCTAAGGAGGCGTCTCACAGTGAGACATGAAGGACAGCTGATCATCCTCGCGGTGGAAGACCACGTGTAACAACACCTGCACAGGATGGGTACATCCGAATATCACACCTGCGTGACAGGTACAGGATGGCCACAACAACTGCCCGAGTCACACCAGGAACACACAATCCCTCCATCAGTGCTCAGACTGTCCGCAATAGGCAGTCCATGAGGAGGAGATGCACTGCAGTACTTCAAGCAGCTGGTGGCCACCAGATACTGACTGGTACTTTTGATTTTGAGCCTCCCTTCATTCAGGGACACATTGAGAAACATTTTTACTTTATGTCTTATGGTGTTGACTCTTTTAGTGTTCATACAAATATTTACACATTGTTTACTGAAAGTAAAAACAGTTGAAAGTCAGAGGACGTTTCTTTTTTTGCTGAGTATATATATAGTACTATTACTACTATATACTCTATAATATATAAAGTATTCCCAATTACAATTTTAGGTAGTATATATCATGTACTCACGTTTTTTTGTTATTTTGATAAAGTGTGTCCAAAAATTGATAATGTGCAATTAACAAAAACTAAAAAAAAAAAAAAAAAACGACCAATCTGCTGATAGACTTTCTACCTCTTTCTTACCAATCGTAATGGTCCCACCTACAAGTCAGGCACAAAAAAAAAAGACCAATCAAATTTGAGTCTCGTCTCATGATCTAGCCATACCTTCCTTGTCTTTCTTTTTTTGGTGAACTGGATGATGAAACCAGCTGCTAAAACGCCTCTTTATGCTCCATCAGCAGCAGAAGCAGACTACTGATAGATCATCTGCTCCATGTGTCTGACAGCTTGTTTGACTCCACCTCACACTCGTTTTATAAAAGAAGTAATATTTTACAAATAAATATGAATATGATTGCAGTGGAAAAACACATATATATATATATATATATATATATATATATATATATATATATATATATATTAGTGCTGTCAAAATTAGTGCGTTAACGCATGCGATTAATTTAAAATATTTAACGCATTAAAAAAAATTAACGCAATTAACGCGGTTGCAGTTTTTTTTATTTCCTGTTGTGGCCGACGTGTATTCAACGTGCAAAGAAGTATGGATAAGACCAAGGAAGGACTTTTAGACGGAAAGTTTCAGTATAAAACTCTGCCGGATGGTTCTGTGGATAAAACAAAAGTAATCTGTACATTTTGCAAAGCCGAATTTAAATACCAGAGAAGTAATTCGTCTTTGACATATCACTTAAAAGCAAAACACCCCACCGAAACAATCTTTACAGGGCCTCGCCAATGTAAATTGCATTGATTGTTTTGAAATTCAAATGACACAAATGGCACATACCTGTGTTTTTATTTCTGTAATAAATATGGCTTTCAAGCCAACAGTTAATTTGGAGAATATTGATGGTTTATTGCAGGTATATTGTTTACATGAGAAAATCTGTGTTACAAGTTAAACAAAAATTCCAATAAACAATCATATTTGAATTTAAATAGTTTCATTGTCTTGAGTTTACATTAATTATTTACATTTACATATCCAAAAAGTTTCAGTGTTTTAATTGTGATTAATCGCGATTAATTGCAAAAAATTGTGCGATTAATTAGTTAATTTTTTTTAATCGATTGACAGCACTAATATATATATATATATATATATATATATATATATATATATATATTATATTATATTTCCGTGCCTCTGAAAAAAACAAAGCTGTTACTGAAGTTAAATAAATTAACAAATACATTTACTGATCATGGTGAGAGATGAATTTTAAGTTCTTTAAGTTGAGGTATAATACTGACCTTCACTCCAACAGTTAATTATTGTCTGACCAAAAGTATAATAAAATGCAATTTACATATCTTTGTTTAAAAAGTGCTCAACTCTTTAAAGGTTAGCTAACCTTAGCTAACAAATTTCACCAAACGAGAAAATATGGATCTGTCGGTCATGTAGAAAACAAAAGATAAATGTTATTACCCGTCAATCAGAAACAGAGCACCCTCTTCATTCATTTTCATGCCCTTGAGCTCAGAGAGGACCCTCTACTGTTGAACTGTGAACCGGAGGAGAGAGACGATTGAGAGTGCTTTGCTGTCAGCCGGCTTAAAGCCAGACCCACAGTGGTCCCTGGAGCTTGCTTTAAAAAAACAGGACTTGTCTCTGGATCTGTCCACCTGGACGACTCCTAAGCTGGGGGCGAACCGAGGAAAAGGAAGGGTGAGCAAGAGTTCTCTCTAGTTGGATCGTTTAACAGGCAGGAAGTTCCTGGAGCTCGCCTTGTCCCAGAGGTCGATATTTAAATGTTAAGCCTTCCAGAACCACCTAAATATACATGGGTTTTAGTGTATCCTATACTGATACTGCACCATCTCCTTGTCTTATATAATAGTTTTTTCATAATCATTTGATCTTTTGATTTTCTTCTCTTTGGCCATTTCTCAGAACGAAGCTCAACATCCCCCCAACAAAAATTACCATTCAAGTAGAACAGCAATGTATATGATGTGTAACAATTGAAATAAACATGAACTTAGACAAGGCTGCATGGTGGCTTAGTGGTTAGCACTTTTGCCTTGCACCTCCAGGATCCGAGTTTGATGGTCTCCACGCGCTCGGTGGGTTTCCTCCGAGAACTCCAGCTTCCTCCAACAGTCCAGAGACATGAAGATTAGATTATTCAGTGTTCACAAATTGCCCATAGTGTGTGAGTGTGTGTGCCCTGTAATGCATTGGCACCCTATCATGCCCTGGGTCTCTGGGGATGAGCTTCAGTCCCCCCATGACAGGATGAAGCAGAATAGACAATACGATGAGATGAATTTAGAAAACAGGTTTTAATTACATGCATGTGGACCTTTACAAAAAGAACAACAAAGACACATCCCATAAAACAAATATTAAAATTCATTAAATAATTTCTTTTGTTCCTTTTTTTATCAGGCAAGAAAGATGAATACACAAATTTTAAGCAGTCATAGTGATTTGGTTAAAATAACTCCATTAACAAATGGATAGAATTTTTTATTTTTTTGTAGAAGATCGACATTTAGTCAATATTGATTACCAAGTATTTAATTATCATAATTAGGTTTAGGGTCATAATCTAAGGGTGGATCAGCAAAACAAAGTTTGAATTTCTTTTGTATCCCCAAGTCACAAGGCTGGATATCATCAACTTCACAGTCTGAAAACATTCGACCACACAAGGGCCAAGGGGACAGATAGTAAAATGATTACCAACACAGGGATTAACATGGAAATACATCCTGCAAAATTCCCAAACATGGTGTAAAAAACATTTCCAACTTATTTAAATGTTTAGCACCCTTCCTTAACTGTTTTGCAACTTCATTCATCTTCTAATGGTACAGAGACTAACATGTTTGTTATCATGCTTGTTCATTATTCACCAAATTACATTTATGCTTTAGACATAAAACATAAGATTTATAACTGTCTATTCAATGATCTTAAAGATCATATCAAATGAACATAAATATCATATCAAAGATTAAAATGGTTAACATTACCACAATTAGGATATAATTGTATAATTATACAATTAATTACTATTTAAACAGTTCATTTTTCACACATTGGGATGTAACCTCACCAACAATTACAGGTAGATTCAATACAGTCTCTAAGTGTTTGTTTTTTTTGATATCATCGGTCATTCAAACCAAGCCATGTAAGTATCTTTGTTGCGGGGAGTAATGAGAAGCCATTAGAGGCGTCAGCCAAACTTGGAGTCCAGCTACTCCTTCAGCTGGTTGACAGAGC
The DNA here is from genome assembly GCF_024256425.1 of Clarias gariepinus. Taxonomy (NCBI): domain Eukaryota; kingdom Metazoa; phylum Chordata; class Actinopteri; order Siluriformes; family Clariidae; genus Clarias; species Clarias gariepinus. Next base: position 4,131,596 of record NC_071127.1, read on the forward strand.
TTTCACATAATTTTTAAATAATATCCATGTATTTCATCATATACCAGTTTTACCAGATCCTCTGGTTCTCCCTTCATGACTTCTTTGGGGGGGAAAAGTTTGAGACTTTATCAACTCCATGGGGAAAGTCACCTGTTGCAACAGCTCACAGACAAAAGTAGAAAAATCCAGGTAGGAATAACACACACATACTGTCACGTACTGTTAGGTCTTGGACTGTGGGCTTGCAGGTGAGGCATAGACGCAGAGGGGGATGATGGCAAACAGTCTTTTTAATGATAAACAGACAAAACATGAACTAAACATGAACAAAGGGAGTTGGCTTTACTTTAGAGCACGCTATAAACAAAACCAATAATCAACTAATACAGACTAGGGAATAAGCAAGCAAATATACAATACAGACAAGGGATACAAACCAGACACACTAAATAGACTTGAGGACAAAAACACAAGGGACTATACATTCAAGGGGCTAAACGGACAAGACAAACTTGGCTAGGCCTAGTTGTTATGCACATTAGCTGCTAAGCTAGATAGTAGCTAAACAAACTAATTGCTAAACAGTCTAGTAGCCAGAGACCAAAGAGACGAACAGACTAGGTCCACAGCAGACTAGGTATGGAGCAGGTTAGTAATTTTATGGTTAGTAGTTATACAGACTAAGAACTAAACATACAAGAGAGGGAACTTACACACAAGGGTAAATTTACAAGAGGCTAATTCTGCTAGGAAACAGACATACTAAATCAGGACAGATGCCAACTTAAATAGCTCCAGAAACCAAATGCCAACTAAAACTAAAACAGAACATAACCAGACAAAACAAAGACCCACTTAACAGAACCCGTAATATTACGCCAACCAGTTTCCCAGAACAACCAGCTATTTATAACGTAACTAATGAGCTACCTTGTTCAGGTGAGCACCAGCATCACCTGACCCTGGTGCCTTCTGGGAAACCGAGTCAACCAACAAAAACTACAAAACAAAAACAGTGCCCTCTAGTGGTGAACCCTCACATATACATAATGACAAATTACAGAGGAGAGCAAAAATGGAGCTTCTGCATCTGAAATTTAATGTTTTCTTAAATCAGAATTTAAATGGTGTCTTCAGCATTTCACTGCATGCTGATCAAACACTGCTCACAAAATGTTTGTGAATATAAAGAAAACCCATACTGTACTTATACATATTGTAATGTGTACCCTCATTTTTGACACATTTGATCTACATAGACATAGGATACATAAACTTTATCAGTCAGGATTTAGGCCTCAACACAGCACAGAAACAGCATTTATTAAAGTAGCAAATGACCTCCTATTGGCCTCTGATCAGGGTTGGATCACTATGCTTGTGTTACTCGACCTCAGTGCAGCTTTTGAAACCATTGATCATGGTATTCTCCTTCACAGATTAGAAAATGTAGCAGAAATTAAGGAAACAGCCCTCTTCTGGCTCAGATTCTAAATGACTGATCATTATCAGTACATAGATTTAAATGGCGATTATTCTGTATGTTCTCTAGTGGAGTTTGGCGCTCCACAGGGTTCAGTTTTAGACCCACTCTTGTTTTCCCTTTACATGCTTCCTCTGAGAAACATAATCTATAAGCATAGTATTAGTTTTCATTGTTATGCTGATAGTTATATGTCTTATCAAAACCAGATGAGAAAAAAACAGCTTAATAAAGTTGAGCAAGTTGTAAAAGATATAAGAGACTGATTGCTAATTAACTTCCTTCTGCTTAATCCTGACAAGATAGAAGTTCTAGTCATAGGAGCTATGCAGCGAAAGCAAGATTTTAGATCACACTAGATGGCCTTTCTGTTTCACCAAGTGCAACAGTGAAAGACCTCGGTGTGATTATAGATTCCAACCTTTAATTTGAAGCTCATGTAGATAATATTACCAGGATAGCATTCTTTCACCTCATAAATATTGACAACATAAGGAATATATAGCCACTAAATGATGCAGAAAAATTAGTTCATGCTTTTATCACCTCTAGGTTGGACTATTGCAATGCCTAACTGTCTGGTTGTTCAACTAGGTGCATAAACAAGCTTCAGTTAGTTCAGAATGCAGCATCAAAAGTTCTCACTAAAGCCTGAATTTATGAGCATATCACCCCTATCTTATCCACCCTGCATTGTAAGACGCATATGTGAGACAAAATAAGAAAAAAAAATCCAAAAAATCACATTGTATGATTTTTACAGAACTTATTTACAAATTACAGTGGAAAATAAGTATTTGGTCACCCACAAACAAGCAAGATTCCTGGCTCTCACAGACCTGTAACAACTTCTTTAAGAGGCTCCTCTGTCCTCCACTCTTTAATTGTATTAATGGCATCTGTTATCAGTATAAAAGACACCTGTCCACAACCGTAAACAGTCACACTCCAAACTCCACTATGTCCAAGACCAAAGAGCTGTCAAAGGACACCAGAAACAAAATTGTAGACCTGCACCAGGCTGGGAAGACTGAATCTGCAATAGGGAAGCAGCTTGGTGTGAAGAAATCAACTGTGGGAGAAATTATTAGAAAATGGAAGACATAGAAGACCACTGATAATCTCCCTCGATCTGGGGCTCCACACAAGATTTCACCCCATGGGGTCAAAATGATTAAATTAATCAGCGAAGGAGTGGCTTCATAAGGAGCATTTCAAGGTCCTGGAGTGGCCTATCCAGTCTCCAGATCATAACCCCATGGAAAATCTTTGGAGGGAGTTGAAAGTCTGTGTTGCCCAGCGACAGCCCCAAAACATCACTGGTCTAGAGGAGATCTGCATGGAACCTGTGCGCTCTGAGGCGTCTCTCAGCAATTTGCATGTCCCCCTTGACTCCATCAAAACCAGTCAGTGTGATCAGTATTACACACTCAACATCATCTCTATATTATACGTCATGTATAAATGTGTGTGTGTGTGTGTGTGTGTGTGTTTAGGTAAGGCTCTTCCTGTGACAGAGTACAATAAAGACAGAGTGTGTGTCCTCCTGCGAGACCAGATGTCCTGGTCATCATGGCGCCTATGCTGAAAACGGCTCCTCTCGCTGTGAAGAACATAGAGCTACAGGCTGCAATGCCCAAGGTCTGTCTCTCTCTCTCTCTCTCTCTCACACACACACAGTAAAAGCTGTCTTAGACATCTGTTAGAAAACTCCTGGTTTATTTATTAAATTGTGTTTTATTAAAGCTGTAAATGATGAGTGTGTTTCAGGGTCCAGGTTAGCTTCTAGTCACTTTGAGCTACAGCGCTAATGCTAACCCTGAGATCCTGCACTGCACACTTGGACTCTAAGGACATGTCCACACATAGCTGGGTATTTTTAAAAACTGAGATTTATCTTCTTCATTTTTTAAAATAATTCCGTCCACACGACCTACGTTTTAAAAATATCTTTGTCCACATGAAAATGCAAAACGCCCTGTTAGGAGCCTCCTTAATCAACTGGGAGCCAATCAGAAGCCTAGACAGAACGTCATTACCTGTTGCGCTTTGTAGAAATCCGACGGGTCTCGTCTGAAACAGCAGTCACTGTTTCATCTGAGTTTCACAGAGTCTGTGTCATCTGAGTTTTGTACAGTATGTAGCAGCAGTGAGCTTAGTAGTCCATTCTGGCTCCTCTGTATATTAACATAATGTGTGAGTAACTGCGTGTTTTAAAAAAAACCTGGATACGTGTGGACATGGCCTCAATCATCTCTGAAAAGGAAATCACAGCTACTGCGGTCTCTTTCTCTCTCTGTCTATAGACCAGGAGTGTTCGAGTCAAACCGGGACTTTTGATTAACAGAACACAGTTATGAGAGTAAAAACTCCCTTTATGTCTCTATATAATCTCCTGATACACTAATGCACTTATCTCAGTGTTTCACTAGTGCTTGGACATCATCAAGGTAGAAAGTTTTCTCAGAATGGTGGAACCGTGATCTCCATTCAGATATTTTACTAGGAGTCGCATCATCGTACTTTACCTGGTCTTCTGCAAATGTCAATCACTTTTACACCTTCATTCACTAGAAATTTTACCACAAGTCCTGGTTTGACTTGAACCCTCACCTTCTACATGCGTGTTACCTTTTTCTGCTGACTTTAATAAAAAGCATGTTTTGTAAACATCCACAGTGTCACCCAATCAGAAACAGTCTGGGGGCGGAGTCTTTGTCTTTCAGTTTCCTGGTTTCCATTTTCTGTGTAAGTTTACGACATGACTTTTAATGATTAACTCCAGCAGTAACAGTCAGTTGTTATTTTATGACATGAAGGTCAGCTGTTCTGTAACAGTTCTTTCATAACCAGTATTGTCAATCAAGAACTATTCCAGAACAACTGACCTTCATGTCTTTAAATAACTGACTGTTGTTGATGTTGTTGTTACATAATTACATATTTGTTAGTTCATAGTTTTGAAAATAAAATAAAAGTCATTGTTGTTCTAAAATGTAGAACATAAATCCAAATTTGTGTCCAGACTTTTGACTGGTGTTGTACCTGTATATGATACTGACCTGCATGTTTAAAGGAGATTACTGTGTATTTTGGAGGCCTTCAGTATTGTTTTAGTGTAGAAAGAAATAAAAATCAGGAAAGACCTAGTTAGAGTTAGAAGGTGTGTCCAAACTTTTAACTGCTACTGTAGGTCAGATTGTTCTTTTTTATGTGCAAAACTAATGTAAAAAAATTCTAGGTTGTTGTTTTTTTGTCTTTTTTCCCCCCAAAGAGTTTTCCATTCACAGTACAGTCCACATTGTTCTGTTCTGAGTTTTTGATCAGATCAGATCAGATTTGTATGGCAGGTTGGATATCCATATTTGTGAACACACTCTTGGTTAAACACATCATGGGTTTGTGTGAGCTCTCATTTGCTTAAAACAATGAATTTAATGAAATATCTGATTGGGGTTTTGCTCTGGAGGACGGAGAGCAGATAAAACATCAGATCTGTGTCACACTGGGATAAAAATAAGAACGACGTCTGTTATTACTGAGAACTTTTATTTTATTTCTTGGTGATTAAAGTGGACTTGTAGTGAAACTTCATAACAACAAAACATCAAGAATTTTCCTCCAGAAGTAAACATTTAACTTTCATCCTTTGGCTTTTCGATTCAGTTCATCCAAATGAGTCGATTCAAAGAGTCGATTCCCTGAACGACACGTGACTCTGAGGAAGTGAAAGTGTTTCTCTCACCGACTCCATTTTGTTTCTGCTGGAAAAAAGGAATAAACTTTAACTTCAGGCAGAAACGGTGATATTAATGTCACACAAAAAGGACTGCTGAGTAAAAGTGAGTGATTTATTTATCAGAAACGACTTTATATCGGAATAATGAGTTTATATTTAATATAACACGCGTTTGTTTCCACCAGTAAAACCTCATCACATCAGCGGAACTGAACTGTTTATCTCCTGTGTGTTATATACTGAGTTTATCTCCTCTGTTTATCATTAATAAAACATTCAGAGTGTTTGTGTAAATTTAGATTTAATAATCTGGAACAGAAGAATAATAAAGTTTAAGATCTGACTTTACCGGAAGTCCAGTAAAGGCCGCGCGCGCTGTGTGTTATATTTACTGTTATTACTGTAAAGTTATCTGTTGATCACAGGTTAGTGTTTTGTGATTATCTTACTATAGACTTGGTCACAGTCTCACTCTTCTAAACGTCTAAAAAATAAAACAAATCCAAAATTCGGCGTAAATGAACCGCATTCTAGTTCTGCCCCCTAGCGGGAACCAGGCTGAACTACATCCAACATGTGTGTGTGTGTGTGTGTGTGTGTGTGAGTGAGTGAGTGAGTGAGTGAGTGTGGTCATGAGTTAGAGCCTGGAGTATTACAGGAGTGTGTGAGGGTAAGGAACACACAGGTGTGCTGTCACTCTACTAAAGTGTATTCAGGAGAGAAGGAACCACTGTGGTTTAGAAGATGAGATAAGGAAAGACAAAGTAAATAAATAGACGGTGACTGCAGTAATTGTGATGTGGAGAAGGATTATGATGCAGTTTGTTATTAAAAGAGGGATTATTAATAAAACTGTGTGTAATGGGATTTGGAGAGGATGTGTTTAACTGGATCATGTACATTTATTTTAAAGCAGAGTTTTTACATCAAGTACTTTAATGCTTTGCAGCTCCTGCAAACTGCAACTCCTGATAATCACATGTATTTGTTTACAGTTCAGTCTTTCCAGGAACAATAAATCATCAGGATCCTGCTGAAGAGACCAACATGACATTCTGATGGAACTCTTTTAGATTTGGACATTTTGTCAGTTTTGTCCTGATCATGTTTAACCCTTATCACCTGCCCTTTACTCCTAAATATTCAGAACATGTAGATTCAGACTTTACCTGAGTGACATATATTCCCTATACATTTACATTTACATTTAGGCATTTGGCAGACGCTCTTATCCAGAGCGACTTACAAAAAGTGCTTTAATGTTTACATATATGGATACATACTTACACTGGGTTAACTAGGTTAATAACTAAGTGATACTACACACACAGAAATCTCTCTCTCTTTCTACTCCTGCTCCCTGAACCTGCATAATCCTTATAAACTAATCTTACTGTAAATCCCTCTGCTTCTTATATATACTCAGCAAAAAAAGAAACGTCCTCTGACTTTCAACTGTTTTTACTTTCAGTAAACTTAATGTGTAAATATTTGTATGAACACTAAAAGAGTCAACACCATAAGACATAAACTAAAAATGTTTCCCAATGTGTCCCTGAATGAAGGGAGGCTCAAAATCAAAAGTACCAGTCAGTATCTGGTGGCCACCAGCTGCTTGAAGTACTGCAGTGCATCTCCTCCTCATGGACTGCCTATTGCGGACAGTCTGAGCACTGATGGAGGGATTGTGTGTTCCTGGTGTGACTCGGGCAGTTGTTGTGGCCATCCTGTACCTGTCACGCAGGTGTGATATTCGGATGTACCGATCCTGTGCAGGTGTTGTTACACGTGGTCTTCCACCGCGAGGATGATCAGCCGTCCTTCCTGTCTCCCTGTAGCGCCGTCTTAGGCGTCTCACAGTGCGGACATGGCGATTTATCGCCCTAGCCACATCAGCAGTCCTCATGCCTCCCTGCAGCATGCCTAATGCACGTTCACGCAGATGAGCAGGGACCCTGGGCATCTTTCTTTGGGGGTTTTTCACAGTCTCTTTAGTGTCCTGCATTTTTAGAACAGTGACCTTAAATGCCTACTTTCTGTAAGCTGTTAAGGTCTTAACGACCATTCCACAGGTGCATGTTAATTAATTGATTATGGTTAATTGAACATGCATGGAAAACATTGTTTAAACCCTTTACAATGAAGATCTGTAAAGTTATTTGGATTTTTACAACATTATTGTTGAAATACACAGTCCTGAAAAAGGGATGTTTTTTTTTGCTGAGTTTATAATCCCTCAGTACTGTAAACACAAGATTTTGTGTTTACAGTTACAGGAAAGACAATTTCCTTTAAAAAAAAAAAGGAGCTTAATTTTCCTGATTGTAACTGCATGATTGTTGTTGTGTTTTCAGGAGTGTAATTTATTCAGCAGTGTGTCCGTGAGCTCTTTGCACATTCAAACATGAAGTGCCCTGATCTGGAGACAGAGAATGAGACCCCGCCCTCAGAAAAGCAGTAAGTTACTATGTCCTAGTGTTTTATTTACTGAACATTCATATCTATTATATGTAGTGAGTATTCATAAAAATAATAACCAACACGGGTATCATCCATCACAAATTCCAGATTCTGTTCATTGTGAAAAGATGGTATGGAGTTAATTATGTGCCAAAATTTAACAAACAAACACAATCCGATTTGCAAAGAAAAAAATTTAACTTTCTCACAAATGCACCCTCCATATTTTCTCACAAATGCATCCATCCGTATTTTCTCACAAATGCAATGGAGCAACTCCCTCTTCCAAAACAGCAGATGGCGCTATCGGTCAATTTACTCTATTCTCCCAAGACCTCAAACAATGTGTTTATATGGTTTACCCTTATGTCCCAGAGGAATATGAGTGGGGAACAGTTTTGAGGTGTCTATTATATATCCAGACAGTCAGACATATTAACACTCCACCATCTTTAGGATAGAGCCCTGTAGGGGGATACAGTTATATCAAACCACAGTTGCATTTTATTTAACTATTGAAGGCTGAAAGAACTACCATCATGTTTGGCTTTTTATATCCATAACGGACATATGCGACATGATGCATCAAAATATTTTATAATTAGTGATCATATCTACATTTAAATAATCTTTAACAAAGTTATAAGGGGTAAAAAAGCTATAAATGAACAGTAAACATACTGAATTACAGACAGAATTCTATTACAAACCAGATTGTAAAAAGTTTCATAAATTTTATGCAGTCTAATACAATGATTCTTGCATCTTACTGTATCTACACCTCGCGCTGCAACAGCTGTCTACAATGTATGATTGTACCACAGACACAGATTATTTAAATGTAGATATGATCACTAATTATAGTTAATAATTCAATAGTTCATTAAAATGTAACTGTAGTTTGATATAACTGTATTATTCCCCTACAGGGCTCTATCCTAAAGATAGTGGAGTGTTAATATGTCTGGCTGTCTGGATATATAATGGACACCTCAAAACTGTCCCCCACTCATATTCCTCTGGGACATAAGGGTAAACCATATAAACACGTTGTTTAAGGTCTCGGGAGAATAGAGTAAATTGACCGATAGCGCCATCTGCTGTTTTGGAAGAGGAAGTTGCTCCATTGCATTTGTGAGAAAATAGGTTGGGCGCATGTGTGAGAAAATACGGAGGGTGCATTTGTGAGAAAATACGGATGGATGCATTTGTGAGAAAATACGGATGGATGCATTTGTGAGAAAATATGGAGGGTGCATTTGTGAGAAAGTTGAATTTTTTTCTTTGCAAACCGGATTGTGTTTGTTTGCAAAACGCTGCATTTGTGAGAAAGTCGTTTTTTTCTTTGCAAAGCAGATTGTGTTTGTTTGTTAAATTTTGGCACATAATTAACTCCATAAAGATGTCCTTAAAAGTGCAGTTAAAGAGTAAACAGTAGTCATGAGACAATGCACTAATGCAGTGGTTCTCAAACATTTTCTGTCATTCCCCACTTAAGGGGGTGGGCGAGTTTTCAAGCCCCACTTGTCAACAAAATGATTACGAAATCGGCCAAGTTTACTATTGAAATATCAATTTCTAAACCAATAAGATCAAATAAAACTAAGTTCAAAACAGATAAAATACACGTGCAATTATCTAGAGCTTTCTTTTAAAGTTGAGTGGCTTATTAACGTGACCGGGGTGTGTTGTCTCCAAGTGTCTTCCTACTTTGTTGGGTCTCGTGCTGTCTAAGACACAAAACACACACGGATATATTTCCCCTCTACATTGTCTTTCAGCTACACCCACCTTAAATTATACATGTTTAAAAGCATAAACACCATTATTCTCTACGGCGCAACGAATGATTTAGGGATCATCACAAAAAGCCGCACAGCAACAAAAAGCGTAGAACGATATTGATCTTCCCTTCTGTTCAGCACCTGAAGGATCAAAAAGTAACTTTGTTGCCACACTGGAAACTAGAAATGCCAGACTAGTACTGCCTGATAAAATATTAATAAAAAAAAAACACAGAAACATCAGCATACACATTGGAATAAATGAAATGACATATATAATAAACCGTTAACATGCCGACGTTAAACCGTTATTGTTGCACTATGGTTCCACTTTTTCTCTGATATCTTAATTTACTTGTATTAATGATCCATTTCTTTGTGTGTGATTGTTTAGTTTCGAGTGTCTGATCTTTATTGTCAATAAAGAAAAGCATGAATTAGAATAGGTACTATCCTATTATTTTCCACTAATTCTCTCCCGTTTATTGCGCCCCACTTGTCATGTCTGTATTCCCCACTAGTGGGGCGCCACACACTTTGAGAACCACGGGACTAATGTCATAATATAAGACATATCGCTATACAGGCTTCACAATAATGAACAGACAGTATCGACACTTTATAATAAACTGTATTACATTAATTTTTCTCTGTAATGGCAACATATCCAACGACTGCAATATCACTACCACAGGGTGTTAAACTCTCACCATTGGCATTTTAGTGAGACCCTGCAGAGACACAATCACAATGTATAATTCTTTTTAACTTTTTTACTTTTTAAATGATTGTTTGATGAGCTCTGTATGCTACACCCTCTGGTGCTGCTATTTAGTGTGTGAGGTGGAGCTCTTGAAGATTATTAATATCATGATACACAATAATAAAAAAAAGCAATCTGTCTCTCCTAGTAATTTGAATCATGATATTAGACAGTTAGTTTCCGTCTCATGTCCACTCTATAATGTTGTACAGTAAACTCAAGAGGAAGAGATCAGACTCACCAGAACCCAGCTGTATCTCCATGAAGAGTGACCGGTCTATGGATCCTCCTTCAAACTTTAAACGTGGAGACTCCTCATCTGTACACAGGTAACATCCCAAAGTTCCCAGAGTTAAAGTCAAACACATTATCTGTTCATACTGCATGATGTAGTAATATTCTCTTACTGAGGCAGATTTTTTAGTATTTATCACTGTGTTCTTTAAATATTAATGCACTTGTCCAGCATTGTTAAATTAGAATTTAGATTTTGGTATAAATTGATTAAAGTTATTGCTTTAATGGCCACTTTCTGTTCCCAGTGATGTACAGAATACAGAGTAATATCAACACCAACAACATGACTGTGACACTGACACGCAAACAATAACTTAACACTGTCACCATTCAAAAATCCCAGATTCTGTTCATTATAAAATGAGATCCTTAAAAATGCATCTTAACAATAAATAATAGACTTGAGGAGATGCACTGGATTTATGATATGAGACGTGTCCCCATACATACAGGCTTCACAATATTAAGGGACAGTGTTGACAAAAGTATTTAATTGGAAATTGTAAAAGATTTTTTTTATCTGTAATGGCAACAAATTCAGCCACTTGAACTTTCTGTCTCATGTCCACTCTATAATGTTGTACAGTAAACTCCAGAGAAAGAGATCAGACTCACCAGAACCCAGCTGTATCTCCATGAAGAGTGATCGGTCTATGGATCCTCCATCAAACTTTAAACGTGGAGACTCCTCACCTGTACACAGGTAACATCCCATAGTTCCCAGAATTAAAGTAAAACACATTGTCTGTTCATGATGTAGTAATTACGGATGCAACAATTGTGAAATTCTGGGCTGATGCTGATATCATTGATGTAATTATAATGTGACTGATGGGTGATACAGAGGTTTTTAGTTTGGTTAAAGCTCTTGTGTGTTTCATACAGAATATGTTCTTGTGTGTATGTTAAACAGTCAGAAGTTTAACAATGTGGCCATACAGTAATGGCAAATAAATTTTCCTTGAGCAAAAACACACTAAATACAATAAAGCAGGGCTACAATTAACGACTATTTTTATAATTGTTTTATATAATGACTACTCAAATATTTAGTCAATAAATCGGATTACTACAATAACTCAATAGCTCTTATTCAGGTTTCAGGTTTTAAATTTAGCTTGAGGTTGTTTTGCGCCTGTACATTTATATAGCAGTGAAGACAAAAAACTTCATTAAATAAACCTAATAATTAAACATGTTACATTTTTCATGTGTAACGATTGAAAACGTAGTCACTACACCAAACCTTGCGGTGAATCGTGGCGAACTGTACTTACAGCCGCCCCACGAAACCACGCTATCTCCACATAGATGAGATAAGTGTGTATGAAATTTTCACACACGGAGGTGTTTGGCATCATTCTATTACTCACTTCATTTAAGCAAGCCTGACACCTACAGGTCCACACCTACTTGCGTTGATGCGGTGGTATGACTTCCTTTTTCCCTTGGGTGGGCCCGGCGGACTTTGTCCATCACCACGCATTCAGTGACTTCCCGAGCTGAGAGCGCCTCCGGCTGGATCCACCGGGTGGCAATCTTGGCTAGGCGGTCGTGCTGGGTACGCGGAGGCGTTTGCGCATCGTACACCCAGCAATGGAACTCTAATGCTGCCTGTATGCTGGAGAGCCCATAACGGGCAAGTATTTTACCTTTCAAAAGTTTGTAGTCCTACACATGGTCCGGTGGTGGGGGAAATGTGCTCTTTGAGTTTCGCCCATGAGGAGAGGGACAAGAATAGTGCTCCCTTACCTCTGCAGTTCTCTCGAACGTCTGCAGGTACTCTTCGATGTTATCATGCAAAGTTAACTTAGAGGTAGATCTTGTTCAGCGCGCTGCTGTAGGTGTGACAATTTGGTGGTTGCAGTCTGGAGGCCCTGCATTAGCTGCTGTAAGAGCGACTGTTGGTGGATGCTCGTCTCCATGTTCATGTGTCCGGAATACTGGGTCAGGTGAAGGCCCTGCCTAGGGCTCCGTGTTTCCTGCTTGCAGTCTCCACCAGTGTAAAGCTCTCTAGTGGCCTGGGAAGACACGAACAATGAGAGGCACAGCTGAGGTGAATCATTCCTCGCTTATTTTCCTCAGACAACACATGCTCGTGTCTCAAAACACACACTCACACACACGTGCATGCACTCAGTGTCCAGGGTGCTGGAGGAGGTAGGTGAAGGAGTAGTGCAGAATGTGCAGCAGTGAGGCAGTGATCTGTGGCTGGAAGTGCCCAATCCTTGGGTAGAGCCACATGGAACAAAAGGTGCACATAGCTGCGCTGGCGTGGGGACTAAAGTGAAGGAGTGCTGTGGGGAGACGAAAATACGGTGAACTAAAAAATATGATGAGCATGCAACATCCTACTCACTGGCATATGCTGTGAGTGTTCTTTTATAGGACGACAGGTGCATGGTAGATGATTCGCTGCAGCTGATGCCAATGAATTACGGTGCCCTGCCCCTTTTTTGGGCATTGTAGAGCTGTCCATGGTACTGGCTGTGCTGTGAGCGTACTTTCTTTTTAGTAAGCGAGAAGGTGTTTGTCGCTTATGGGCGCACTGGCTGTAAACCCGTCACCACTAAAGGTTACACAATAATGATTGTAAGGTTTATGTGTAATGGCAACATACTGCCATAATAAACTTAAACTCTGACTGGACCACATCAGCATTTTTGTGAACCCCTGAAGGGACATTGACCTAATTTATGATTTTTAGAAACTTTTTCTCCATTATTTATATAAAAAAAAATTAGTTAATGGTAGATTGTGCCATAAATAATAAGAATAATAAATCAGTATCATAATTGCTCCTCCTACTGTCTGACATCCCCCTGAAATGCGGAAGCATCCCACTAACCAATTTAACTACATAGAGGAGGAAAATCATTGTCATTTTATTTTATACTGTATCTTTCCTCCCTCACTCACTCAAACTCAATTCAAGGTCCAGGAGTCTTAGGGCACGAGGCAGCAGTGGCGGTTTTAGGCATGGGCGAACGGGGCAGCCGTCCAGGGCGGCATTTTTATGACACGGGGGGCGGCACACGAACTTGGAGGGCAAAATACTAATCTGCGCCGCTAAGTGATTTTCTATTATCTATGATACCTGTGCCGCCCCCGCTGCTGAAGGAGCCGCACAGAAGCTGAGCGCAAGCGGAAAGGGGAGGGGATTGGGGGGTGGGGGGTGGCTGATGATGGGGGGGCGCAGAGTACAGTTCACCTCTCCTAAATCAAGCAGACAAGGAGGGACCAGGCTAAAATATGTCAGTGACACCTGACTTTCTTACAAATAACGCACATTTTATTTAAAATATTATAAACACAGACCAATAATTTGCACTTTTTTCATTCATTTAATTGTGTGAAATGGCTAATAAAAATAGGTAATAAAAACGATTATGATGTGGAGGTAAATTGGTTTAGTCTTGACTTCTGGTCGTGAGTGACAGCGTTGGGGGAAACCTGTTGATTGTCGAATCGTAAACACAGCGATGGAGAGAAAAAGGCCCAAACTGTCAGGTGACCAATTTAGGAAAAAAAAGAAGATGAGGAGAAACGGGCAAAAGATAAAGGTATGCAACAATGTTCTTTCTGTATGATTAAGGTATTCATGTCATTATGTTTATTAGTGTAACGTTAACTCTTAGGTTTGTTAGACTTCTTGCTTATGATGCTTGCTATGCTACGCTAAAAAAAACACAATAAAAGGCTAATATATAAACCATCACAAAAATTCATGGTTTCTATTAAATACCATTATGAATCATTAACTTTTTCCAGTGAAACTATTACAAAATTCCTTATTGTAGTGTGTTTTGGGCACTTTTCCAATAGGATTTACCATCCCACCCACCAATAGAATCCATCATATACCAGCAGACATTGTTATACTTACCATTAAAACCAATACAATTCCCATTATTGTATTTTTGTATTATTATTGTATATTATTATTAATAATTTACATAATTTTTTCTTAAATAATATTTGTTTGTACAGAGAATATTTATTTAAGTTATGAGTAATTTATTTGAAAATATATAAATTGGTCTGTTACTGAACGACATGTAGTATTACTACAATAAAACGTGTGGTGTGTACAAAATGTGAAGTTTTGTAAAGCTTGGGGCGCCGGGAGGGAGTCTCGCCCGGGGAGCAATTCAGTGTAGAACCGCCACTGCGAGGCAGGGTACACTCTGGACAGGGTGCCAATCCATCGCAGGGCACATACATATATACATATGTACATATATACACTCACACTTTCATTCACAAACTACGGGCAGTTTGGGAACGCCAATTAGCCTAAACAGCATATCTTTGGACTGTGGGAGGAAACCGGAGTTACATCTTCCCTCATCCTGTATAATTAATATCTGGTTACTCCACCATCAGCACAAACACACAGTGAATGCTGTTAGACATGAGTGTGACTTACATCAAGCACAGCACACAGGTGTTGATTTTAACCTGCAATTTAGATCGTGATCAAGCCAACTGTAATGATGCCAAACTAGAGTGTAAGTATATACAGCGGTTTACAGTAACTACCTTCAGATGGCTGCACTGTGGATCTGCTGTGAATTCTCTATAGTGTGATTGTGTTAAACACAGTTTCAGTATTATTTTTCCATATTTATCTGGACAGAATGAAATTAGGCTGTTGGCATGTTTGCTCCTTGTAGTATACCGTCTCTTTCTGATTATCTGATCTGATTAATTTTACATTTCTAATTAGGAATGTTTTAAAGCAGTTAGGTTTCCTCTCTGTAACATTGTGTTCTCTGTACCACTAGCACTTGTGCTGCCATCTAGTTTGTATAATGAGGTAGAGCTCGTCAAAATATTAAATGGAAGTATTGTGACACATATGAGTTACAAATTCGTCTCTCCTAGTATTTTTAGATATTACAGACAGATAAATTCTGCCTTATATTTACTCTATAATGTTGTACAGTAAATTGCAGATAAAGAGATCAGACTCACCAGAACCCAGCTGTGTCTCCATGAAGAGTGACCGGTCTATGGATCCTCCACCAAACTTTAAACTTGGAGTCTCCTCATCTGTACACAGGTAACATCCCATAGTTCTCAGAGTTAAAGTAAAACACATTATCTGTTCATTCTGCTACCTATCTTATGATTGTAGAAAAAATAGTAAACCTCAAATTAAAACTGCCAGATTTCTTTTCCAGTTCTGCTGTATTTTTTCTTTAAATGTTATTGCACTCATACAAAAATTATTTATTGAAATTAGGACTAGGCTCCAGATTTCCAACAACCATGTACAGCATAAGCAGAATAGACAATGAATGAAAAAATGGAGCTAAAAGCCAGGCTGTAGTATTCAAGTGGGTAAAGCTATTGTCCCAACAATAGGTTTTATTTATTTTAATTTAATTTGTTCTTGTTCCAAGTGATCCACAGGAGACATAACTAATGGGTAAGATCAGCACTAAATACATTACACATGGGTGTTAAATACCTCTCTGCTGTTATTTCATACAAAGTGATTAGATCATAGAAAACATACAGAAGACTGTATCATAAAGAACTGTCTGAGGTAACCAGTCAGAAAATGTGATCTTTAATAATTTACCCCCATGTCTCACCATGTCTTCCTACTCCACCCTGTCACAGACATGACTTGGAATCTGCTGCTGTAAATAAATTTCAGAAGTTGTTCAGATCAAATCTGATGAAGAAGTTTGAGTGTGTAAATGGAGTCATAATAAATCAGGAAAACCGAACACTCCTGAATGAGATCTACACAGAGCTCTACATCACAGAGGGAGACAGTGGAGACGTCATTAAAGAACATGAGGTGAGACAGATCGAGGCAGTGTCCAGGAGAACAACATCAGAGGAAACACCAATCAAATGCAATGACATCTTTAAGTCATTATCTGATCAAGACAAACCCATCAGAACTGTTCTGACAAAGACCTTATCTAAAAAACCCAAACCCATCAGAACTGTGCTGAAAAAGCCCTTATCTAAAAAACCCAAACCCATCAGAACTGTTCTGACAAAGGGAGTCGCTGGCATCGGAAAAACAGTCTCTGTGCAGAAGTTCATTCTGGACTGGGCTGAAGGGAAAACAAATCAGGATGTCCCCCTCATATTCCCACTTTTTTTCCGAGAGCTGAATCTGATGAAGGACCAGAAACTGAGTCTGATGGAGCTCCTTCATGTCTGTTTTAAGGAAACAAAAGAAACAGAAATGTTCAGTTTGGAAAAGGTTCTGTTTATTTTTGATGGATTGGATGAGTATCGTTTCTCTCTGGATTTCCAGAACACAGTGAGTGTGTGTGATGTAACTGAATCAGCATCAGTGCCTGTGCTGCTGATAAACCTGATCAAAGGGAATCTGCTTCCCTCTGCTCTCATCTGGATCACCTCCCGACCAGCAGCAGCTGATCAAATCCCCTTTGAGTGTGTCGATCGAGTCACAGAGGTACGAGGGTTCAATGACCCACAAAAGGAGGAGTACTTCAGGAAGAGGATCAGTGATCAGAGCCTGGCCAATGACATCATCACACACCTGAAGTCATTAAGAAGCCTCTACATCATGTGTCACATCCCAGTCTTCTGCTGGATTTCAGCCGCTGTTCTAGAGAAAATGTTGTGTGAAGCAGAGAGTGGAGAGATCCCCAAGACTCTGACTCAAATGTACACACACTTCCTCATCATTCAGATAAACATCATAAGAGAAAAGTACTCAGAGAAGCAGGAGAGTGATGAAGAAATGCTTCTCAAACTGGGACAACTGGCTTTTGAGCAGCTGGAGAAACACAACCTGATCTTCTATGAAGAAGACCTGAGAGAGTGTGACATTGATGTGAGAGAAGCAGCAGTGTACTCAGGTGTGTGTACGCAGATCTTCAGAGAGGAGTGTGAGCTTCACCAGAGTAAAGTGTACTGCTTTGTTCATCTGAGTATTCAGGAGCATCTCGCAGCTCTGTATGTGCACCTGACATCCATGAGGGAAAGGAGAAATGTTCTTGAAAAGAGTCGGTCCTTTAATACAATCCCAGATGTCCACATTAGTGCTGTAGATCAGGCCTTAGACAGTGAGACTGGACATCTGGATCTTTTCCTCCGCTTTCTTCTGGGTCTCTCACTGGAGTCCAATCAGGAACTCTTACACACTTTAGTAACACAGACAGGAAGTAGCTCACAAAGCAAAGAGAAAACAGTTCAGTACATTAAGGAGATGATCAGTTATCTTGATGATTTTAATGATCGTAATGATCGTACTGCAGAGAAATCCATCAATCTGTTCCACTGTCTGAATGAACTGGGTGATGATTCACTAGTGGAGGAAATCCAACGCTACCTGAAATCTGGAAAACAAAGTGAACTCTCTTCTTTACAGTTGTCTGCTTTGGTGTTTGTGTTACTGACATCAGCAGAGGATCTGGAGGAATTTGACCAGAGTAAATATTTCAGTTCAGAGAAGATAACAGAAGATATTCTTGTGAAGGTGATGCCTGTGATTTCAGCATCCAGAAAAGCAATGTAAGTAAATGTGTGTAAATCTGTTCTACTGTAGAAAGAGAGAAACTTAAAACACTTTGATAAATATGTTTGTGCTTTTGGTGTTTATAAAAATGAGAAGGTGCAGTGAAAGCTTTGAGGATCTGTTTGATCATTTGCACTAGTGTTAGTTCATTATGTCTTATTTTATTTCCTTCAGTATCAGGTGTGATACAATTAAAGGGAGAAGTGGTGAAGCTCTGGGCTCAGCGCTCAACTCAGAAACCTCCAATCTGAGAGAACTGCATCTGACTGTGGAGACACTGGACCTGTCTGAGGATGAACTAACAGACTCAGGAGTGAAGTGTCTCTGTGCTGTACTGGAGAATCCTGACTGTAAAGTGGAGACACTGAGGTAAGATCATCTCTCTGAGTCACAATAACTCACTGAAAGCAGCAGTTAATAGTTTATACAGTGTTTTAGTAACTGACATTTTTCTGTACAAATATATTACTCACTAATAATAATAATAATAATAATAAATGAAACGGAGCTACTGTTAGGTACATGTGCACTAAAATACAGTTAAACAGGTATAACTTTTCCAACTTTTACTTTTAACTTCTCTTAAAACAGCAATACTGTGTAGCTCTAGTGCACTTAATGTAGATTACAATAACAGCAGGAATACTTTGGTGTGTGTTAAGACAACAAACTGGACTGGTCAGTTAACATGGCATTCTACAAGACAGGACAGAGCCGGCTGTATTTTCTGAGAAGGTTCAGGGCTTTCAACATCTGCCACACCATTCGAAGAACCCATTGTGGGGTGCAATATGAAAGCGGCAGACAGAAATATTAACGGTTATTAAAAGGGCGGGATCTGTCCTGGGCATGGAGCTGGACTGCCATGATGATGTGGCAATGAGGAGGATTCAAACTTGAACAATCCTTCTCACCCGTTATACAGTACAGTGTTCTCACTCTGTGAGTGCCACAGGAGATCTTTTCTCCCAATGGCCATAAAATTATACAACTCGTCTGTGTAACGTTTACACTATGGCGTCGTGACTGTCAGTAATTAATACAATATTAAATGAATACACTACTGTTTCCACAGCTCAAATCAGTTCCAAGTGCCAATCATTTCCATTCCTAACACAATGTCTGTATATTAAATATCTTTTAGTGCAATATAGAACTTACTGGGTGCTACATTTTATTTTTTATTTATTTTTTTTATTTATTTTTTCCCTAATTATGTTTACTTGTCTAATTTATTATTCCTTTCCTTTCTTCCCGGAACACAACTGAAAGCAACTGTAACTAAGACGAAGCTATTTCCCTCTGAGATTAATAAATCTTCAGTAATATCTTGGGATTGGTAAAGAAAAGGAAGATTGTCCAACATGACATACACATCATCTTAACAAGTATTACCTTATTAATATGTGAAACAAATCTGTACCGAGCCAGTAATCTGATTTGGAAAGACATTAATGTTTATTCTCCTCAAATAAATGCTTTGGTAATGCAGCCGAAAAAACAACAACATTGGCCGATACACCGGTGCATCACTAGTGTGTGTGTGTGTGTGTGTGTGTGTGTGTGTGTGTGTGTGTGTGTGTGTGTGTGTGTGTGTGTGTGTGAGTGTGTGTGAGTGTGTGTGAGTGTGTGTGAGTGTGTGTGAGTGTGTGTGAGTGTGTGTGAGTGTGTGTGTGTGTGTGTGTGTGTATGAGAGAGAGAGAGATACATTATCTTAATATATACAAGGTGACACAGAATAATGGGAATTTTATATATATATATATATATATATATATATATATATATATATATTTGTTTAAGTAAATAAATAAATCAAATGTAAATATGATGAAGTGTGTGTCATTGTGTTTCTGCAGGTTGTTGCAGTGTGGTGTCTCAGATGAAGGCTGTGCTGCTCTCGCTTCAGCTCTGAGATCAAACCCCTCACACCTGAGAGAACTGGATCTGTCTGAAGATAATCTAGGAGACTCAGGAGTGAAGCGTCTCTCTGCTGTACTGGAGAATCCTGACTGTAAACTGGAGACACTGAAGTAAGATCATCTCTCAGTTGTGTCAGTAACGTGATGTTAGACTGGTCACATTAAGATGATCAGTAATGTCCTAAACCATGTTAAACTCACATGTTCTTCACGATTGATATTAATCACATTCATATTTTATAGTGATCAATGGGGTGACACAAATATCATATGTTTACAAAACATCATTTACACTATAACACTGTATCTCACACACACACACACACACACACACACACACACGAGCAATACATTTAGTGAACACTTTAATCTTTGCATTTCTACATTTATATAAATCTGTAGTGTCATGAATAAAGTTGTGTAGTGCGCTATGTTTAGTAGAGACAAATCAAAGATTCTCTCTCTCTCTCTCTATCTGGTTAAAGTTCTCTGTCAATCTGTTGGTCTCTGTTCAGCTTCAGCTGCTGATAGTTTAATATCACACACAACGGCTGAGAGAAACTAAATATGACCCTCAATATTATCATTATTAATTACACTTTTAATTACAATAAACAGGTGATATTAAATCCTCATGACATTCTGAATAATTAAATAATTTTACAGGGACATCATCCTTAAAGTAAATATTAACCCAGGATGTAAATGTGTTGATGAAGTGTGTGTCATTGTGTCTCTGCAGGTTGTGGGGTTGTGGTGTCTCAGATGAAGGCTGGGCTGCTCTGACTTCAGCTCTGAGATCAAACCCCTCACACCTGAGAGAACTGGATCTAAATGGGAATAATAATCTAGGAGACTCCGGAGTGAAGTGTCTTTCTGCTGTACTGGAGAATCCTGACTGTAAACTGGAGACACTGGGGTAAGATCATCTCTCTGAGAGTCACATGACCTGCTCCTCAGTAAGACACATTCTCTAATAGTGAGACTGAAGCAGAGGTTTTAGGTTCATCATCAATGTCCTGAGGAGGAAGATTGTTTCTTTTCACTGCACACCGATGATTTGTCACAGAGTCTTTGGGTCAGATGTAGAGTTGAAACTAGATATTTACATACACTTCAGGAAAAAAAATAATCAGCATTGGGCCAATCAGAAGCCTAAACAGAATGTCATTACCGGTTGTGCATTATAAAAGTTTTTTTGCGCTTTGTAGAAGTCCGACCGGGTCTGTGTCGTCGGAGTTTGTGTGTAGCAGCAGTGAGCTTCATAGTACATTCAGGCACCTCTGCACTACTTCGTTAATGTAATATGTGAGTAACTGTGTGTGTATGTACACGCATGTAAAAAGTCCAGTAAGAAACGTTAGCACAGTCGCTAGTTTTCTGTACGTAAGTCCACCATTGCACAAAATACCTCATAAACAAAGCTGACGTCATATCAAGGAGACCAGCACACAGACAGTGACATCTTCGGCACACAAGACAACGTTACAACAAGCCAAAATCTCTGTTTCACCCTGTCCACACTACACCACTGAAAACGGAAAATCTTAAGTTTGGAGTTCTTCACTGGGGAGCCCCTCCCCTCTCCCTCCCCTCGTCTTACACAGTAACCCTTCCTCCTCTCTTATTTGTGTTTCACACACACGCCCACACGCAACGGAAACACTGTTTTAGGGGGAAAATAAACAAAAAATTTCTAATGATACTCGAATGAGTGTCACACAAACTAACAGAATCACTGCTGTAAAGTAAAAATAAAACAAATTAACTTGCACTCTACCTTTTGAAAAGAATCACGACAGAGCAGAGTTTCTGTGCAGAGCAGAGAGAAAGAGCATGCGCGCACACTCGTTATAATAAACGCTGTAAACACACACACACACAAAAACACAAAATAAAATACTGTGTTTTACGCTCACACACATGCTCACAGTGTTATAGTAAACAGTACTCGCCTGCACTGATGATTATATGAATGACGCACGTGCACCGAGACCGACCTTGGCAGACGATTACCCACAATTTCGCAGCGCAAGAGGAATTGACCGGAGAAGAACCATTGGCTCAGTTGTGATCATGTGTCGCTCAGCATCGAATCAAGAAGTGCATGCGTGATACTCGATGATACTTCATACTCGTATATCAAGACACGCTCCCCTGGGCTACGTAGGAAATTAAACGAGGATCACGATGCTCAACATCCTGGAGCCCAAACCTCATTTTAATTAAATTAACATATTAACATATAACATATTTTATATTGTAAGTAAACCAGTAAAAATATTTTTGTGTGTGTGTGCATATATAGTTGTTTGAGCACTTAGTAGTATAAATGTATGTGTGACGGTTTTCTTATATATGTATACAAGTGTTTGATGTGTGTGTGCATGAGTGAAGTTTGATTTAAGCCTTATACGGCGCCTCATATGAACGTGCTGAGAAAACACTGCATGCGCATAGAGTGCTTTATGTGCTCTCAAAGTGTTAAAACTGTGCGCTCAGGGTGGTGGCATGAACATTACACCATACAGGTGACACCACACACACTGAACACACTCAGATCACGAAGAGTGGGAACTCAGACCAAATGTCATCTGCACATCACCGTGCCCCCCCGCCCCCACCCCCCCCAAAAAAACAGCAATAAGTATTTACTTACACCTGAACAGAGTCGTTTATATAAATCAGTCATCAATAGCTCATGATGTATACATTTAAACAATTTATTCATACATATGTACCTGTTTTACGTGGAAATTTACTCTGACAAAGATCCATATAAGAACAGTGGCAGCTGGCAAACTTAAAATAGATGCTGAATTATTTTTTATAGTCTAAATGAAACTTTTTATAAACTTTGGCTATTGTTGTTTACTTACAATATGTGTTAATTTAATTTAAATGAGGTTTGGGCTCCGGGCTGTTAAGCCGGCATCGTGATCCTCCTCTTTAATTTCTTATGTAGTCTAAAGTTCGCCACAAAGCAGCAGCAGAAATAGACTAATACGAATGCATTGTGGGGAAAAACAGCAAGGAGACTAACTCTGAACATTTTAATAAATCATTGATAAATTAGTGATTTCTTTGTTTTTGGCTGTACACTCTGCTGGGTCACTATTGGACAGAACACACACTCGGTCGGTTTGACTGAGGTGCTTGGTTTTACCTTTTAAAAAATCTTATTTGATTCAGTAGATAGAACCAGTTTGTTCCTGTACAGCAGTGGTTCTCAAACACTTCTGTAATTCCCCACTTAAGGGGTCGGCGAATTTTCAAGCCCCACTTGTCAACAAAATGATAACGAAATCGGCCAAGTTTACTATTTATTGAAAAATCAATTTCTAAACCAATAAGATCAAATAACACCGAGTTCAAAACAGATTAAATACATGTGCAATTGTTATAAAATGCTTACTTTGTCACTTATCTTTGCATAATTGACCCCATGTCTACGGAACCCGGGGGGATGAGCTGCTCAGCAGTCGTTTGTAGTTTATTTGCACTGGACAATTCTGTATGCAACTTTCTCCTGCTGTCTGTATTCTGCCAGCTTTCTTTCAAAGAAGTCGAGTGGCTTACTGGGGTGTGTTGTCTCTAAGTGTCTTCCTACTTTGTTGGGTCTCATGCTGTCTGCTGCCAGCGGTTTAAGACACAAAACACACACGGGTCTCTCCTCTGCCCCACCATCCCCACCATGAATCCAAACACAACATAGGCTTCATCATATTTTCCTTTCGGCTGGATTTTTGGTTGATTAGGCTGATGATGCTGAATCACCTGCTTTTTTGTGGTCAATGTAACAAATGTATCCATTGACGTTATTAGGCTCACTACATACAGTACGTTACTGACCCGGTTTGTGACGGCGGTAAAGTTAGTTTTATATTTGCATAGTTGCATCTCTGGCTTCAATAGCTGCGTAAATAAACCCTCAAATAAGATACCCACATATATTTCCTCTCTGCATTGTCTTAAAGCTACACCCGCCTTTTTTCTTGATTAAGCACCTAAATTATACGTTTGAAAGCATAAACACCATTATCCTCTACGGCGCAACAATGACTTAGAGACCACTGCAAAAAGCCGCACACCAACAAAAAGCGTAGAACGATATTGATCTTCCCTTCTGTTCAGCACCTGAAGGATCAAAAAGCAGCTTTGTTGCCGCACTGGAACCTTGAAATGCCAGAGTAGTACTGCCTGATAAAATATTAATGTTTAACAAAAATACAGAAACATCAGCATACACATGGGAATGAATAATGATTACATATTTAATACCGAAAGTTTCCTTATATTGATCCTCTGCAATTAACATGCTGACGTTAAACCGTTATTGTTGCACTATGGTTCCACTTTTTCTCCCGGCCCCCAACTGATATTAATTTAATTTACTTGTATTAATGATCCATTTCTTTGTGTGTGGTTGTTTAGTTTTAAGTGTACGCTCTTCATTGTCAATAAAGAAAAACTAATTAGAATACATACTTTACTATTTTCCATTAATTTCCTCCCCTTCATTGCACCCTAGTGGGGCGCCACACACTTTGAGAACCACAGGAGTACAGGATGCGTCACACAAGCATTATATTAAACCAGAGATTGCCTGTTAGAAATAAATCAGCTTGAGAGACATCACAAATGTTGGTGCATTTTTCTTAAATAGACGCCATCTTCAAAGATCAGTGGAGGTTTTGAGCTTCACACACGTGCATTCTGACATAAACAACTCTTAAAACTACACTTTATGACACAATAACAGTAATATTTCAAACATTTTGCAGGCTGCAATTTAAGAAACCAGAGAATAAATAATGAACCAGTAGTTGGGTCAAAATAACCCAACCAGGTGTTCATTTGTAAATGACTCACTACATCTCATTTGACCCAACAAGAGCAACACAACAATGTGTTTACAGAAACAATGCAGCGTTTTTAGTGGATTATTTAGTACAACAAAATTCCCATAAAACATTTACACAAATATAAGACATTATTTTTTTGTAAACAAATTATTTTTATAAACAGATACAAACAAATGTGTGGTATATAACAGTTCATTCTTTGTACAGATAAAATTGTTAGCTAGTAAACTTAATCGTCTGTCTAAACAACATTTTTAACCAATGTTTTTTTTTAACTCATTACAGTACAGTAAGTGTCAGCTCTGGTTCTGATTTTTTTTTTATGTTTGTTGTATAAAGTACTCGGTTGTGAAAATTATCATCACCATGGCATTTCTTCAATACAACATATTGTCATGATTTTTTATGAATTAACTACTAATTGTTTTGAAAAATGTCACTTTGCCCCACCTGGCTGTCATTTCACGAATGACTTTGAAATGCGACTGATTTCTTTTGGCGGCTGTCGTTTTGCCGTTGCAGTGAGTGTGGCGGTAATAGGGATTCCAGTTGACTACCTACTGTAGCTCTCCAAGTACAGTTACAGGTTGCACATAAAACTATTCAGTTATTGGTTTTATAACTATAAAATTTTGCTTTTTTTGCACTTTTTCATCATCTCTGGTTGTGTCGGCAACATGAAGTGATGCTTCACCACCAAAATACACCATTATAACTCCTGAGAAAAGTGTTTTATTGTTTTGTTTATTTTCACTTTGTGTATAAATGCATTACACAGACTGTGGAGAAACAAGTTTATATTAAACATTGTGATATTAAATCATGACATTAAAATAATTTTACAGGGACATCATCATTAAAGTAAATATTAAATCAGGATGTAAATGTGTTGATGAAGTGTGTGTCATTGTGTCTCTGCAGGTTGGAGTCGTGTGGTGTCTCAGATGAAGGCTGGGCTGCTCTGACTTCAGCTCTGAGATCAAACCCCTCACACCTGAGAGAACTGGATCTGTCTGATAATAATCTAGGAGACTCAGGAGTGAAGTGTCTCTCTGCTGTACTGGAGAATCCTGACTGTAAACTGGAGACACTGAAGTAAGAGTCTTTGGGTCAGATGTACGTATGTGAGAAGCTGCAGCACAAAACCTGACTTGATGTGACTGCAGTGTGTCTGAAATGACTGTGAAATTTACTACAACACTGTAACTAATCACACAAACTGCAGCTGAGACACAAACTAACTGCACTGTGTGAGCTGCAGGGTTTAAAAGCAGCAGTGACATTCTCAGAGATGAAACTTAGTTCTGTTAGTGAGGATTATTTCACTACATCTGTGTCTATCTGCTATGAACAGGGTTGCCAGATCTGTGTTACAGAAGCAGACAAATAGACAAACAGTATTAAACCTATGAGGTTTCCCTCATTAGTTCTTTCTGTAATATGTTAAAATAGTCTCATATTATTACACATTTAGTCATTAATACAGAATGTCCATGAATAAACACACAGACGCAAATCCATTCATATAGTAACACAGAGCTAAAGGAGAGAACACCATCAGTAGGTGTGTGTGTGTGAGAGAGGAGATCACAGGGTATGATCACTACTGATTACATTCACATAATTGAAATAAAATGCCCAAGTTTTTACTCTCACACACACACACACACACACACACACACACACACACACAGAGCTTGTCTTGGTGTTCATAACCTGAGCGAGTGAAGTGTGTGTCATTGTGTCTCTGCAGTTTGGGGTGGTGTGGTGTCTCAGATGAAGGCTGTGCTGCTCTGACTTCAGCTCTGAGATCAAACCCCTCACACCTGAGAAAACTGGATCTGTCTGGGAATAATCTAGGAGACTCAGGAGTGAAGCGTCTCTCTGCTGTACTGGAGAATCCTGACTGTAAACTGGAGACACTGTGGTAAGATCATCTCTCTGAGAGTCACATGACCTGCTCCTCAGTAAGACACATTCTCTAATAGTGAGACTGAAGCAGAGGTTTTAGGTTGATCATCAATGTCCTGAGGAGGAAGATTGTTTCTTTTCACTGCACACTGATGATTTGTCACAGAGTCTTTGGGTCAGATGTACGTATGTGAGAAGCTGCAGCACAAAACCTGACTTGATGCGACTGCAGTGTGTCTGAAATGACTGTGAAATTTACTACAACACTGTAACTAATCACACAAACTGCAGCTGAGACACAAACTAACTGCACTGTGTGAGCTGCAGGGTTTAAAAGCAGCAGTGACATGGACAAATAAAAACGAGCAAATAAATCAGCTTAAAGTCAATACCAGCCACAGGGTTTTTTATTATTTTTCCTAAGAGTTTCTTTAGTTACTAAAAGTTCTTTCAGTACATCTGTGTCTATCTGCTATGAACAGGGTTGCCAGATCTGTTACAGAAGCAGTCCAGTGGACAAGCAGCATTAAACCCATGTAGTTTCCCTCATTAGTTCTTTCTCTAACATTTATAAATAGTCTCATATTATTACACATTTAGTCATAAATACAGAATGTCTATGAATAAACCCACAGACGCAAATCCATTTATATAGTAACACAGAGCTAAAGTAGAGAACACCATCAGTAGGTGTGTGTGTGTGTGTGTGTGTGAGAGAGAGAGAGAGAGAGGAGATCACAGGGCGGAAGCAATATTGATTACATTCCAACAATAGAAATAAAATACCCAAGTTTTTTAATCTCTCTCTCTCTCTCTCTCTCACTCACACACACACACACACGCACACACACACACACACACACACACACAGCTTGTCTTGAAGTTTAGTTGTAAGTTTTTGTGTCTCTGCAGGTTGTATAATTGTGGTGTCTCAGATGAAGGCTGTGCTGCTCTGACTTCAGCTCTGAAATCAAACCCCTCACACCTGAGAGACCTGAATCTGTATGGGAATAAAATAGGAGACTCAGGACAGAAGTGTCTCTCTGCCCTTAAGGACGATGAACATTACAAACTACAAGAACTGAGGTGAGTAATGATCTCTTTATATAAACACTGAAACATATTAACAGGCTGATTAGCATTATTTTGTACATTAGCATTAGCTTGTACATTAGCATTTCTCTTGCAGTAAATATCAGATTACAGAGTTAAAATGTCACTTTATTCTATTTAATCAGACTTTTTCTAACAATTATCTTTATTGCTGTTTGGTGTTGATTTAAACTTCATGTGAAAGCAGAAGACGGAGTCAGACGGAGTTTACAAAACATCCCCCCTGAGTGCATGAGAGTGATTGTAAATGATCAGCTGGTCTCCTTGTGACACCCTGCTATCTCTGACTTCATACTGCTGCTTCTGTCTGAATAACATGATCTCAGCTTTTCCCTGTTTCCGATAAGCAGCAGACTTTCTCCTCAACTCTCATAAAAACTCATGAAAAATCATCTTTAATGCCACACTGACACAAATATTAGATTTAATCAGCTACTTTACTCACTCTGACACTCCTTCCAGCTCTCCACCTCCTCACCGTGGCTTCTGTCATTCCTGTAAAATTCACCTCCACTTCTTCTTAAAGTCTGCACTTAAATATACATGTAGAACAGGAGATAAAACACACAGCAGTGTGAGTTAGTTTATAAAAAGCTCTAAAGCCTGTGATTGTATAAGAGCAGTGATGTGATGATAAACATCTGCTCACTTTCCTGTTAGAACTTGTGGAAGTTCTCATTTGTTCTAAATAAAATGTTCTAACACACATATTGTACATGTATTAATAAATGATGAATGAAATTATAAACAGGAAATAATAATGTTTCTCTCGAAGCAGAGATGATTACCTGCTGTTGATCACGAAGTCCAGTTTGTAGTTATTAATTCAGATGTTTTTCTTTTATTTTCAGTTTCTAATGAACATCTGTGTGCGAGATGAAGACTCCGGTGTTCCTGCATTTCTGTGTTGGGGAACAAATGACACCTTCATTTATTTATAACTAATTAAACAGTCTCAGAGTCGTGGTGTGTGTTCATTGTGCAGAATGAGTTCAGTGGCCTACCCAGTCACAAGATCTGAATGCAGTAGAACACCTGAAGAACCTACAGAAACTGTGTGATGTGATCAGATCAACATAGACCAGAATCGAGTCTCTTTTAAAAGCAGGTCCTACCCAGTATTAGTGCAGTGTTCCTAATAAAGTGCTGTAATAAATAATAATAAATATACTGAAGCATCAGTTTATATTTTACTAAACCTTTGTTAATAGAGTTTAAAAATCAGAAAAATATCTGTTCTGTAAAAAATAAACCGTAATTTTTAATAGTAAAAAACTGTGAAATTTACCGTGAAAAAATACGGTAGCAACGTTATTGGTTGTACGGGATTGCACCCATTATACTGTATATATTATGGATTTTAATAGTTTTTTCTACGTTTTATAGTCGTCTAATTTATATTAACCAAGAACTTCAAAGTCGTGAATGGTATTCCGCCCTTTGATCACTGTGCCAAGGACAGCCGCCACCGCTCACCAGCCTGTGCCCGCATGCCAGCAGGTATCTGCACGTGCACACCTTTCCTTCCCTTTTTCCCTTCCTCCCTCCTTTAACCCTTTCCTTCCCTAAGTAAAATTACCCCTTAACCGTAAGACCTCACCACATGTCCGTGTTTGTTGTTGCCCCTTTGTAACAAACCCATTACAAAATACATGAACATATTTAACACCCCTGTGCAGTGTGCACTTAAAAACCACAATGCAGGACAGAGGACAGCAATTGTGTAGCAAGCATGGTAGTGTAGTGGTTAGCACTGTCGCCTTGCACCTCCGTATTTTTTACGGTAGCATTCTGGCAACCACAGCTGCCGTTTTTTTACCGCAAAATTTACAATTTATGTTTTACAGTGTAGCTCTTTTACTTCAGTGTACCCTACATGCTTGATTTTGACTGTACCAATTACTTTTTGAAGAAATCCAGTATAGATACAGACTTTTCTTTATATACTGATTTTTTAAAATGTAATAATTTCTACTGTTTTATTAGTTTCTTTAAGTAGCATTGTTACGCAAACATTTTATCAAACATTTACCATTCTTCTATATTCATTTATATTTCTGTATTAACACTGTGTGTAATTATCAGTAGGAACATTCTGTATTCTGTATCACTCTGTTTTATATAAACCAGACTCTCCTGTAAATCAGCAGTAATAAGGTACTTGGCTTAGTGCTGGAATATTACTCTACCCCATACTGTAATGTGTGTTAGACTGTGTTCTGGAAGATGGTGTGGTTTTGCTCATGTGCTCCACCTTTGTTCTTTATAACGTCTGGCCCGAACCTCCACCTGCTTCAAATAACCTCAGATTGAGAGCTGCAGTCTGACTGACACTCAGTGTATTTTCTCACTTCCTCTCTCTCTCTCCGAGCTCACAGTGTAGATGAACATGGACAGCCCAGAAATAAGGGGGGGGGGGAGACCAACTTAAACAAACAAATAATTAGGCAGTGTTAAAAGGAATATCAAAATATATGATGCACAGTGATTAACAGAAGTTGTTTGCCAGCATATGTTGAGTCTTTACATAAATACAAAAATATTCAAAATCCAATCATATGAAATGTTCGCAAGCTGTATGGTCAATGTCCAACATGGAAGTTTGGTAGTATAAATGTCCACAATGTTGTAAAGTCTTAATAATGGAAATAATAACTCACACGCTGCCATTACAGCACCACAGATCATGCACTGATTCATATACTTCCCACCACACACAATCATCCATGTATCACATTAGGAAAATACTAAAGTAAGTACAGATACACAGAAAAAATACTCAAATACGTAGAATACGTAATAAAGTATTATTTGTATTATTTGCCACCAATGATTGATAAAACCCCATTAATAGATGAGGTAAGATGTGAGAACAACTGTATACACTGCAAGAACAAACAGAACTCTCTAAGAGATTTAAAACTGTTTCTGACATATTTTGATTAGATCCTGTGTAAAACGTTCACTAATCATCTCTGCTTCAGTCTTATGACCTAGATAAAGTTATCTAATTAACATAAGTTGGATTTGAAATCATTAAGATAAACCTGATGCCCCTTGAGTGAACGTTTATGCTGAGATGCTTTTCTGCTCACCGCAGCTGTAAAGAGGATCTAAAGCCGTCGTATCAGCTCAGACATGTAGAAGTGGAAGAGAAGGTTTATCAAGGTGCAGATATTAGCAATGTTAAAACACCTGAGTAGCAGATTTGTGCCAGCCTGTAGATGTAATTTACCAAAGCATTACTGTGGGGCATGGAGGTAGATTATGTAATGCACAGTTATAAATGTTATTTAATGTTTAAAAAGATTATTTTTTAAAGATCAAAATGTGCAGGATTTTGGTACACAAACACCAGCAGACGCAGTGAAATTCATATCAATCTTTATTTGTATTTAGAAATTTAGCGCGACAAATCTTTTCCTTGCTTTGCCTTCCATGCTTCCCCCTGCACGGCCTGCGCTCTTCATGATGGGCTGAAATGGAGCTTTTACATAAAGTGCTTCTGCCAACCAGCTTTCTTTCATTTTTCTTTTCTTCTTTTTTTTGCGATAGAAAAACAATAATACAGACATGTGGTAGTGGACAAAAAGGGAAAAATAATCATCCCATGGCTCACATGAGGAGAGTGAGAGAGTGAAGAGAGAGTGAATCTTTAAAAAAAGAGAGACAGAGAGAGAGAGAGAGAGAGAGAGAGTTCAGTGAGCGCGCTCAGCCCAGAATGAGGCTGGATTTTCCACCAGGAGGGTTTCTTCGGCCAGAGGAGGCGCCAGAGGGCTGGTTCTGCTCCTCATCCTTCTGCTGCAGCTGCTGCTGAGGCTCTTCCTCAGGGGCTTCGCTTTCCTCTAACTGATCTGCACACACCACACACACACACAAATTAATTTAATAGCTTTAATCGGATTACTGTGATAAACTCAATATCAGAATTGCACCTTCAGCTAGTTCAGAATTTAGCAGCGAGAGTCCTCACTAGAACCAGAAGATATGAGCACATCACCCCTATCTTATCTTCACTGCATTGGCTTCCTGTGAAATTTCACATTGATTTTAAAATACTACTCTTGACATATAAAGCATTAAATGGTCTCGCGCCGCAGTACCTGAGTGAACTGCTAGTGTCTTACGATCCGCCACGCCTACTTCGATCAAAGGATGCAGGCTGCTTGTCAGTACCGCGTATTATGAAAAATACAGCTGGGGGCAGAGCTTTTTCTTACAAAGCTCCAAAATTATGGAATAGTCTTCCAAATAGTGTTCGGGACTCAGACACAGTCTCAGTGTTTAAGTCCAGGCTAAAAACTTATTTATTTAGTCAAGCATTTTTATAAATAGATTTGCCTTAGGTAAAGGAGCAGATCTGGGGGACTCATGGACGTAGAGTATTATGGTGAACTGGTATGTTTGGATGCTGTCTTCCTCACTCTCATTGATCACTCCGGTTTGCTGACGGTGAGGTGATTGTTGGCTTTACATCTCAGGAAGCCCTCATGTCTGTGTTTCCTTCTGGCTCTCCCTTTTAGTTATGCTGTCATAGTTAGTCCTGCCGGAGTCTTTGCTTGCACTCTACAGTTAATATACATTTATACACCAGGCTACACTCATGAAGTTCTCTATACGTTTCTCTATACTGTATGTTCATTCTCTCTCTCTCTCTCTCTCACACACACACACACACACACCAGTTTTGCTTTTTCACTTGAGTGTCTTTAAATTTTATTATACAGTTTTGCTATAAAATATGATGACCCTCAGCGCAGTGAGTGAGATCTATCTGCACTCATTTTAAACTCACATTTGACTTTAGTATGATTTGATGAACATAAGTCAGTGTTTTCCACAGAGCATGTGACAGAGGTATGATTTATCTTAATGTGCATCATGTGCTGCTGTTTAGAGCAACACAGGGGAAGGAAACAGGAGGGCAAGAAACGAAGGAAGAAGGAGAGAGGAAAAGTTCGGGAAGGGGAAAAGGGGGAGAGTAGGGAAGTAGCAGAGAGAGAGTGAGAGAGAGGAAGGGAGAGAGAGAGAGAAGGAGAGAGAGGAAGGGAGGGGGAAGGGAGATAAAGAATAAAGATACAGGGAGACAGATTGAGAGAGAGGGAGAGAGAGAGAGGAAGGGAGGGGAACGCTGTTTAAGACAGATTAGAAACTTGATGAGACAAAAATACTCACCATAATTTACTTGCTCGTGATTTTCCTCCTGAAAAAAAAAGAGCGAGGATTTTAAAACATCACTCCCTCCTAGAAGTGTTTTCACTCGGCTCGTTAAATCCTGTGTAACATGTAAAACAATGTGCAGGCTAAATGTATTCATAGTTAACCTCCAAAACACTGTGTAGTTCCATGGAGACTCTATGTGTGTGTGTGTGTGTGTGTGTGTGTGTGTTTATTTGGGTGGAGAGGTAAAAGAAACACTGGCCCGATCAAACTACTTCAGAACATTAAAGCCGGTTCTTTCTCCGCCCTCGTTTTGCAGCAGCTTACTTCGTGTTTTATAATTCACCAAATAGACTAAACATGAGAAGAGCCGCAGACGCAGACGTTAAAGCATGTCTCCATGAGTTATGCGCTGTTACTGTCTGTGACGAGAGCTTGGAGAGGAACTCCAGAGAGGAGCAGCTACAGTATAGCAGATAGAAGAACTGCTCTCTAAAACCCACAGCAATAATGTTTAGGGTTTTGATGACGACCAGTCGGGTTATGAACCGATCATGTGAGTTATGAACAAAACCTAAAGCATTTGCAGCAGGTGCAGGGGGTCTGATACAATCTTATAAAGTTATAAAGTGCTGTAAGTTGCGATGCCAATGTACGGACTCTGAAACAATCACTTTGTAATTTCTTAACCGATCATACAGGATATGAATCAATAGTTTAGAATAAGAACTTCAGTTGTAGAGAATCTAAATCAACTGTATGGTTAATAAACCAATAATGTGAATTATGAACTAAGGACACAGGGAATGAACCAAAAGTTTGGCTTAACAGAGTTCATAACACAATTATACCACTTATGAGTCGAGGGCAGTGGTGGCTCAGTGTGTTACGGCCCTGAGTTACTGATTGGAAGGTTTGAGCCCCAGCTCTGCCAAGTTGCTGCTGTTGGGCCCTCTAGCAAGGCTCTTAACCCTATATGCTCGGGCTATGGCTGACCCTGTACTCTGACCCCAGCCTACTAACAAGACAACATTTTATATTTTTCTCTCTCTCTCTCTCTCTCCATTCTCTACTCACCAGGGGTTTTCCTGGGTGTTCAGAGTTGTTCAGGTAGATTGGTGGCTGGTGGCACCGTCTCAATGGGGCGGAGTGTTCGCCACACAGAACTCCAGTCGCTTCACCACCTGCACCAATAACATTGATGACATCATCACAATCCAAAGATCAGAAGATTTGATTCACTTTGCGTAAAAAACTTTCATGTCTGTTCCTCAAACAGATATAAATCTGTTAAATCTATAAAATGTCTAAGAGGTCTGTGTTAGCAGGTTAACTGGATATTGGATTATATGAACCAATTATAGTGTTAGAAACCAATTGTACAAATTCTAAAATAATTAACAGGTTCTGAACTTAACAACTGGGCTATAAAATAACTACACAAGCTATAAAATAATTTCACTTGTCATAACAAGATCATATAGGTTATTAACCAATTGTACAGGACGTGAAACAACCATTTAGATTTTAAACCAGACTTCATGATGTCATGAACAAATCATATCGGTTATAAAATAAGCAACTAGGTTATGAACTAATCATATGGGTTATGAACCAGTCATATGGTTTATAGACCAATTGTATGGATCATGAATCAATCATATGGGTTATAGACAATCTTATGGGTTGCAGACCAATCATATGGGCTATAAGCCAAATGTACAGGCTAAAGACCAATCATATTGGTTATAGACAAATCGTATGTGCTATGGACCCATTAAGCAAAACGTATTGGCTGTAGACCAATTGTAGAGTTATAAGCCAATTATACAGGATATAACATGGGTTATAGACACATTGTGTGGACTGTAAGCAAAGTGATTAGGCTATAGACCAATCATATGTGTAATAAACTAATCAGATGACTTATAGACAATCTTATAGACAATGGGCTGTAAGCCAAATGTATGGGCTATGGACAAATTGCATGGGTTATAAACCAATAATATGTGTTATATACCAATCGTATGGGCTATACGCCAAACATATGGGCTATTGACCAATCATATGGGTTATAGAAAAATATATTTAAAATATATTGTCATATTTGCACAACCTATATAATAAGCATAGGGGTTATGACCAAACATATAAGCTAATTATGCAGCTTATTAAGTAATTGTAGAGGTTATAAAATAATCAACCGTATTATTAACCAGATGTAGCTATTGTGAACTAGATGAATTATGAATCAGTTGTAAGGATTATGAACTAATCAGATGAGTTCTGTAAGGACAGTTTAAATACAGTAAATAATCTACAAGCAATCATAAACAAAAAGTATAAAAATGTAAAAGCAAGCATAAAAACATAATATATTAATAAAAAAAATATACAACTACTGTACTTTTTACCTAAAATATCAAAGTTCATAAGTTTAACTGTTTCATTATTAACTGCTTGAACACTTCCAACAGTGTCACACAACTGAAACTGAAAATCTTCCTGATCCTCACGTTAAATGATGTACTGTGATATATGACGTGTACATTATTGCCCTGTGTTCCAGCCCTGAAGGACTTTGGATGAAGATTAGACTACTAATAAAGATGACTTTACACACACCCGAGTGACTCCAGAGTGTTCAGAGGCACTGTGTCTGCACTGTCAGTGTGTAGAGCTTCAGCCGTCCCTCCTCTCGCTCTCTCTGTGAGGAAAGGATGAGACACACTTTCCACTGTTTTAACTCCGTAAGATTTAGTGTGGTTTCATGAGTCGTGTTTAAGTCATCAGAATCAGTCCTGACTAAACCATGTGAATTAGCTTTACACTATGGAATGCTGTGGACCTGCTCATGTGTTTAACTTAAACTTACACTAGAGGTCTGTTGAATTCTTGATCCTGATTGGTCAGAAGGTGTTGATTAATTTTCTACAACAGCAGATCTGATAGTAACGCAGGTTCTAATTAATGCACTTGTTTTAAATATCCCATCATTTATATTAGGGATCTTCATGATGCTGGAATGCTTAGAATTTAACCGTTAAAATTTGTTACATTGTTGCACAATTTAATTTAAAAAATGCGATTATGTCGACACATCTTGCAGTTGTGAGTTAAACAGCAATATGTAACTATTAAATGTACTACTTAGTGTTCCATCATATTTATTTATCCACACTAACACCAAATAACGGCACAAACAATCTTGATGAGACAATGTTTGCCAATATTTATAAAAAAAAATACTTATTATAATATTTGTATATTACTTGCAAATAAATAATTGCACATACCAATATTGCACTTCTTGATTTTCCGTGCAGTTAATTGTGCAGCAGTACTATTACACCATAATGTTTTGCATAATATTTCTCAGTAGGTGACATATTTATTAATTTGTTCACTATAAGATGGCGCAACTGCAGTTAGCACTATATTGTATATTTTAGCTGCTTTGATTTCTATGAGGAGCTGATGTTTTAACGGCCTTTCTTTCATTATTTATTTATTGGACTTCATTAATTAGTCTCTAACTAATTATTTAGGACTGTGATGTTAGTTTAAGTCTGTTTAAATAAAACTTGACCTAAAAATAGTGTTTTCTTATTGTTAATTCTTACTGAATATTTGATTATTAATTATTACTGTGCTCAACCATCGGTTAAGATAAATAAGTTAAAATACCAACCGTTATTACTGTTTCCATAGTAACAGTTTATTCACAGGAAATTATACTAAAATATGTTCAACTGCTATAGCGGAAGTGATACCAGGAGTTTATACTGTACAGGGTCAGGGGAGGCCTGGAGCCTATCCCTGGGAGCTCGGGGGACTAGACGGGGAACACCAATCCATCGCAGGGTTCAAATATACAAAAATATTACAAAATGCCAAATTACTGGAAAAGAATAAAGTTCAGGGAGGTAACAGTAGCTCCACTTCATCACACCATCCCATCACTGATTATTTCCCTACAACAGCATGACACTGAGAGGTTGATATCTTACCAAACTCTCCTTTATCTTAAAGCTCATGATCCAGTAAACTCCGACTGAATAATAACTGCTTATTGATTAATACAGTGAAACTCTAACAGAGTGTGTAATTACACAGCCATGAATCCTAGGAATAACTGAAGCCTCGAAATGTTGAAGATCACTTATTGTTATAAACAACTACAAACTGAGCTGTAATGAAAACCGATCTGTTTTTTATTCTCGGAGTTAAATAAGGATCGTGTGTATTTACTTAAACCCAGTGAACACGACCACACAGAGCTGCACTGCTACACCTCCCCCAAAACACCCCCCCACATCTGTGTTGGAGCTCTGAGCCGTGGCATCTCACACACACACACATACGAAGCCACACACACACACACACACACACACACAGTAACGTCCTCGTCGTCTACAAAGAGCAGTGATTAAGGCACAAGGCGCTCTCTGAAACACGACAGCAGCGCCGCTGGATAATGAACTTCAACTGCAGCTCCGCTGAGAGACGCCATTGTGTCCCAGTCACAGTGAGTGTGTGCTGATAATGTGCTGATCTTACACGCACGCACACACACACACACGCACACACACACACACACACACACACACACACAGATGTGCACACACATGGGGTCTACGCCTGTTTTGCATTAGTATGTAAAACATACATGAGGTTCATTTACATTTAGGCATTTGGCAGACGCTCTTATCCGGCAAGTCGTGAATAGCTGGCACTTTTTATCTCCTTTTTATTCTCTTCCTTTTTATCTACCTGGATCAGTCTTATGTCTCACTCTCTAACTGTCTGTCTTTAGATCTACTCCTTCTGACTGTTTCATTTTATCCGTCTTTCAACCTCAAAATGTTCTCCTTTTTTAATCCGTCTCATTTTCTGTCTACCTGTTTAAATGTCTACCTGCTGCCTTTCCAACACTCTCGTTCTCTCTCTCTCTCTCTCTCTTTTCTTTTTCTTCAACATCCTCCCTTCTCTCTCTCTCTCTTATTCTCTCGGTCTGCTCATCACCCTTCTCTATTCTTAATGTTTGGTCTTGGTTTTCCCCATTTTTCCTTTTTTTTTCACTGTTTGTGTTTCTGTCTATTTCTTTACAGATTTTCCTGCATGTGTTTCTCTTCTCCTTAAAGCTCCTCCCTCCTCCTATCTCTCTCTTTTACTTTCATATACTGTATTCTGTCTCTATTTCTCTTTTTTTGTCTGCTTACCTCTATGACTTTCTGTCCAGCTGTTCATCTTTCCTCTCTATCTGCCTCCTCTAATCTCTTCCATTCTGTCTAGAGCTCTGGTTCTGCTTCTTTCCTTCTTCTTCTTCTTCTGCTTTTTCTCTTTCTTTCATTATTAATACCGGTCTTTGTAGGCTAATCGTTTTTACTGTCTGACCTGTGTTTGCCTTTATCCTCTGTCCTTTGTAACACACACACACACACACACACACACACACAGATCATTTCCTCTGCTCATTTCCCCCTGCTGTGTGTCTGGAAGCTGCTGAGGTTTCCTGCTCTGCCTCCACCTGCCAAACCCAGGCTCATGAGGAACCGCAGATTAGTGCCAGCTCTTTCTAACCACACACACACACACACACACACACACACACACACTCAGTCTAAACAAAATTAGTCGAAACACAAATGAGGAGCAGACGAGCAAGAGAGAGAGAGAGAAGGACAACAAGTACACCTCTAACAAAACACACACACACACACACACACATAGCTGAGTGCTTAATACGCATCTATTACACACACAGCTCTGCCCCAGACCTGATGTTAGAACCCAGTCATGGAGTGTGGAATGATCTGCAGGTGATGTCACACAGTCTTGTGTTTCCCATCATCCATCTCTGCGCTCTGACACACCAGGAAGTGGAGCCGAGTAACCAGACCATGAGGTCATCTGTACTGGAAATGACACACACATGCACCTCACACACACTCTCTCTCTCACACACACACACACACACGCCTGTGAAGGGGTTCATGATGCAGACAGGACGTCCAGATGAATCCCTGAGTGTGTGAGTGTTGTTCAGTGCAGAGCGACAGGAAGCTGTTAATTAGTGTGTGTAGCGTGGTGGTGTTCTCCCGCCGTATCACCCGAGCAGGGTTTGGTTTAGTGTGTGGTGTCTGGGCTATATCACATCCCTCATTTATTACCATGTAACACAGGGAACCTGCTGGAGTTTAAATCCCATTCTGAGAAGGAGAATGCGGTGTGTAATAACCAGCGCAGCAACACACACCGATTTATTCCTCTTACACTCCAGCGAGTAAACAACAAACACCAACATCATCATCTCTCTTCACTCTCACTGCTGAAGTTCATAATGCAGGTGACGTGTGAACTTCTCTGTCCTGTTCCACTGACTGACCCTGGAGACTCCTTCCATTAAAGGAAATGTGGATCTGACAGCAAGGGAACTTTACACACTACGACTTCCCAGGGTGGGTGGAGAATATGTCTAAGATATTGTGTGTGTGTGTGTGTGTGTGTGTGTGTGTGTGTGTGTGTGTGTGTGTGTACCAGGCGGGTTGTTCCTCCGATGGGCGTGGGGGTCATCGGGCTCGGCGAAGATGTTGGAGGCCATTCTGTTCTTGCGTGCCGGCCTTTCCTCATCTGTGCCGAAGCAAATGTTGGAGGTTCCGCCGGGTGGCCGGAGAACCCTGAGGAGGAAAAACAAACACAGAGTTTGTGTGTGTGTGTGTGTGTGTGTGTGTGTGAGTCTGAACTACACTTTGATATACAGTCAGCCCAGGGGATCTGCAGGACATCAGTTTCAGGACACCTCGCAGATAGCAAAACCTGCAGCCCTTATGTAAACATGGCCCAGATTAGCATATGATCTACACACACACACACACACACACACACACTCCTGTTTACCTGCAGTCCTCTCAATATTACTTTAGTTGTTATACTGTGTTGTTAATAGAGCTATGAATCGTAGCTAGACTGTTGATTCAATTCAGTGATAGAACATTCAACTCCATTTAATTTCATACACTCAATATTTAATGTCTCATTTGTCTCAAGCAGCTATATTTCTTACAGTACTAGAAAAATGTAATTAATATATGTACGTAACAAACACCTAAATGCTGCTGTGTATCTTACGCTGTTTGTTTAAATTTTCTTACAAAGACAATCTTCTGTGCAACACTACAGTCCAGTAGGTGGCGGTATTGCACTAATCGCTCATACAATCAAAGGCGGAAGAATATTAAGCAATAATCTCACAAATCCCTAAAATTTATGAATTTCCTAAAAAAAAACATACCAACAGTCTCCAAGGGAAATGCTGTGGTATATTTATAAGGAATTTGTCAAATGAGGATGGGTTCCCTGCTGAGTCTGGTTCCTCTCAAGACTTCTTTCTATTGGCTGTTCAGGGAGTATTTCCTGACCACTGTCAGCATCGGGGACAAACTGATACAGCCAGTTCCCTTCATACAAACATTTGAGTTACAAACTTTTAAAGATACAAACATATTCACTTGTGGACGTTTGAGCAAACGTCCAGCGACATTATCACATGCAGCAAGTGTTCACTGCATGATGTCCAGAAGCAAGTGAAAAAGCAACTCACGCACTGATGCTAGCAGAGTTCAGCACCTCATAGACAGGGGGGAGCATAAAAAAAAAAAAACGAGCGGAAGGTAGAGGAAAGAGACATGGAGGAGGCTGCTGGGTCTTAGTGCGGGTCTCTTAATGGTATAATCAACATCCGTGCACGCGTGTACTGTTTACTATAACATTGTGACCATGTCTGTGTGTGTAAAAATTTTATTTTGTGTCTTTATGTGTGTGTGTGTGTGTAAAGCAAATGCAAGTCTCATTAGAGAGGTTAAAGATCCAATTTCTCTCTCTGCTCAAGGCTTAGCCTGCTCCTTCCCTGCTGTGTGTGTGTCTGTGTGCGTAAGCGTCATTAGACACAGTGCCACACACACACACTCACACAGACCCCTCCTACTTTCACTTTTAAAGACACACACACACACACTCTATCTTTACTCTACACAGAAACACTGCTCTGTCGCGATTCTTTTTAAAGGAAAAGTTCAGGTTAATTTGTTTTATTTTTATTTTACAGCAGTGATTCTGTTAGTGTGTTTTTAAAAGTAAAATTTGGTTTTCGAGTGTTTTGGAATACGATCCGCTTCCGGAACGAATTATGCTCATAATCCAAGGTTCCACTGTATATATATACATGCCTATGCTTTTTGTGTTTGTCCATTTTTATTTCATTATATTATTATTATAACAGCTCGAAGAGCAACATGTTTGTGCACTTTCTAAAGATTTGTTTTTGAATAAAGGGTTGTAAATTAATGCTTTTCTTGATTTTTTTGTTGTTGTCATATTCACTGATTAATCGAAAAAATTATCGACAGATTAATCGATTATTAACATAATCGTTAGGTGCAGCCCTAATTGGAGATGAAGCGGGTACTGATGCCAAGCAATAACGATGGAGACAAAAGTGAAAATAATTAAAAGAATGGACTGGTTCCATTCTCACCATTCATAACGATTCCAAAGAGCACTGTACCGTAATATACTGTAAATAGCCACATGTGTTAGTATCCTAGTACCTAGACAGTGTTTATAGAACTTATGAACAAACTGAACTTACGACAAGCTCTCTGAACAAAACTCGTTCTTACGTAGGGGAATTATTGTCATTATAATTTATACACATTTTTTTACACATTTCATAATAATTTCCTTACTTTTCTTTTTGATTGTGTTAAGCTGCTATTGTGACAATGAGCATTGTTATAAGCGCTATATAAATAAAACCGAATCGAGCTGAATTGGGTTCTGAATGGAAAACTGACACATCGATTCAATCAAATGAAAGAATCAACTAAAGATCGTGTTGCATAACTGATTAAAGGAACAACATGAAGAAAAGTTACTGAAGCTGAACCCATTGTACATAATATACAAACCTACAAACTACATAATATACATCAGCAACTACATAACATTTTACCTTCACTTCAGTCACATACAGTAGGTACATTTTATTGCTCAGCATGTGGCATATTCAAGTTCTGCTTTTTGGAACTTCAGGGAAATATTATTTTCTGGATATTTTCAAATCTGTGGTTGATTTAAGCTCTTGAGGTTCTTTGTCTCATTTAAAATAAAGTTTAGTTTCCCATCCCTGACTTTTACCTCTCATTTCTACAATGCTATTTTGGTTTTTAAAGTCATCTTGTTTCTTGGTTGCGAATTTGCTTTTGTATTTTTGTCTGCACATCATCTACTCTGGCCTGTTTTTGAATATTGTGGGTTTGTTTTGTTAAAAGTGCGTTGTACTGGTTTTCATTATATTCATTTAATACAACGTTTACCTTTATCCATGTCTACTTTAGACACACAACACCTTATTTTATCTAACCTTACCGTCTTGGGGGTTTTCATTTAAAATCTAGATGAACTGATTTTAGATGTACAGGGTGTAGATTATATTGGCAGAGAAGTTTAGCACAAAATGAAATGTCTGTAAGAAAGAAACCACCTATTCTCCTGCTGCAACTGTTGTCTGTATGAGCCTGGTCCTTTTGCAGAAGTTACAATAAACCATTGTTACTTTGCTCTTACCCAGTGAATGACTTACTTGTCTTTATAGTTTTCAAGATTTCCACCACAAGGTTATCATTATTGAATTATTCTCTATTCATAGTTTGGAGGTTTATCAACCAGGAAAAGAAAATAAACCTACTCCTTAGTGTTATATGTATAACTGATGCCAAGAACACTGCAGCACTACACAGCCGAGGTGGTCAGGTTGATGGTAGAATGATTTTTACTTGGGGAACTAATTAGCCTGAATGAATGATGATCTTTTCAGAAGCTCGTAGCTTTGTGTACACTGATGACACTGAGGCGTAATGTTGGACCATGTGAGGCAGGAGGCAGGTGAGGACACTTCATCAAGTTTCTTACTGCAAATCCACAATCCAAAGTCAAATAACATTAAGGAAGTCTCTCTTAACAAGAACAAAGAATACAAATATGGAAACACAAAGTCCAAAAAGAGACGAAGAAACTGAACTGGGACAAAGACACTGCAGGTTATAAACAGGAGCGAACACAAACAGGTGAACACAGACTGATGACAGGATGGAGACTAGACCAAAACCAAAATAAAGGCTCACTAACAACATGTACCAGGTGAACTAGGAGCAAAATATATTTATATGACACCAAGCAAGAAGTGCAGCACAATGCTGTTATATAACTCTCCAGTTTACAACACACATTCACACACACACACACACACACACACACTCATATACAGAGAAACCTCGGATTGCGAGTGAATAATCGTCTCCCCTGCTGGGTCTTAGAGCGCGTCTCTCACTGGTCTAATCAACATCCATGCACGCGTGTACTGTTTACTATAACACTGTGACCACGTGTGTGTGTTTAAAACATATTTTATTTTATGTTTGAAAGCGCGCGTGTACTGTTTCTTATAAAACCTGTGTGCGAACATGTAAAGCAAAAGAAAGTCTCATTAGAGGTTAAAAATCCATTTTCTCCCTCAGCTTGTTATGTGTGTGCGTTATGTGTACGTGCGCATAATTTGACACCGTGTCGGTTCACACACCCTCTTTCTCTTTCTCTCTCTCTCTCGCCTTTAGTGTGTGTGTTTGTGTGTGTGTGTGAAGCACCCCTTCTCATTTCAAAGGTAAAGTTCAGGTTCATTTGTTTGTTTGTTTTACTTTACAGCAGTGATTCCGTTAGTATGCGCTCACACGAGTGTCATTAGCGATGTTCCTGGCTAATTTTTCCAACAAAACAGTTTTTCCGTTAATGTGTTTGTGTGAAAGTCAAATAAGAGAGGAGACAGGTTTGAGAAGGGGGAGACGGGAGGGGCTGAAAGTAAAGGTGAA
Organism: Clarias gariepinus; assembly: GCF_024256425.1. Lineage (NCBI taxonomy): Eukaryota > Metazoa > Chordata > Actinopteri > Siluriformes > Clariidae > Clarias > Clarias gariepinus. Next base: position 4,175,516 of record NC_071127.1, read on the forward strand.
TCCCAATTCTACCCCTTACCCCTACACTTAGCCCTACCCCTCCGTTTGGCGCGTTCACGTGAAGGGGTAGGGGTGTCTCATTTCTCTTTTGGTTGGAGGGGTAGGGCTAAGGGGAAGGGCCAGATAGCCCTCGAAACGAAGATTTTTCGGGACCTCACTTCAAACGAAGGGCTAACGAAATTTTCAAGATGGCCGCTCACTCGAGCAAGCAGACCCGTAAATTTAACGATTTTTTGCCATTAATAAGGATTTTTATGACAAGTTTTTATTATATGTATATTAATTTTAGTCTTGTGTTTGTGTTTATGGTGATGTTTTGTAAAAAAACGTTTGCAAAAAAACCGCTAAAGTTTGCTAGCGGATAGCGCCGATTGCGCAATATTACAAAAATATATTTTTATGTCATATACACTTTACTACATGCTACAAACAAATATGAAAGTTTAGTAGCACGGCAGTTTGCCGAGCTTTTGGTAACGCATTGATTGTTTTGCTTACGGCCATACTGTATGTGTACATGTAAATGAACGGATACGTATGATGACGTATAACAGTGTTGTAGTGGTGTCCCATTTCTTAGGGGAAATATTTTAACCCTTCCCCTTTCCACTTCGTTTTAAGGGACAAGGGGAAGGGGCGAGGGGTAGGGGAAGGGGTAGGGGAAGGGGTAAGGGGTAGAATTGGGATTGGGCTTAAGAGTCTCCTTTTACTTTAGCTTCACACACACACACACACACACACACACACACACACACACACACACACAGCACCGGCGCGCATAAACGGAAACACTTTTCTGTCGAGATTTATTTTTTTTACTTTTTTTTTTTTTTTAAAGGTAAAGTGCAGGTTAATTTGTTTTGTTTTTAGTTTATATGTTTTGTATTAATAATTTTTATGTGTTTATTTTTTTGGGGCTGTGGAACTAATAATTCAAGTTTCCATTATTTCTTATGGGACAATTTGGTGGGTTTGATTTACGAGTGTTTTGAAATACGAGCCTGCTTCCGAAACGAATTACGCTCGTAATCCAAGGTTCCACTGTATATATAGGGAGAGAGAGCGAGAGAGATTTTATTTACTATCGTGACATGTTATGTGCAATGTATTTTTCCTTGGGCTTCGTCACCATATCAGATCATTCAATTTCCTTTACACAATAACACACCAGTTTCCTCTAAGCTTGGGACTGGCATTGAGGATTCCATGCATGTCAGTGGCTGGATATCATATAGACATACTGTAAGGTTTAGAGCCTTGCCCATGGGCCCCCCAACCCTCCAATCAGCAACCTCAAAAACACCTGAGCCAACACTGCCCTGATATCTGTTATGTGTGATGTGAAGAGAAAACGCCACAGCTTATGAATAAACTTCTCCTTGAACCTTCGTGTTACCTTAGCTGGCTTTTTAGCCTTGTTAATTAGGCGTCCGGCCAAATCAAACATGAGACTGAGCTGTAAGACTGGTGTTAATAATGTAGCTGTACACACCACTCATATGCAATTTCTTATGTCTACAAATCATAAAATAAAATCCTAGCATGGCCAAGCTGAGTCTACTGGGACGTTTAACAAGGCCCGGAACCCTAAAATGCTCAGATCTCACTACAGATAAGACCATCTGCCAAATGCCATAAATGTGAATATAAATCTCCTCGAACAGCAAGTGGTTCCCTTTTCATTACTGTAATTATTACAACAGGCTGACGGCTGATTATATTCTTATACATGCTAGAGTAAATTAATTCTGTGCAGGGTTACAGTCACACCTGTGTAAAAGAAATCTACAGTATGTGTGTGTGGTACCCAGGAGTGTGTATATTCAGCTAAATGTGTTTGTACACTGGGGTGCTCATGAGAGTTACAGTTTTTCCCTTAGGAAGGAAACTTCAGACAGAGAGAGTCATGGCTGAAGAACTGCATTTGTAAAGGGGAAAAATCCTTTCATTTTTGGCCTGTTCCAAAGCAGACACACACACACACACACACACACATACACGCAAATGGAGAAAACGGGGCACCGTCTCACATTTGTGGTCGTGCTGACATTACGGGAATGAAACAGCTGCAGGGGAAGCCGGGCAAGCATCATCAAAAAGATTTAGCAGAGTTAATACTGGACACAAGGGCGGGTGGCCACGCCCACCCCCCCACACACACATGCATGCACACACACACACACACACACACACACACCCAACTGGAGACCAACCAACCAGACTGACCACTGCAGGGGACAGATAACATAAGCTGGGAGGGTCCCGACTACCCATGCCCTTCTGTCTCTGTCTCTCTCTCTCTCATACACACACACACACACACACACACACACACACACACACACACACACACACACACACACACATACACACACACACATATTGTACAGCTGACCGGAGCCACACCAAATGGAGATTCCTGTGTCAGATGATTTTCATCTATCCAAACAGCACCCTCGGGATTGCTGCAGCCTTGACAACCCGTCGAACATTCGATTCGCCTCTGTGATGAGAGAAGGAGGAAGTGGAGGCAGTGTCCCGATCCACGCCCTCTGGTTCTAATTACGGTGTCTAGCTCACAAAGAGCCTCTGAACGATTATACGTCAAAAGCCAAATCAAGTGCATGACAGCTCGATTAATTTGCGCTCTCTGTGGGAGTGAAACTGTGCTCGCGTTGGAGACCCATGTGTTTCAAAACACAAACACTGACCTAAAGAAAATTATTGGTATTTGACTTGCATTACTTTTAAAAAGTAAACATTACATAAAATCAGGTGAAGTTTTACTGAGAGATGTTTTTGTGTAGTGACAAAACTATGACATTAGACAGGTAGCTCAATGACGAGTGTCATGTGACCATCGCAATGGTTTTAATTCTGGTTCTTGTCTACAAAACTTACCAGAATTTCTCCAGATACCAAATATTTACTTTTAACCAATGATCGCTAACTAGATTTCCATAGGTAACTTTATTTTCATCCATCCTTCCTCCATCCATCCATCCATCAACGAACCTCTGCAGTCTAACGAGGGACCGTGGAGGCCAATGGTGACCATTGTCTTTATTCCCATTTTGTACAACCCTGGTAGGTCCTCTGATCAACTTTCACATGCATTTACACACTACGGACAATTTGCAAATGCCAGTTAGCCTAATGTGCATGTTTTTGAACTGTGGGGAAACCTACGAAGCACGAGGAGAACATGCAAACTCCATGCACAACTTCATATTAAAAGATGTTTTTTCTATAAACGCAACCTAATTACATCTTCCATCAGCCACTGCACATGACCTGACCACAACACCTATAACACAGCTGACGCATGTTAATTTTTTTTCCAGCACCATCATGCACTACCCAGCACTCTATGTATGTATATAGTTGTTGACTTTACCTTTCTTATGATGTTTCTTGTTCATGCTGTTGTGTTTTCTCATTCTTGCTTAAAGTAACTGGTTTCGTACACCAGCATCCTGCTGAGCTCAAAAATGTAACAGAATAAACAATCTCATTGTGGAAGAATTCTGGAAACCACCATATAGTCTCCTAGCCTGATGTGTGAACATGGTGAGCATGAACTGATCAGCACAACACTGGCCTGGCTCAAAACTATACATCCTTTCAAGAGGCAAAAACCATCTCTTTTCCCCAATCAGGCAAAACCATCTACCACCCGCTATGCCTCAGTGAAGATCCCATTATGGTTCATGCTTTCGCAGTGGTCGTCACTCTACCTACATCCTCCACCATGAACATTAGTACACCCCCTGGTTTCACTTTGAATGGAGCTCCACCTTCTTACTCCCAAGGTGGTCATTCTGCATTCTGCTTACACTTCCACATAGACCTGCCTATTTACTCCTCTGCCTTCTTGCTCTGCTGAGGATACAGCTGTGTCTTCTAACTCCTTTAAGAACTACACTGTCTTCTTTCTCTCCTGAAGATTTCGCTTTGCCTCCTTGGCTGAGATACACTCCTACCTCCTTTCTATACTGAGGATGTCTCTCTGCTTTCTGCTCTGCTGAGGACACCTCCATCCTTGCCTTCCTGTTATGCTAAAGACATCACTCTTCCCCTTGCTTTGTGGTGTACCTTGGTCTTCCCTCTTGCTTTTTTTTTTAAGGATCTTGCTCCCTATTTGCTTCACAGAAAATGTCTCTCCCCTCACTCGCCTAGCAGAAGACCTTCACTTTTTCTGGTTCTTCATAGGCCACCCCCGGGTTTGTCCCAATCTCTCTCTGGATCGACCTTGAACTTTGCTTCTGACTTCTGGCTTTCCAATTGTTGTCACTCTTCTTTTGTGATCCACTGTGGCTGGCATGTCACTCTTTAGTTATGTGGAGATCAGTCATGTTGTAGAGACTTAAACCTGGGCTGCTAAAGTCTTCTACTTAAGTATATAGCATCGGAAGGCCTTCAGTCACTGCACATGACCTGACCACAACACCTATGTCACACTTGCAGCTGATTCACATTTCTCTTGTTTAGCACTGTCTTTTGTTGGGACATCACCTAGCCTAAGTCACACTTATGTTGGTTCTTGTACATGTTCATAAACATTTTTCTGTACCTACCACCACCACAACTCAAAACAGTGATTAAAAAAGCAATTATATAATGTACATGATATAAATGTCTATTATATTCCATGTCTACACTAAACCGCTTAATGTTACATAATAAAATACTCTATTAAAATGACGGTATGCACATACACATAGCTAACAGATAGCTATTTATATTTCACAAAGTCTTATTAGAAGAACATACACGTTCCAGCCACATATTCCAGCTGTGTAACAAAACAGTGTATCATAACACAAGTGAGTCAAAAACACAACATCATATGTTCAGGTTTGTGCAAAGAATAAAACACAATGGGGTGATCTGATGAAGCAGAGTTTATAATACCACCACAAAGTTATTACTTTCCTACAACAATATATCCTGAAGTGTTTCATTCTTTCCTATACAGCGCTTTCCTAACACTAACAATGACACGGAAATGCACCGATTGCAGTTTTCTTGTCCCGATACCAAAATCTTCCTAGACGCCTGGAATTTTCATATGTAATCGTTAGATTATGCCGCCCAGGAAGCAAAAAAATCAACCAGTCCAGTTACTAGATGATCAACTGGTGCACCCTTGCTAACAATTTTTTAAAGAATTATACGCTGTACTTTTAATCCCTTTTCAGTTACATTTAATTCTGCTGAAAATCTGTGAAAATATATTATTTCCTGTTCTTATTTCATTATAGTAGCTATAAACAGCCGTTCCCTTACCAGTCTCTCTTTAATCTCTCATAAAGCCTGAACTCCTCTGTCAGAAATCTTCAAGTCACAGCTTTTCCCCTGACTATTAAAAAGCGTTGACACTGGAGACTCCTTCCATACATGTTACACAAACATCCTGTTACAGAAATCTTCACTGTATCAACAATTATGCAATAATCATAAATAATTCTCTGGTATTACAGAAACAATAACCTTTTCAAACACAAATAAGACCATTTTGACCAATCCGAACCCAAAATCCAACAGGGCTGCGGTATGCGTTATTATACTATAGTGTGTTCCGTATCAAGCAAAACCAGCTAACTAGTGCAGCAATAATATAAATAGCTGACGCTTTAGTGGACTCCTCACCAGCTGACACATGCACGCGCACACACACACACACACACACACACACACACACACACACACACACAGCTGTTCTGATTTAAAGCATTTCACAGCCTCCCCTTATTGGGGAAATGCAAAAAAATAAAAGCTAAAAAGGCCACAGATTTACAGGTTTGATTGTTGCACTAACAAAGCGTGACCCCTCATGAACTCGGCTTCACCTTCCTGCTCAGATAGAGATTTAACTTTTGGCAGAAGAGGTTAAATTCCCCCCCGAGACCCCACCCAGGTGCGAGGGAAGAATATTTTCCAGCGACAGAAGTGGAGACATTAATAAAACCTGCTTTAGAGGGTTATAGTCCAGTCATAAACCGGATTTAGCACGGATCGAGGGCAAAATATTTAATCCGTAGACGATGAGGTACATCTAACTTTGTCTTTGTGTTGCAACCTCACGACATTCCTGTGTGCTACCATGACAGCATATTAGTTTAAAGTTGCAAAAAAATAATTTACAGATCTGATTAATCAAAAAATACCCAAGAAATACATATACAGATTTGATGGTAAGTCAAATCTAAAATCATGTTGCATTAAAGATGCTGAGGTGGTGCTTCATATCTTAAAGCTTGCGAAGGCTAAAATTAAGGCTTAAAACTTTAAAGAGTTCAGAGTTTATATAAGATCTGATCAGATCTTATATAAATATAAATTTATTTTTTTTATCTCTAAATACTAAATTTACAGATAAAAAATAGACATTTCCAAGGCATTTAAAGTGCCCATAAAATGGAAAAGCTCCTGCGTTATCTGAAGTGAGTTAACAATTATTGTCTTAGATATCGAATAAGTCGAATATTTTTTTTTTGGTCTGGAGTGAAGAAGAAAAATTAGCATGAACATTAGAGAAACCCATAAAAGGAGAACACTGAGGCCTGAGAGATGGGAGTTCTTTTAAGGTTAAAAATCATCAGGAACCCCAGTGTGGGGTGTTTAGTTTGTACAGAAGGTGGAAATAATGCAGATCAGGTCATCATTTGGGCATTTTTGGACACATTAATGATTAGAAAAAAAGAACACACAGACACACATTAGCTTGGCTCAGTGAGGCTAGAGGGAAGAGAAGTGGCTGGTTGCCAGGGAGATTTCTTTAGCTAACGTTAACGGCTTGAAGTAGAGGGAACAAATAAATAATAAAAAGATTTGTGCATTAAAAAAAAGTGATTATCGGATTTAGCTATAATCATGCGATGCGTTTGTTTTTTTCAATCTTTATGCGCTAACAGGGTGGATACGGAGCAGATCAAAGCACAATAATCAGATCAAAGCGTAACCTCGCAACATTGTCATTATTATTATTAGTGTCAGTGCGCGCGCGAGCGTGTCATCAAAAAAAAAAGGTCGGGATTTTTGTTACAATTATCTCGTACAATGATTCAACACGCTGGCGCTCAAACACACACACACACACACACACACACACACATCCTGTAACACACCGACTGTATTTACACCAAATCTGTCCAGCCGACGGATTAAATCATCTTCGTCTAAAGATATCATTTCTTCATCCTGACTCTAATCTCATCCCGATCACTCGTTTTTCTTTTGTTTCACTCGGATTTTTTTTTTTTTTTTTACCTGGAGCTATTTTTTGCGCCAGGGTCCATCCCTTGGAAAGTAGTCGTCGTCGTCATCTCAGGCAGGATTAAAAAATAAAAAAAAAACAACGATGAGTGAATAAACCTGGTGTTCAGGGCGGTTACGGAGAGCTCGAGCCGCTAGACGGTCTAAAGGGTCCTTTCTCTGGCGCGCGCATGGACTCCGCCCGACTCGGGATGAATAGAATCTGGGCAGAGCGGAGCGGCTCGAGCTTTAACGCCTGCCCACATGGACCCGCCCACCGCACGAGCGCGACCTTCTGATTGGCCAGGAGGGAAAGAATTCGGGATCTGATTGGAGAAGCTTCACGTCGCTAAAAGTCGCTCTGAAGGGTTTTTTTTTGCCCTCATTCCACTGAAATGACAAGCGGTGATGCAGCGTCCATTACAGTTCTGTCTGGGGAGGGACCCGAGTTTAAAATAATAATAATTCCAGGAGTGTTAGTTCAGATTAAAAAAAAAAAAAAAAAAGTCAACCAAAAATAATAATAGTAATAATATCATGTTCTGTCCAATCTGCACTATTAACTTAACACTCTGATTGGCCAAAAAACAAACAAACAAACAAACAAACAAACAAACAACATCTCTGTATGATGTCAGGTATTTGGGAATGTAGGTGATTTTCTTTTTTTCTTTAGGAATATCTGAGCTGTTTCAGTAAATAATTCCAGTATTTACGGTTACCCCTTATTCGTCACATATACATTACTATTCTTCACATATTCCAGATTTTTGTTAATAAAGCAGGGGTCAAAGTGCAGGGTCAGCCATTATACGCCGCCCCTGGAGCAGCAGACAGGGTGAAGGGCCCAACAGTGGGGGCAACCTGGCAGAGCTGAGGATCAACCCACAGATCAGATGCGTAAATCAGAGCCTTAACAGACTGAGCCACCACCGGCCACATATTTAAAATCGCTATAGTCGGCAAAAAAATAAAACAAAATTTTTTTAAACAATAAAAAATGCTATTTCGTACAGACATTAATGCAAAAAAAAAATTATGACCCATCTTCCCTTCTGCAATTGATATATTGCTATTTTATATATTGTACACACATACAGACAGATAGACAGATGGGTAAGATAGATATATACACGCAGTTGAACCTATGCAAATTTAATTATCGCCTATGAAGGCGACTTCTTAAGATGAAATTCGTATTAGGATACACAATTTTTCCGTAAGAAATAAATTAACAATATTACAAAAAAAAATAAAAATGCAAAAGTCATGTCGCTTTTGAACACATGCCATAGTGTGTATAGTGGTTTGAGTCTTTTGAAACAGCTTTTGCTAACTAAGAAAAATAAACTAAGAAAAATTTTCACTTCACTACACTTAAAACATTTTAATGTCTGTTTCACATAGCCTAACAAAATGAATTGATATATTGTATATACTGTACATATATTTTTTCTACAAATGGAAACTTATGGCCCACCCTGTATATTTGTTGTATTGTTGAAAGTTCAATTTAAAAATTGAAATATTTGTTAAATTTGCATTCTTCAAAAGTGACTACCTGCATAAACAAACAGGATTTTCATCAGGAATTTATGAGTCAAATATCAAATATGAGGTAAAAAGAGTTTTTCTTTATTTTAACAAATTATTTATTAGACAATACAGATGCTTAACTTGACAGAAATATCAGGACTTAATATCCTTATTCACAATTTAGCTACTGAATGCGGGGCTTGTTTCACTTTACGTGTCTACTGCCAATTAATAATAATAATAATAATAATAATAATAATGACTATTATAATAATAAAAACCAATTTGCCAGAAAGAATATGACAAAAATAAAAGCAGCTAAAATAATGAGAATGTCCTGTATTACAGAGTACCTAAACTTCATCAGGTGTTCGTTTCATACAAAGGGACTTTTTTATATCTTTTGAAGTTGTTTAAAAAAAAAAAAAAACCGGTCTCACCCTTTAAGTTTGGTGTCAAGATATTGTTAAAATAATAATCGCTCCACTCAGATGACGGGTCAGCAGAAAGACCTCGACCACAAAGTAGTCACTTCTTTCCAGAGAGAGTGGGAGACAGAGAGAGAGAGAGAGAGAGAGAGAGAGAGAGAGGAAAAAACTATTCTGGGTTTCTGATCTTACAGCGTCATTCACACTGCCATGTTAATTTGTGTGTGTGCGTGTGTGTGTGTGTGTGAAATCACTTATATACAAAAAGCAGTAACTGCAAAGCTGAAAGAGCATCAACACGCTATACAACAGCAGTCAGGAGTAACTGAGAGAGGAGGGGGAGGGCAGCGTAGTTTCTGCGTTTAGATGAAGCCTCCTGTCTGTTGCTGGAAAACGTCAATTGTGTCTTCATCCTCCATTTCCAACTGTGAGGAAAAAAAGGAGAGAGAAAGAGAGAGAGAAACATGAGTAAGCATCGTATGTGACTTCAGGCGACTTTTCCGAACGCTTTTTGTGTGAAATATTTCCACCAAGTCTGTGAAATCTGGCTCGACACACTTGAAAGCTTTACTCAAGCTTCCTTGGGCTTAACGGAGCAAACTGCGTGTGCCGTTATCCAGAAACGCTGCTTCGACAAAATACAGCTGGGATTAAGGTAACAAAAAAAAAAAATCCCTGGTGACTGAAACACTATCAGGGGAGGGGTGTGTGTGCGCACGCGTGTGTGTGTGTGTGTGTGCATGTGTGAGAGTAATAAGCATAAATCTTTCAGAGTGGGACAAAAGTGGGGGGGGGGGGGACTATATAATGTTATACTACAGGGCTGATGGGTTCTGGATTAAGTTTCTATAACATCGTCCCTGACAGTAGAGCGGGGTTATGTTAATGCCTTATCGTTGCTATAGTAACAGCTCGTTCACAGGGATTCGTAGTTGTACTGTGGACCCGGCCTGTGAACCGATTTAAAACCTGAATATGTTTTTTTTTCCCCCCAAGAAGAAATAGGTTTGTTTAACATTTTTGGAGGGAGTCTCCAGTGTCAGCAGGTTTGTAACATTTACGATAAAAGAGGTTTACACGTTGTGGTTTCTTTTTAACATGTTTAAGTTAATTTTTTTGTTTTTATACCTGATCAACTACGAAAGACATGATGGTGCCAGAAAGACTAAAAGAAGTATTCACTCTCCTGCCTTCACATGCATATGAACTCGGGTAACCTCCAATTCTTAATCCAGAGGATTTAATATGATGTTGTGGCCCTGCCACCTTTGCAGCTATAACAGCTTCAACTTCTTGAAAGGTTTAGGAGTGTGTTCATGGGAATTTTTGACCGTTCCTCCAGAAGTGCATTTGTGATGTCAGACACTGATTTTGGACGAGAAGGTTTGGCTCGCAGGCCTCCCAAAGGTGTTCTATCGGGTTGAGGTCAGGACAGTCAAGTTCTTCCACACCCAAACTGTTCCCACAAAGTCGGGAGCATAAAATTGTCCAAAATGTCTTGGTATGCTGAAGCATTACGAGTTCCTTTCACTGGATGTAAGAGGCCGAGCCAGATGACTGAAAAACAACCCACACCAGTTCCAACACGACTGCAAAGTCTACAGGGATTCAAAGTCGTACTGTCGACACTGCAGGTGAACTGATTTTTAAAACCCGGGTACGATTTTCTTCAAAGGGTGAATAGACTTGTTTAACACGTATGAAAGGAGTCTCCAGTGTCAGTGGGTTAAGTTTTATGAACCTGATCAACTTTAAGGAAGAAAGAAATAAAAGACACAATGGTGACAGAAAACCTGTGTATAGCTGCTATAATGTGTATAACGGGAGAACATGTTTAGAGATATTTTACATAAACTACCTTAAGTTTAGGTGGATAAAATGTATGATGTGTTGTTAATTGTGGCTTTAAAGGAATAAAAGATTTGCCAGGGGTATAAGGTGTTTTTAACAGGATGTCTCGGAGTTTCTACACCATTCTGTTAACTCCACTTTATGTACATTATCCCAGATGACTAACTGAAGCCATTTTACTCTGTTTAACGAGGAGCTCTAATCAGGCGCCGCATTAAAACCCTTCATCTTGCGTCGGGTGAATACGACATCCTTCCTGAACTACTCTAAAATTCACATCGGACTCATCTTGGTCTTCGGTCATAATTTCGCTATAGCGTTCCAGCTCAATAAAGCTCCAGCGCGATGGCCGGCCATAATGGTTGGAGCGAGCTTTGCGGCTTTAACGATCTATTGATCGTGTTTATTGATCACGACACAATGGCGGTCTCCTTTGTGTTGTTAAAATGAAGGGAAATGAGCGGCCTCGCCTAAATGCCTCCCCATCTGCATGAAATATGCATTTAAATCCGCACGCGTGTGCAGCTGACCCCCGGCTTTGTGTTCCCAGGGGACCCGGACGAGGGTCTGAACAAAGCTGCCATATGCAGGGTCCAAATGTCAGTGTGTGTGTGTGTGTGTGACACTAAGATGTCTTATTTAAAAGCCAGTTATCAGACACTTGTATGTCAGTTTGATACTGACCCAGATGGGAACGTCTTTACAAGTCTACATTATACACTGCAGCTTTTTGCTTGCTGAGGTCGGAGCAGATTATATTTAAATGAAAAAAACGACATGAAGCTCTGAATATAAACCAGTATCCGGGGAGGCGTGTTCCAGCACCAGCTTGTGAATGGAGTGGGGGCGGACTCACTCAACCTGCGTGATTAACATTGCTTCATTTATTTATTCTCTGTGTTTCCCCACAAACAGAGAGAGAGAGAGAGAGAGAGAGAGAGAGAGAGAGAGAGAGATGGTGTCACAGAGCAGCACATGAGACAGATATATCACATCCTGCTGAGCTTTTTATGTCAGTGTGTGTGTGCGCGCGCGTGTGCGCGTTCCGGTAATTCTCCTTTTTTATATATATAAAACGCATGTTATTTTTATTCATTTGCAGAAAATTCCCTCCTACTGAGACCAGGATATCTGAAAATAATTGAGAATTAAATATAATTTATGTTGAGTATTAGTTTAGTTAACACTTTAAGAAGGTAGAAATACTCAGACCGCTGATGTCATACCCACACGCCTTCGCTCATATCTAACACCTTTTATAGTTTTATATTTTTGTTTAAACACTTCTCAGTATACAATTACTGTGTCATTAATATATTTTAATATGTTTATATTTTAATTATATTGTATTGTAACATTTGTAAATATGTCCATTGAAAAAATTATTATTTCTACATTTCAGCTCAAATCTTTGCATTAAATAAAAATATAAATTTTATGTAAAATTCTTTTTTTTTTTTTTTTTGGTTATTCTATCTCTGTACAAGTACAACAGAATTGATAAAACAGTAATAAATAATGTAGGAGAAATAAAATAAAAGAAAATAATAATAGTAAAGACATATACTGTACACACACACACACACACACACACACACACACAGTGCCACATATGCTCATAAACATAAATGATGAGTTATTGCACATGTTCAGGCTACAAATCAGTATAACTTGTAAAAATAGATAATTATCTTTTTCTTCTTTTCAAAATTGTATTTGTTTAGTTAAATTTTCCTTCCATCATAATGAAATCTTAATTATATCTTTCTATTTTGTCTATTGTGTCCTCACTTACGTACAGTCATATAAGCGATATATAGATTACTTATTTAATTATATATACTTCTTGGTATAATTAACCTTTGCAAATTCTGTCTCATTTATATATTTTATATTTCTATTTTAAGTACATTTTATTGTAACTTCTGTGCAGATTAGTAAATCTGTATATTTGTCACATAGATTTCATCACAATTTTTCTTTTATTTTACATTTTTCTTGGTGCAGTTTTTCTTTTACTGCAGTGAAATCTTTAAATTCTAACCTATATTTATTAGGTCACAAACAGTCGTATAAGCATTTCTCTGTACAGTTCATCCCTAATTTTATTATTGTATTATTTTAGCGCAATTTTCCATTAACTGCAGTAAAATCTTTCTGCCTGTATTCTACCCCCCCTCTCCATTTTAGGTCACAAACAGTTGTGTAAGCATTTCACCGCATATAATACTTTGTACGGTTGTGTACAAGACAAATAAAAAAGTTAAAATTGAATTTTGAAATTGAATTAAAACATTAAAAAGTATTAATGACAAATCTTAAATCTTTAAACCTTGGATTTTATAAATAATATAATGTATTATTTTACAGAAATGATATTATTTGAATCATGGCATCATCCAGTCCATGTGTGTGTGTGTGTGTGTATACATTGTTTTTAAATTATTTTTTAAAAGATATCACTTTTACGGATTTTTACTCTCTTTTGTTCAAAGTTGTTACTGATCTGTATTTTTGATGTTGATCACTGATCTGTATTTTTTATTATTTTTACATTCATATTGATCTGTATTATAATTCTTCCTTTAACCCTTCTCATATCAAACTCCACGCTCCCTAGCGACGCTGGCTAACGGATCTCTGATCTCGGACACGTCCACCAAAAGATGCACTTAAGACCATGTGGATATTGAGATGTCAGTGTGAGTAATCTTATTTTGAGAAGTGTGTGGTGATTCAGACAGGAGGGAGAATGTAATCATGAGGAGTAATCAGCACGTTCACACACAGGTAACGGGGAAATGATCAGGTTTTTGGTGATGATGCGATCGATACGCGCTTCAGAAATGTGATAAAGAGGGGCTCCACGTTTGTCAATCAATAATCAGATTTCTCACTAAGTGAACTCTAGTGAAGACGCTGGGGGGGAGGGAGTCCAAACTTCCGGCTTTTTTTTTTATTATTACATTTACTACTTGTGTTGAATTATTGATGTTTCTCTTTCAATCTCGTATCAACTGCAGATTCTATATTTCTGATGCTCATGTGTATTTAAAAAAACTAACAAACAAACAAACAAATATAACAATAACCATCATCATCTGACTGGGTTCAAATCTACGTGGAGTTTTTCCCTAAACCCACTATGAGATAATAAAGTGTGTCAATTACATCACATGACACTAAACACTCTACCCTAAGTAACTTAATCAGATAATAATCAGATTACTAGTGCACATGTAAACACATTAAGGAATCGGTTTTGAAAAAATACGTTTAAAATTGCAGGATGGAAATAAAAAAAATTAAAAATAAATGACTCAGACCTTTAGATTTCTCTGTTACTTGTATTGATGAGGTTTTATTAACTTCCTCATGTCAGGACAGACACAGGTCATGTGACGTTGTGTGAGGATCGTACCTGTGCAGGTGTGTCTGTCTCATTAATGGGCTGGCCATCAAACCGGAATCGGATTTGCCTCATCGTCAGTCCCTAAAAACACAACGAGATAGAAGAAAAGACCAGTTCAGCACTTCACACACACACACACACACACGCACACACACACACACCCGAGGGAGGTCAGCACTCCCCCGCTGCTGATTAGCTAAAGCTGAGGAATCAATATTGCGTTTATTCTGGAGAGTTCCAGATGATCCAAGGAAACGCTGTTTACTCTCTCGATCCAACCACACCATTCTTACCCTCACCTTCCCCCTTTACCCCCAGGCCCTGGGGGAAAAAAAGCTCATGGGGGATTACGGTCTGTTAGGAAAGATCATGACGGGACTTTGTGATAATACTAGATAAAACTGATACTGTGATGAAGTAGGTCACAATACAATCTCATGAGATGATAATATTAGGATGTTTCTTTCCTTTTTTGTTAAATGACATTAAAATTCTGAACAATAGGAAGAAGGGACTGTTTTTTTATGTATTTATTTATCGATTTTAAAGATCCTGTACAATAACACCAGTCTGTACTTTTTGTATACATGTTAAAAAAAAAAAATAGAGAAAAATCGATTGAGTGATGTATTGTGATTCTTTTGTGTAGGAATTTATGTATCGCCACACTAAGTCCAAAATAAATTTTTAGGGCCCAAGCACAGGCATAGTGTGTGAGGTTCTGTCGTTCTTCTAAGGATTTTTTATTTGCTTGTTTTAACGACATTCAGAGCTATTTGGGGGGATTAACATGCTGAAAGACTCATGTAAGGTTGGAATCTGCTGCCGTTAGGGATGTTAGACTCTGGGTACAGGGCCCCCCGCGAGATGTGGATGTGGAGCTTATACACACATGTACACGAAACGTGGTACAAATTTAGATCTTGTTGAGCTGAAACAACTTTCGCATTGCATCTCATGGACTTTAATCAACAGGAAGTCGGTTATTTTGTGTCGTTTGCAAAGCATAGATTTTGATATACACCTCCGAGGGGATTTATATGATCAGCACCAAACTGGGCCGATGTGATCTCAAGACACTGAGGATGCAAAATTGCGGAGAGATTTTTTATATCTCAAACGGCTCAGCCGTGATGCTTTATGCCGAAAAGTGGTTAATAACTTTGTGGGACTTATATTGAGTGATATCACAGTGTGATGATTTTGTTCCAGCATCTGGGGCTTTTTGGAGGTCTTAACATAAAATGCCTTCTTTTCTAAAATTATGTCATAATAGTATTCCCCTTTAAAAGTATGTGACCACTGTGCCCACTTGTCTATCTGGTACACTCAAAGGGGTGATGGCGCAAGGTGCATGGGCCCGCTCATCGCTGCTTGCAACTATATTTCAAACTTATTTTTTTAAATTGATATGTTCACATTTGAAGTGATAACATGTTGCCGTTCCTCTCTAATTATATGGGTGGTTCGTTCTAAACTATTCACACATCAGCATTTGAGGATTGCAAATATACTGTAGATAAATATAGCTAAAGAAACGTTGCAGTTCCTCTATTCACCTCCAAACTATTCACACATTGGCAGGCTGCGATGTAGTAACTTTTATCCAAAGCACACACTTTCTCCTTTCATTGTGTCAGACATTCCTCCTTCTTGTTTTTTGAAGCTGTGTATAACAGAGGAATGTCTATCAGTACCTGTGTTGGCATAAAATTACACAATTGTTTGTTTGTTTGTTTTCTTCCACAGCCTAAGTCTGTTTCTCTCTCTGGCTAGACGACAAACCTGCAGAGTCCTCGTTCTAGCTGTGTCCTTCTTCACGACGGCACAATTCATTTATAAGATTAAGAGCTGTAGCTTTGCCAAAAAAAACCCTCCCGAGTATCACCCTACACAAGTGCGCTGCTGTAGACCCTCCCTCCTCCATGTACTCAACTCCGACATCAATCGGGCTTTCTCTCACTGACGTGTGTTTGAACATGGTTTATGGTCTGGGACGGGAGCCTGGTTCCCCCTCATGTCTCCTGATCTGCTGAAGATTTACTGGATGGCTTTAAAGTCAATAAAGTCTCAGGTCAAAAATCATTGTTTGGCTGCTCTGAGATTAGACGATAAAGCGGTTTGTGTCCGCAGGAGCTGCAGCATCATATAACAGGCTGGTTATGACTTTTACGCTTGAGGTGAAGTTTATAGTGACATTATGTCATATTGTATCAGATATAGTCATAGCGCTTTCAGGAGACTTAGCTCATCGCTAAAACTACACACATCAACCGAAGACATCCGGGACGACCTGATATGATATCGTTGTGCATTGTGATACTTCAAATATCACAATAAAAAAATATATATATATCCTGATCCAATGTTGTTTTTCATTCTTTCAGAGTGGATTTATTAAACTATTTCATATATTAGTATAATATTTATTTATTTATTTAACCTAATTTTAATCGTGTCCAATTCCCGACATTCACTAGGCCACTCCCCCACCCAGGCACCTACTACAGGTCAGGGAGGAACCTGCCTGCTGATGTTTGAGGAGTTTAGAGAGCACCACCTGTAGAATTACAGAGGAACTGCAACATTTTACCGCCTCAAATGCATAAATAACCAAAACAAGAAGTACAATAACTAATTGATTACTCCTCCTTTATCTCTACTTTCTATGTGTGGAAAATATCATAAAACTCAAAGTTCAGATCGATTCACGAATTTGAGATCTGGATCAATTGGTAAATCAGGCAAAACAAACACAGGTTGGGGGTTGGGGGGGGTCATTTTGATTTCCTCCTATTGCTTATAAACTTTAATGAATTAGAGTCTAAATTAAACTGTAAACAATTAAAGCATTAAACTTTTGTTCATTGTCACATTAGAGATGGTGAAAGTTCAAACATGAAAATAATTATTTGCTAAATATTATGAAAATTATATAACTAAAATTATTACTGCTATTACTATCAATACAGAAATATTATATTTTGTAGGAAACCTTTCTACATTGAAATTACGACTGGTTAAAGCGGCCAAATATGAACCAGATTTTGGCCAGAGAAACAGTAGAGCAGGTCTTAATTCTCAAGATTGAGACATTCATTTTCCTCAAAATATGCATCTGCTTATGTCTCTAGTATGAATAAATTTCTACAAAGAACAAGGAAAAATAATTACAAATGACTTATTATTGACTATGAATTGACAATAACATTGATTACCACAATAAACAGCACCAATAGTATTTATCAGAAAATGTGCATATTTAACTAAAATATATTAAACAGAAATATCTATACTCAATGTGACAGTCTGGTTAACAATAGCGAACTAAGAAACATCTATCTATTTGTATAGGCAAACACAAATAAACACGTTCAGGTCAGCTACACATAGTGCTAACACAACAATGATGACTCGGCACAATCCTCGCGGCAAACGCGGCGGCAAATAACCGATCAAGCGGAACGCTACGGGTAAAATAAACATCGGAAACAGCAATGGTCTGCATAATGTATAATAATTAAATACAACATTTTATGACTTACTTGTATTATATGAACACATTATAGAAACTTAGCATCAACATAAACAATGACGGACAGCTGTACATTCCAGTAGGTCCCAACAATCGTCCCCTTAGAAACATTAAATAAACTTTAGTTCCTAGTTCCTTAAACAGGCTTTCTGACTAATTTTATATTATATATATACAGAAGCTATTTTTATTTATTAATGAAAAAGTGTATTTACTATTGTAAATTAACGTTGAAAAAAGTTTGGATGCTTTTAAGCTTTTTCATTTCTGCCCATGTGAGATCTTGTCAGTGTGATCTGGCAACCCTGAGTGCAGGAGAAAGCCTGAGTGGGTAAAAAAAATGAGCTTCTATCACAATGATGGTTAAACTTTGCAATTAATCAACAAGAATCTTTACAGAACACACATGATCTCTGATCCAGTTTTAGTCATCAGTACGAAGTACTGTTTTCCTTTTAATTGTTTGAACTGATTCAGACTCAGAATGTTTGTTTTGTGTCGTAACCAGAATGAAATAAACACTATAATAGTTTCTTCCCTTTAACTTAGCTGGAGGTTTAATCACGTCAACGATCTAAACCGGTTTTCATGAACACACACTTATAGATGAGTTATAATTAGTTCATTCCTAATTAAAAACTGATATGAAAATAAATTTAATTAAACTAATCTCGCAAAATCAGATTAGTTTCAGTTCAGCGATTCTGGAAGTCGGGAAACGTTATCCTGATTAAAGTAGACTTATCGCACTAACAAACAAACAAACAAACCAGGACATCACATGATGGAGACGGCGTTTTATCCTGGATAGCTGCGTCCTAACAGATTTATTCACTTTACTCTCTCTAAACAGAAAAGAGATGAGAATATTGTGTGTGTGTGTGTGCTGTTACTCACCTGTCGCTCGCAGTACGCCTTCATGAGTTTGCTGAGCGGCGTGTGCCTCTTTATCTTAAACTGCACCACTGAGCCATCCTGTCCCGCCACCTTCAGGTTAATGTGGTCATTGTTCTCGGTCTTCACTCCCTCCTACACACACACACACACACACACACACACACACACACACACAAATCTAATCAGTGTCTAGATCAGAGATAAAACATCATACACTAGGTTTATCATTCCTGACACTGCACTCATTACTCCAACTAAAACACTGTCACTTCATCTCAAAATCAGTTTAACACATTACTCTTAAAAAAAAAATAAAGGAATGTAAAGGTAAACCTGTATAATGTGTACTGTACTGCTGTGTCTCCCGCAGTGCTAGAATGTAAAATACCGATGTATTGTACCCCTCTACAGTATATGTACTGTAATTAATGCAGGCGTGTTTCTTTAGTATGCGCTGTCATTTTCTTTGGTATCAGTACTGTAGAGTACATACAGCAAGCCGCGTTTTTCCTCTACGATCGCTTTGTGTTCTCCCTACAATACTAAAAACTTTAGACATTATTATATTTTATATGAAAATTTAGCTGAATTTATGTTAGGGCTGAAACGATTCCTCAAGTAATTCGAGTACAAAAAATTATCGAGGCATCGAATTCTCGAAGCTTCTTTTAATTAATTTTTAAAGCTTGCATTATGTTTTTGCTCAATTATTTGTTATAGGCGCGCTTTTGACAACGTGTGCTTCCGATCAGAATTTTTGGGGCCGATCACCAAGACCATGATCTGCCAATTGCAGATCACTGCCAATCCTGGTTTAGTTTCTCATACTTGGCATATTAAGTTGTAGGGCACTGGTGGCTCAGTGGTAGGTGTTTCGCCTGCCATGCGGAAGGCCCAGGTTCGATTCCCAGCCAGTGCCCAAACCCAAGCCCGAATAAAATGGGAGGGTTGCGTCAGGAAGGGCATCCGGCGTAAAATTTGTGCCAAGTTGTAGTGTGGACTGCGTATTCCACTGTGGCGACCCCTTGTCGGGAGCAGCCACAATATGCCACTTGGCATATTCCGTTGTATGGCGTGTTCCAAGATGCCTAATCATGTTAGTGGTGTTAAAATGCTGTTGCTCGCTTTCACCTCGAGGGATTTCATCAAGACATACATTGCAAACGGCTAACTTTACGTTTAATCAGACACTTAAAAAAAAAAATCAACATCAGTGGCCGATCAATCGGAGCATTACTACCTGAGAAACTTTTAGTTCTGCAAGTTTAATTGCACACCGTAATGTTTTTGTATAATTATTTATTTCAATGTGAGCCTAAGTTTTTTTTTATCCTTACAGTTATCTGAAATTATTTTTTTTAGTTTTTGCATCTGAGAAAAGGCTTTAAAATAAGAATGTATGGAGCTGTAATGCACTTAATTCATCTCAGTCAACTTTAATACCCCTATCTCACCTACGCGGTTTCGTGCAGTGGCCGGAAGTACAGTTTATCATGATTCACCACGAGTTTTGGCACTGCGATTATGTTTCTATCTTTCCGCGCGGAAAAAATTAAACATGTTTAAACCGCATGAAAAACATGTAAAAAAAAATTTGCCGGACCTTACAGAACTTTGTGAAATGTCGGCGGGCAATCGCGGCTGCTCACGGTGCCTAACACCGCATGGGTGTGATAGAGGTACAAGCTGTTCCTTGTATTGTGAATAATGACAATGTTTATTTTGGATAAAATGCTGTATGCATTTAAAAAAATTAAAGTAGAAAAAAAAGTAATTAATCTTTGTTTCTCTTATATATTTTACATTGCTGTTTAATTAAGCAAAAGTACATTTTATCCAAATAATCGATTACATTTTTGGTAGAATACTCGATTACTAAAATATTCGATGGCTACAGCCCTACTTTATGTTAATATTTATTTTACATAATGAGTAAATTATATTGTTCTTAATAGTTTAGCGATTAAATGAAAGAAAATAAAAGCTATAAAAAATTGCAGGGAATTTAATAAGTCCCACGTGGTCATGGCAATAATTTCTGGACTGTTTTTTTTTTTTTTTTGTGGACGGGGCTTGGACATGTTTATTTAAAAAAAAACAAAAAAACAATTCAGACTGTGAGTGAAGCCTGTCTTCTTCATTAAGGATCTAAATCCACATCTGGATTTCAGTACAGCAGACATGGTCTGTGGTTAAAAATCATGATTAGATTAGCAACAATTAATTACACTTATTTTACCTGAAACATAAAAACAAGCACAACATGCCTTATGATCATGATTAACACCTTTTATCAGATACTACAGCGACTTCCCCTTTGTTAAAAGTGATGAGCACCAGACCAATATTAAATAAACTTTAGGGCCAGAAATATGCAGACACCTGACTATTACACCTACATCTACTTTCCCAAACTGGTACCACAATGTTACAGGCACATGGATGTAGAGAACATCTTTGCATGCTGTAACGTCACAGTTTTTCTCCACTGGAACTAACGGCCAAAACTTTTCCATTTTGTGAATAAAGAAGAAGGTGTTAAAGTGGAGGAACATAAGTGTCTTGAATGAACAGCATTGGAATAACTTTGTTTGAAGTTGGAGCCTAATCAACATCCTGACATCAGAGCTCAGAGTCAAGAGCTAGCTGCACTTAATTGCTAATATTAATCCATCTAGAAACCTCTCTAGTCCAACAATGTCCCGTGGAGGCCAAATGGTGACCATTTTTACGATCTCGGTAGGAACTCTGGTCAACATTCACACACTTCGGGCAATTTTGAGAACACCAATTAGCCTAATGTACGCATGTTTGGACTGTGGGAGGAAACCAGAGTACCCTGAGAAAAACCCACCAAACGCAGAGAGAAGAAACAAACATGGATATTAATAGGCAAACACAACTGATCAAAATGGTCTATTTTTACACTAACATCCCATAATACTTCTAAGCAACCTGACAAAATTTGGTAAAGATAAACAATCAGTGATATCAGCTAACAAACAAACATCTAGTTCATGCTAATTGTGGTAAAACAATCAGCTATCAGCTTTATAAGAAGATTTTAAACAGATTTTTTTTTTACTTTACAGCTTTAAAAGTGTCTCTGTGATCATTTCATTAAGTAACAATTGATGTCTGAAGAGAAACTTTATGTAATTAATCGTGTATTTACAGAGACATTAGCAGACTAGCCGAGCTCTTTTGCTAACAGTGTAATTATGGCGGCCTCGCCAAAGCGCGTGCACATCTCTTCCGGTGTTTCCAACGGCAGCAGTTACAGTATTTATCCACTAAGCGGAATATTCTCTATCCTATAAACACACCGTGCTCCGTTTTCTTCCTGGAATATTTAAATAAATCCGTACGTTTTCCAACGTTAAAAACGACCCCCTACGCTGAGATTTAAAAATAAAATTTGTTTAATTATTTATTAATTAAACACTCACCTTGGGTTTCTCGTCTGCCATGGTTATTGTATTTGCGCTGCCCTTACGCCGCCACACAAAAGACTCCGCGGGGACGCGCACGTCCGCGCCCCCGCCTTGAAAAACCGACCGCGACGTGCGCGACCACGACGCCGGCGCGCGTGCTCGGCGAGCGTCCGCTGACTGGGGGCTGCGGCCGTGGACGCGCGGTCGGAGTGACGTCGCGTGCGCGCTCTCACGTCAGGCGCTTGTGCTCGCGTACGTGCACGCGCGCGATTAAAGAAATGCAATTTTTTTCCCTTCAACGAGTACTTGAACAAATATCGTAGCAAAAACGATTATACTAACGAACAGCTTAAATAATAGGAAATATTATTACTTTTTAATTCGATATTTGTTAATATTAAGGGTAACCATGACAACAGATTCCGTCTTGTCGAGTCTTGTGATGATGGAAGGACGCCATCTTTGTTCAGGAATCACAATACTACACATCCTATTCTTCCCAGATATATATTAAAAATATATAGCTTTAAAATAATAATAATGCTGATATCGTGGGATATGTTTCGACTTGTTAATGTTTTAGTGTAAAAATTGTATATCTGCGTCAACAAACAAACAAATAATAAACATCTATAATTACACACAATAACCAGTCGATCGAAATACACGATTATGTTTTTTTTTACACGACCACAAATACTAAATTAAGCTAAACTCCAATTTATTATATATTATTTTTTTCTTTCTCACGATGCTTTAGGTATTTTACTCAGGCATTCTGAAGACCAGCCTCGTGCGTCACTTCCGGGGTCCTACCCGCGCGCAGCCTGACTGAGGCGCTAAAACTGTAACGCTGGTGGTGTGAGTTAGCCGGATGCTAATGGTGTTCAAAATATAGTTAATTTATCAAGTATACAGATTTATTGTTGTTGTTTTTTTACTTTTTGTAAATGGAGGAATTAGATGTGGAGCCCACAACCACGGTAATGAGAGCTTATACACATAAATACACACATTTCCTTTATTTAATAATAATAATATCTGTTATGTAGACAAATATTAAAATTTTAATTAAGTATGTTTTTTAATATAAACACATCAACGTGCGTTACTAATTCAATATAACACTATTATCTTCCTTTATATATGATTTATTCCACAGTAGTGTTATTCCACCTCACTGGCCGTTAAAGAGTTTGTAGAAACTGTTAAAAGGTTACATTTAAAAATAAGTAGCTGATCTTTAATGTAATCAGCGATATTATTATTATTATTATTATTATTATTATTTAAGGTTGAAGCCCACGTACATGTCTGTGTGTCTCTCTGTACAGCAGAACTCTCTGTCTAACTTATTAATACAAAGAGATCCCATTCTGTAAGGTTGAGTATCTTACGCCTTGTTTACACTAAGTTGTCCTTCTTTGGTGGTCAGACAAATACACTCCCTGTTCGGTAATCGGAGAGTGAATCACAGATGAGAAATGGAAAAAGTAGATCAAAGGATAAAGATGAAGTTTTGTCTTAAAACCACTCCAGCGTGTTAAAATTCACTTATACCACTTCAGCGCTGTTATTTCAGCCAAAGTGAAAAAAAATATTCACTTTATCTTTTCTAATTAATATCTATTGGTGCAGGTGTTTGTTTACATTGAGACACTAGCGATTTAGTAGATTGTTTTAAAGTAGATTATTAAATCCACCACATTACTTTAACATCACTTTTACTCAACATTTAGATTTCACTGATGGTGCAGATTAAACTTCAGGCAGAGATCTAAGGACTGTAGAAGTTACAATACCTGCTCACAGGACAGTTTTGTGTGATAAAATTATGTTGTAATAGATATTTCTATAGCAATTATGTAGGGAACAGTCCGTGCCAGTGCATAATTTTGGCGCATAACACTGGGCTCTCAGTTCAGGTATTGTACACGCCCTCACTTCAGACTGCTGTGGATGTGTTTGCTCTAACAGACTGTGTTTTATCTCATGGTGACGCTTCACATTACTGCTTTTTGTTAGTTCCACGCCTTCTGAACATATGAGGCAAACTGGTTTTAAACTTCCCGCAAGTCGAATAACCATACAGTGATATGTCCGCTCATTTTTGAAGGTTCAGTTTTCATAGTCTAATTTCCTTTTTTTTTTTTTTTTTTTTGAGCAAGCCATGCTTTCTAACGCTTTCGTTTCTGTTTCTTAAGAATTTTGTTAGCTGCATACTCTGTCTATACCCGGTAAACTATTGCGTTGATTGACACTGATGGTATAATCACACCCACCTTGAGGAAACTGTATTTGTAAAAAAAAATAAAAAATGCTAGATTTTATGACATTTTCTGGCGTGTAACTGCTCAAAAAGTACTTTCTACTCAGCATTTTTATTTTATTTATGATGCAGGTTAAACTTCAGGCAAATACCAAAGTACTGACCAAGTTTAAATAGGTTCTGTCGAGCCAGTTTCACGTGATGCCATACAAAATCTGTCTGGACAGAGAGACAGGAAATTTTTCTGAGACTGTTTTCTGGTTTCTTCCAATGTATGAAATGTAAAGATATCATTAAATTATCTTTTTCTGGTTGTATTAAAAGAGCGAGTGCAGACACAACATTTTTGTTTATATAGATTGGTATTATAGATAAAGGTTGATAAATCATTATTGCCAAAAAGTAATTACAGTAAAACCTTGGAATACGAGTAAAACGGTTTACAAGTGTTCCACAAGACGAGCAAAGATTTGTAATAAATTTTGACCTGGAAAACGAGCATTGTCTTGGTTTACGAGTACCAAGTATCATGTATCACGCATAATTTGAATTTCCATTATTTCTTATGGGAAAATTTGCTTTGATTTACAAGTGTTTTGGAATAGGAGCCCACCTCCGGAACGAGCTATGTCTGTAATCCAAGGTTCCTTTGTATTATGTTCTGATCACTTAATTTATCAAGACAAAATGCATTCTTTCCTTTTCTTTCCCTATAAATTTACTCACACTGTGTGTGTGTGTGTGTGTGTGCAGCCGATCCCAGGAGCAGGCATTAAACAGAAGCATCTGGGTTTTGAATGGGGTCCAGGAGACCTGCTGGTGTACGAGACCAACTTAAAATTACAAGGTAACGAACTATAGAGAACAGCGTGTGTTTAACTGTAGAGAACAGCGTGTGTTTAACTGTGGAGAACAGCGTGTGTTTAACTGTAGAGAACAGCGTGTGTTTAACTGTAGAGAACAGCGTGTGTTTAACTGTAGAGAACAGCGTGTGTTTAACTGTAGAGAACAGCGTGCGTTTAACTGTGGAGAACAGCGTGCGTTTAACTGTGGAGAACAGCGTGCGTTTAACTGTGGAGAACAGCGTGCGTTTAACTGTGGAGAACAGCGTGCGTTTAACTGTGGAGAACAGCGTGCGTTTAACTGTAAAAAAAAAAAAAAGTAGAGGACAGCGTGTGGTGTATTTCTGTCTCCATCCATCAATGAACCTCTCTGTAGTCCAGTTATGCACTGTGGAGGCTGATGGTGAACACCGTTGTATTTATTTATTCTCTAACACACTAACACAGGTCCTGGTTCTGGATGCTCCGGTTGCCCGTTCGTCCATGTGGTGCGCAGAGACGAGGACATCTACTCGCCCATCCTGCGCAAACTCTTCAACGAGTCTCATCACATCTTCGTCGGGCTGCAGAACATCAGAGACGACCTGCCGAGCAAGAACAAGAAACCTCAGTAAGAACAACAGATTATACATTTATTATATATTCAGGTTATCCATCGCTCCTCATCTTTTACACGTGTATGTGTGTGTGTGTACAGCGTGAGGAGACGTTTCTCCAGTAGATATTACAGTAAATACACTGCCTGGACGGTTAAATATTGCAAATGACAAGATTTCATCATTCATTTACCTTTTGATTTGATTACACACATGATGTTTAAATGTTTAAATAACTAACTACATAAAATAACATTTCTAGAGAAAATTCACCACAGAGTTCACCATACCGTAAAAGCCTTCTGTCAATCAAACATATTTTATTAGACTGATTCTTTTACTCCAGTGAGGAACTTGATTTACTCTGTTGACACTTTTGAAAAAAAAAAGCTTTTAAACAAGTTAATCCAAATTTAGTTTTTTGGAAAAAAATAAATCTTAAACATCTAGTTTGACACTATGCATGATGGGTGCATCGCTTCTCACCCTGACACGCCCATCTCTGGGGTAGGCTCAGTCTCGACTCATCAGGTCACATGACCTTTTACCATCACTCCAATGTCCAGACTTTATGATCCCAAACAAACTAAAACCTAACAAGTGGTTTTCTTATAGACACACAGCTGTTTAGTTCCAATCCTGTGAGTTCTCATCACAATGTGTGTGTGTGTGTGTGTGTGGAAATGCTCTTACTTACTTACTTTTTCCCCTGACCTCAGTTTTTCCCACGGAGTTCATCACTGTCCTGTTAGGTTTTAATAAAGTTTTGAAGTTCTTAACCCAGTTCCAGTCATTTCAAATCTCTTTGTTTTCTTTGCTTGATGCAGAACAATAATTTGACTTTTTTAAAATGTTGACCTTTTTTTTTTACCCAGACAGTAAACGTCTATCTGAATGATTAAATTATTTGATTTTATGTAGAATCTGTATTTAAGTGAACTCTGTGTCTCACTGTGTGTTTGTGTCTCTGCAGGTTTGTGAGCATCAGTAAGAACTACAGGTCTGTAATACGAGCCTGCATGGAGGAACTGCAGCAGGTCGCAGGTGTGTGTGTGTGTGTGTGTGCGCGTGCGCGTGCGTGTGTGTGTGTGTGGGAGAGTTCATATAACGAAAACCAAACTGTACACATGAGTTTTATGATTATTTTTGTTTTTGATGTCAGCAAGTGGAAACAATTTTCTTTCTTTCTCTCTCTCTCTCTCTCTCTCTCTCTCTCTCTCAGTATCGACAAAAGACACACAGTACAGCAACCAGGTCCTGTTTCACTGTCTATATAACACTAATATTAAATCCTCCCTCAAAATCACTACACTCAAATATACCAGTTTTAACAATATATTTTATTTTAACAATAAAAATAATAATTTGCTAATAAAATGAAATAGAATATGGTATAAGGTAAAGTTTACAAACTTTAGTTGATTTGTGTGTGTGTGTTCAGGTGTCCATTCTCTTAGCGATTGAACTGATCTGGAATCTGTGTGAGGTTCTTTTCATCGACGCAGCACCAGGTAGAGTCTTCGAGAATTAATCACCCTATATACACTTTTTTTCACACACAGACTTTTCACACTTTACACACACATTTCATATTATTGATGCACAGTTAATAACATAATTTTTTTTAATAGCAGGTTATACAATCGTACGCCGCATTAAGAAACACTACCAGTCAAAAGTTCTAACTCCATGGTCGTTCCTGATGTTTATTTCTTTCTACACTGTAAAACAATACTGAAGGCGTTTATCCAAAATACACAATAATCTCCCTTGAACAGTTGATATTGAGATGTATATCTGCTACTTCTGCTCTGTAAAGCTTCATAACGGCTCTAATCTGAGGTGCTGGTGGTTAATTGGTGATTTCTGAGGCTGGTGACTCTAAATGAACTTCTCCTCTGCAGCAGAGCTCAGTTTTGGTCTTCATGAGACCTTCTGTTCCAGAACAGCAGACCTTCATGTCTTAAAATAACAACTGACTGCTGCTGCTGTTACTTAATTATTTAATGATGTATGTGTTATTTAATACTTTTAAAATCTTCAGTATTGTTACAGAATGTAGAAAATAAATCCAAACTTGTGTCCAAACTTTTGAGAGCAATTCAGTTATCAAACTCCTGTACACACATTCTATGTCCTGACTATTTTGGAAAGCGTATCCTCTCTGTGCCAACTTTCCAGTTTTATATATTTATAATTATTTATTGCTCTAGAAGTGATCAAACATACGTTTTCATAGCTTTAAACTTTTAATGGAGAAGTTTATTTTAAAAAATTGACTTACGTTGAGTTACGTTGTGTTGTGTTTTGTGTGTTGTGTTTAGCCGGCTCTCTGCTGCTGTACCTGCTGGACTGGGTGCGTTTACACAAAGCTGATGTAGATGAAAAAGCACGCGAGGTCCTGCAGAGTGAAAGTCCCACATATCATCACGCTTACTGGGACGTGGTACTGTGTCCTCTCGTCCTCCATCAGTCTGTTCAACACAAACCTGATACTCTGTCTTAACTTCCTAACTCTCTCTCTCTCTCTCTCTCTCTCTCTGTAGGTGATGAGTTTTGTCCTGCAGGGTCGTATGGACGAGGCACGACAGGTTTTACAGAAACAGGCGTCTCTACAGCCGGCGTCCAGAGCAGTGTATCAGCTCATGGACAACCTGCTGCACAAAATGCCTGTGTTTAACGTGAGAACTGAATTTATACTGATCTGTACAGTTACACGTTTATATTTATAAGTTTAGCAGAAGCTGAAACGTATTACTTCGTTACTTGGTGTTTGAGCTTGTGTCACATGTCCAGTACCACATGACTGATGATGTCAGAACCTTCAGGTGTCTCTGGTATTTCAGAATACATGTGGTTGGTTTGATGGCTTTGATGTTTTGGTGCTAAAATACCTCATAGTCAGTAATCACCCACATCAAGACCACTGCCAGGTGAACTAAACAACGTTATCAAGTGTATATACCAGCAAACTGGTGACAGGATCATGGTAGTGACGTCAGTGTGACGCACGAGCTCCAAAGCATCTCTCGAGCAGAAGAGGGCGCTCGCCTCCTCGCTTTGAGGCGTGTGTCGGAGAGTCAAGTGACCAATGACTAACGAAGCACCGCATTTGCCGAAATCACGTGACTGAATCATTATATTGGAGATTTTTGCACATAAATTTATAAATCAAGATTCAGGAAAACTTTTTTTTGCCCTTGAATGAAGCTTCATGAAATAAACCTTTTGGTGAAACTATTGGATGTCTAAGTGAGGCTTCACCTCACCATTACTGGATCATGGGCACCCAAGACTCACCCTCAGCTATGAGTACCTAAGGCCGGTCTGATCCCACAGAAAACACAAATCCCTGAAAACAATTCAATGCTGGCCACAAAAGAAAGTCACCAGAACACCACAGCCCACCACGTGGCGCCCAAGGCTACGGACCCGACCTACAAACTCACCAGATCCCTATCTGATCAAACTTCCACTGGATACACCAAACATACGAAGCCACAAGGATCTGCTGCCAGTGTCCTGATGCCAGACACCACAGCACACCCCTAGACAGAGGCGGACACCTGGACTTCAGAAAGTAAAAGTCCTGCAACGTATCTGTTCCATCCGTTAACGAAACCAGCTAATTTTAATTAGCACAACCTTTCAGCCAGATGTCATCACCTGATTTGTGCTGGTTTAGTTAATGGAGGGAACAAATATGTGGCAGGATGTTTGCTTTCTGAAGCCTGGGTTGCACCCAGAAGTCTTGAGGAGTCCTGCCCAAAGAGGCCTGAGCTGCCCCAAGCCAGGACAAGGACCAAAAACCCTGTGTGTTTATAATGTTATTAGATTTAATGTTGTGGCTAGTTGGTGTGTAAAGCTTCACCAATCTAGGATAATCTTAGGTTATAAGAACGAGTTACTTTTTAAAACTGTTACTGTTGTAGGAGGTTAACATTAAATGTCGAGTGTTAGTGGAAAATGATTGTGAAATAATTGCGGCATGATTGTGCAACACAACCTATAATAGTCAGTTTTTTCAGTAAAAACAATAATCATTTTCCAGTAAAAAACATTCTTACAGTCCTAGGCTAATGATAAAATCTTCTCCCATACATAAAAAATTAAAAACTCATGAGATCATAGTTGACATTGAGTCTATAAAGATACTTTTAAATGTTTTATTTATAATAAGAAAATGTGTGGACTATTTGAACACCACATATACAATATACTTTTGTCATAAGTCCACCACAGAATGCATTTACTGCTACTTAAGTGTAAATGACATGAATATATTTACAGAAACACTAAATTGGGTATATTTTTTTTATTTACTGTAGTCACAGACTGGTGTAAACTGTTCAATCAATGAGGCATGACAGGGCTTAAATGAATGGCTGCCTTTATCTCTGCTAACCACCAGATGGTGCCGTGGCTCCTGAAATAAACGTTTCAAAGGTTTGAATAATTTTTTCACAAATTTGGAGAAAGCCTCGTTGTTTTATAAGGATTAATTCACTCATCACTACTAAACACTGTAAAGTCAGTCTTGCCGCTGAGTTTGATGCAGTGCCAACTTTAACTTTGGGTTTCCCACCAGTCTTGTCTGCTAAATAGTTACAGGTAGGAAACCGGTACAGAAAATATCTGAATTGAGTTTAAAATTCACAGATTTTGTGATCAGGAGTTTTTACGTTTTGTGTGTGTGTAGCCTGGTAGCACGCAGACCCTCACAGAGTTTGATGTGAAATGGAGGCACTGGCACGAGGAGTGTGACCGCTGTCTCCAGGACAACTCTTTCGCTAGCAACCGTCACCTGGAGACCATCTGCAAGGTGAGACCTTTTCTTTCTATAATAATGACAGTAATTTAATTCAATTCAATTTTATTTGTATAGCGCTTTTAATCATTGTCGCAAAGCAGCTTTACACAATCAAAAAAATTATTTAAGTCTGTATGGAATGTGAGTGTGCAGGAATTAAAATAGTCAGATAGTCCCTGGGGAGCAAGCCGAGGCGACAGTGGCAAGGAAAGACTCCCTGAGATGGTAATAGGAAGAAACCTTGAGAGGAACCAGACTCAACAGGGAACCCATCCTCATTTGGGTGGAACAGAGAGCAGGAATTGATCTCCATTCATACTGTGTGTTAAGTAGCAGGCAGTTACAGTTTTTTTTAGATTTTTTTTTTCTTATTTTGTCGCACATATGCATCTCACAATGCAGGGTGGATAAGATAGGGGTGATATTCTGAACTAACTGAAATTTGTTTATGCACCTAGTTAAACAACCAGACAGTAGGCATTACAATGTTCAACCTAAGGGTGATAAAAGCATGAACTAGTTTTTCTGCATTGTTTAGCGACAATATATTTCTTATCTTGGCAATATTTCTGAGGTGAAAGAGTGCTATCCTGGTAATAATATCTACATGAGCTTCAAATGAAAGGCTTGAATCAATAATCACACCAAGGTCTTTTACTGTTGCACTTGATGGAACAGAAAGGCCATCTAAAGTTACAGAGTGATCTAAAATCGTACTCCTAGCTGTATGCGGTCCTATGACTAGAACTTCTGTCTTATCTGGATTAAGCAAAAGGAAGTTAATTAGTAGAAGAGGTGTGCTCCGGTGGGCTAGACTTAGCATTAGCTTTGCCTAAATGAGTATGCCGCCGAGTCGTCACCCACTCGCCCCGCTGTGAGGGCTCTAATGCCGGAGTCGGGGGCTGGTTATCTCCGCCTGCGGCACCCAGACTGTCCGCTACAGGAATAACACTGCTCTCACACTCTCTAACCCTCTCTAATGTTTGGATGCGCTCCTCTAACGCTGATATCTTCTCCATCAGATATCACTAACATGAGTAAAGGACGGAGACCGATTACCACTAACGACGGAGGAAGAATGTCTAAACATCCTGCACTCTACACACTGAACGAGCTGAATATTATCCATTATATCGTACTTGAGTTGGAGTTTAGTTGTTTTGAGCTGAATTCCATTTGTTGTTCTTAGAAGAAGAAACTCGCGCGCTCTCCAAAGAGCGCAAAAAACTAAAAAAAAAGGTGAAGCCAAATAGTATGAAGATGTAAAAACTAGCTGCTATTAATATTATTATTGTATAAACGAAAAAGCAATATAATTAAACGCTGATACAAACACGAAAATTTCGCGGCAACGGTACGAAAACAGGAAGTTACGTCACAGGAGTGACGTTATACGTGACTATATACGTTTTATATAGTTCAGGATTCAGACATATGTTGATCTAGCTACACTAAGAGCTTTTCTATGATGCTCTTCTTCCATGCTATTTAAAATACTAACAATTTAGTTTGACGCCATTTACATTCTAATTTCCGAGCGGTCTGTTTTAAAGTGCGTGTGTGGTCGTTATACCAGGGAGCGAGTTTCGAGTCTGACCTGCTTTATGCATGGGTCCTACTATACACTATCTATCTATATATATATATATATATATATATATATATATATATATATATATATATATATATATATATATAAAATACATAGATATGTTGCATTTGTTGTAAAATAGTATCGACTAAAACCGGTAACACAACAAGCATGCACATGCACCTAAAACACAATCATCCGTTGCAAAAAAAAAAAGCTACAACAGACCCGTCTTCGTCTTCCCGACAGTGCACCATAACTGGGGCATTTAGTCGACAAACAAAGTGCAAAATGGTGTGCACTCACCGACAGTGTAGTTCGCTTGATTGCTAAAGAGATGCTGCCCTTTAGTATCGTCGAAAAGCCGGCAGCTCTGAGAGAATGTTTAGCACAGCTGGCAACATTGCTACTCCTGACAGATCCTGCCTTAAGCCACACAAAGTCAACATGTTGGTATTTCTTGCACGGAATCTGCCATAAAATCACTATCTCTCTCTCTCTCTCATCATTGGTGTACATAGACTGCAATTCACTTTTTTTGCTGGAGAAATTATTTTTCAAAAGTTTTTTGCATATGGCTTGAGGCTTTTTGTTTGTTTGTTTACAAAGGTCCTAACAGGCAGTTTTGCCTGTTATGGAATGCATGTTAAGCCTATTGTTTAATATTTTTTGAAGTGCAATTTTGCACTTCTCCATCAGCATCCTCAAAGCAAATACTGCATCTGATGTACTCTTTCTAGGCATAAAACCATATTGCTGCTCACAAATGCTCACCTCTGCCCTTAACCTAACTTCCACTACTCTTTCCCACAACTTCATTGAGCTTTATGCCTCTGTAACTGCCACAGCTCTGCACATCTCCTCCATTCCTCTGGAATCCTCTCACTCTCTAAGATCTTGTTAAATAAACTATTTAGAAACTCTTCTTCCCCCTCTCTTAAGCACTTCCATACCTCCACAGATGTCATCAGGAGCAACAGCCTTTCCACTCTTCATCCACTTCAACGCCCTCCTCACCTCACTCTTACTTATATTTGCTACTTCCTGCTCCACAACAGTCACCTCTTCTACTCTTTGTTCTCTTTCATTTTCCTTATTCAGCAACTCTTTAAAGTACTCCTTCTATCTTCCCATCATCTGTCAGTACATTTTCATCTCTATCTTTAATCACTCTTACCTGCTACACATCCTTTCCATCTCTATCTCTCTGCCTCGCCAACCTGTACAGATCCACCTCTCCCTCCTTACTATCCAATCGAGCATACAAGTCCTTAAATGCTTTTTGTCTGGCCTTCGCCACCTCTACCCTCACCTTATGCTGCATCTCCCTGTACTCCTGTCTACTACCTTCAGTCCTCTCAGTGTCCCACTTCTTCTTAGCTAACCTCTTTCCCTGTATACACTCCTGTACTTCCTTGTTCCACCACCAAGTCTCCTTGTCCACTTTGCCCTTTCCTGATGATACACCAAGTACCCTCCTACCTGTCTCCCTGATCACATTGGCTGTAGTTGTCCAGTCAACTGAAAGCACCTCCTGACCACCCATAGCCTGTCTCAACTCCCTTCTAAGACTAAACAATATTTTTCCTTTTTAACTTCCACCACTTTGTCCTCTGCTCTGCCTTTGTCCTCTTCACCTTCCTCACCAACAGGGTTATTTTACATACCACCATTCTGTGTTGTCTGGCAACACTCTTCCCTACTAACCCTTTGCAGTCACTGATCTCTTTCAGATTACATAAAATATATCCACCTTCCTTCTTTGCATCATATCAACCACCTCTCTTGCCTTCCCAGTCATGGTCCCTACATTCAAAGTCCCTACATGCCACTCCTAAACTCTTGCCTTTCCTTTTCTCTCTCTGCTTTCGAACATGCCTTCCTCCTCTTTTTCGACAAACACTAGCCCAATTTCCACCGGCACCCTGTAGGTAAACAGTACCGGTGGCGGCCGTTGGTAAACCAAGGCCTCGACCGATCCGGTATGGAAGTGATATTTGTGATTCGCATCATTGATTTGGCAAAAGTTTTACGTCGGATGCCCTTCCTGACACAACCCCCTGCATTTATCCAGACTTGCGACTGACGCAAGAAGACACTGGATAATAATAATAATACTGAATTTGTTGCATGTGTTCAGGTCCTGGTTGGTGATGAAGACACTCTGCTGGAGCAGAAAGAGCTGCTGGGAACCTGGTACCATTTACTGATCAGCCGTCTGCTGTTCTCACATCCTACTGTTAAACCTGCTGAGCTGCACTACTACGCTCAGGTGGACGCACGCACGCACACATACACACACACACAAATAATTCAGTGTTATGTCAATTAGTTTAGATAATAAACAAAATAATAAGACGGCAAACACACACCAATGACTTTTCAGTTGTTATATATTACAGTTGTAATATCTAAAATTTAAAATAAAAATGTGTTGCATAACACTTCATTTCCACCTTTGTGTGTGTGTGTGTGTGTGTGTAGTCAAGTATGGACATGTTCCTGGAGTCGCACAGCGCTCCAGAGCCTCTGGACAGCATCTTACTGGCTGCATTTGAGTTCGATCTTCACCAAGTTATTAAAGACTGCAGGTCAGACATTATACACACTCAATCTCACACACACACTCAAATTTTTCTCTTATCTCTCTTCCATCTCACTTGTATCTCTCTCTTATTTTTTTTTCTCATCTCTGTCTGTCTCACACTCTGTTGTGTATTTTACAGAAGCCCTAGGCATCATGATATCTGCTTGTACTGTTTTCAGGGCTCATTTAATTAACCTTCTGTTAAAACAGACCTTTGTAAATCCTAATTGTGATGTTTATTTCTTAAATCTATGTTTTTTGTTTTGTTTAAAAAGTGTTTGTGTTGAATCGCAGCATTGCCCTGAATAACTGGTGGTTTGTGGCTCACCTGACTGACCTGCTGGATCACTGCAAACTCCTGCAGTCACACAACCTCCAGTAAGAGCTCCTTACAAACATGCGCTCGCGTGCACACACACACACTCGCTTTAGTAAAATTATAAGGTTTTAAGCTTTTGCAGTGAACCATATTTTTATAATCCAAAATCAGTGTGTTGTGTGTTTTTTTTGTTACCCTTCAACTCATAGGATCATCCAGCCCAAGTTCAACAATGTTTTTCTTTCAAGTGTCTATTCACCCAAGTATTATTTGACTTATTTTTGCTGTCACAGTAATTTTATATGCATAATTTACATAAGGTAAATAAGGGATATAAAAAGTGTCTAAGACTCCGACTGCACCCATGGAAGCTCAGTCATCTGGAGAAGGGGAGAAGATTCCAGATCAGTGGAGATTCACTTATTTCAAATTATCTTCCTGTTAAATATAGTAGCCAAGATTTTTTTTTTGTAGAGTCCACTGCCTTTTTAGGTTCCTCTTGAAAAACAACTTCATCTATACATCACCCAGAAAAAATGCAATTTTAGGATGTTTGAAACACACAGGAGTGGTTCCACAGCTCATCAAAGAGAATCAGGGGACGCTGTATTGTGGCTGAGGCTTAGCAAATTGATACCCCAGCAGAGTCAGAGATCTCATAACTGACTAATGTAATAACTTCAGCCTAAATGTCCCGTCTGAAACAGCCCCCTTAAGCTGGCATATAATCAAGGAGGGGATAATAACAGGGTGAATTATCTCTATGAGCCTTTTTGAACTAACATGCATGTCCTTGTACAGTCTGACCTAATACAAACAAATACAAAATCTGCCTAACACCAACCGCCCAATAGGGCATTCATGGATGACCTGACGGTCACAACAGAGTCAGGTTAATCCTGTAAGGACTTGAGAAGATGATAGTGTGTGCCCGAGAAAGTCCAAGAAAGTCACAAACAATCATGTGGAGTAAAGGTAAGAAAAAGGAGAGTCATCACTACCATCTGAGAAAATACCTCAGAAGATTGCGAGTCTACCAAGGAGCCTTAACAGCACTGCACTCTAAAGGCAGAGCAACAAGCTATGTTCATTGATAGAGGAATTAACTATTATGAGGTCTAGAGATGTAATACTATACCAACGGGTGACCAATGATGGGATAGAGGTGAGGACAGCGAGGAAGTGAAAAGCAGCAGAAGCAGTACATAGTCCAGACTTTTGTTACAAAATGCTGGAGTGACCCGAGTGGAGTGAATGTTGGGAGTGGTGACCCAAGGCACAGCTGGATGTTGATCTTTTCCATCCCTCCATTAGAGGGGGCAGTGGTGGATGAGTAGAGTCGGAGTTTGTTTAGGATTGAACCAGCAGCATTCCACCTCTCACATGCTCCTGCACACACTCAACCTGGAGCTACTTTCCATCAAATTCCATCTTTCTGTCTTCCTTAGGAATTTACTTAAGTCATAGTCAGCACCATTTATATTCCATCAGAGCTGGACATTTTCTTATGTGAACTATATGAGGCACACACTCGGAACCAGACAACCAACCGGGATGCTACGCTCATTGGGATGGGAGACTTAAAAAATGCAGACACGCAACACCAAACTTTTATCAACATATCACCTGCTCCACCAGGGGCAAAAACCTTGAACCACTGCTGCACCCAGTTTAAAGATGGCTCCAATGCACTGTCTCATCCTAAGAGGGAGGTGATGTGGACCAATCGGTGGCCACTCTGCCGTACATATTGGGAGATGCAGACTGGGAGATATTCCAGCGCCAGACTGATGACATCAGCTTCTGGAAGCAGATATTTGAATTATCTAGAAACTGGCGATATTAATGCTGCCCAAAAAACTACTGCCAGAATGTTTCCCAACCATATGACCTACCTTTGCCTCTAGGAACATGGAAATGTACATGACTGCATCATATAACATTCGCAGAGCGGTAAACGAGATGGAGCAGACCTACAGGAGGAAACTAGAGTCACAGCTCCAAGAGTGCGGGTCTTGAGGCCTGTGGCAAGGACTAAGGACAGTAATGGACTATAAACATACAACACCAACATCCACAATGATAAACGCGGACGTCTCTCTGACAAATGAGCTGAATCCTATGCTTGTTTTAAGCGCTGCAGCTAACGACGCTTACAATGCTAACGGTATTAGTAGTGCTAGTGGCAGCAAATAGGTGAAGAATGCCAGAATGGGAAACACGTTTATCATCTCGGAGTATGATGTGAGGAGAGCCTTCAGGAGTGTGAACACCAGGAAATCAGCAGGACAAGAAGGCATCACCGGTCAGGTCCAAAGAGCTTGTGCTGACCAGTTAGCACCGGTGTGACCACATGGAGAGTTTTAACCTTTCCTCATCATAATCCCTACCAGCTTTAAACAGTTCATTATTGTTCCTGTTCCAAAGAAACCCTATTCTTCCTGCCTCAAAGATCTTCTGTAGCAGTGCTTCCAGTTGTGATGAAATGCTTAGAAAGGCTGGTCAGAGACTTTGTCTCCTGTCAGAATTGTTTAACATATGATGCCATCTCACACCTCCTTTATACATTCCTAAGTTAGCTGCACACAAGGAAGGGGAATTATGTTAAAATGCTTTTTGTTGATTGTAGTTCACCTTTAGTACTATAATTCACTCCACACTCACCACCAAGCTGAGCCTTCATTTGTGTCAGTGGATCTCCAACGTCCTGACTGGGAGACCACAGGCAGCATGTCTCAGCTTTCCTCACCCTCAGCACTGGAGCCCCTCAGGGGTTTATTTACTTAATAGACTTCATTTTTCTCGTCATTGGCAGTCGTGTAGGAATTTTACTCATTATACTGTGCATGGTTGTATACTTGACAAACGAAATGTGATTTTTTAAAAACATTTATTTCCGCAATGTTGAAAATATATGTTTGGTTTATAAGTGTGTGTGTGTGTGTGTGTGTGTGTGCGCGTGTTTAGTTTTGGCTCTAACCTGCGGGAGTTCCTGGTGCTGGAGTACGCCTCTGGACTCTTCTCTCATCACAGGTGAGATGCATCTGTCTCCACAGTGAAGCACAGTGCACTCTTGACACTGTGCTGTACAATGAGCTACAGCATACATTATACAACAGGGATTTGGTCCCCACGACCATGTAATAGGATAACTGGTATAGAAGAAAAATTGATGTATAATATTCAACATCATTAAAAAAAAAAACTAAACATTGTAAGAGTTGAACTTGAGCATTTTTTTTGTAAGTCTAGTTTGTTTTAGTATTGTATTAAATGTAGTTCATATTTCTAATTTAACACCTGATTCTGCTTGTGTGTGTGTGTGTGTGTGTATTTGTATGTTAGTCTCTGGCAGCTGGCAGTGGATTATTTTGATCACTGCCCCGAGTTCGGCCGTGTGTATTTGGAGCTGCAGATTGAGAGAGTGCCACTGGAGACGGAGCGCAAAGCACTGAAGGTGCTCAGGATCTGTGAACAGCGACAGATGAATGAGCAAGGTGTTTATATATATACACACACACACACACACACAGTCTCCCACAAAGAAGTGTTTGGATCTGAATTAAATATTGTGAAAGGATGAGAGATTATGTTGAGAGATGAGAGATGCTGTTAATCTATATTTCAGTTTTTTCAATGAAATCATAACTTGTGTGTTTTTGTTGCAGTACGCAGTATCTGTAAGATCATGGCTAAAAGGGCTCTCACTAATAACAGACTGGGTTCAGCGTTGTCCTGGAGTATCAGAGCTAAAGATGCAGCCTTTGCCACGCTCATATCTGAGAGGTGTGTGTGTGTTTGAGAAGAAAAGTGTTTTTTTTTTTTTTTTTTCTTTTATTGTTACTTGGTGCAACTTGGTTTTTTTTCCCCACTCTCTGGGAATGGACCAACTGACTCCAATATTTAAAGCATAGATCTCTTCAACAGAAGGCTTAGAAGGGTCATGGTACTTGAGAATAGGGGCCCAGGTCTTGTGTTCTTTAGCTGCCATTTTAATCTTTTTTAAGGAGTTGCATGAGTAGAGATCAAATAAAGTGAGGTAAAAATTACTGAGTGCAATACATTTCTTGTCCTTAAAGATGGTACGAGCAGGCCAACTAATGATTGCCAACTACATGTTCTGGTACATTGGCTCCCCTTATGACCCTAAGATAAAACCCAAGGAACACCACTCTGGGAACATTGGAGTCACATATGTCCAAGTAATTTTTTTCTGGGTGTTCTGTGGGTGCAAACAAAAGCTCTCCACTTGGAGAGTGACTGACTTCATGCATTGGGTAGTAGAACGTCTCCGGATGGGCCCACAGTCCAGAGCTTGCAATAGCAGTGGATGTTGCATCAGTTTCAGTGCCAGCTGGAGGCTCTTGGCAGTGATGGTGTCAAATAAGTTGCTAGTGGTGGTGAAGTTGTGATCTGTACAGGCAACATGAAATTTTGTGTGAGAAATAAGAGTTTCTGGTTTTGGAGTGCATTGTGATGGGCAGTACTTCATGAGTGTGCTGGTGCTGCTGACTGATGAAGTTTTCTGTCAGGACCAAGATTGACAGGTTGACAGAAAGTAAATCAAACACACGAAACAAAATCTGAAATATCAGACGGGCAAACGTGAAATGTTCAGCAAGCAACATTAATTGGGTAGCACAGGAACTGGACATCAGGAACAGAATAAAAAAATTATTTCAGTCAGTATGAACAGGTTGTGCAGCAGAAACAGATGCAGAGCTCATGGATCATCACATGACCGTGGAAGAGAGTGTCTTTTTATGTTTTTTTTTTTCTCACTGCAATAGTAAACACTTACTCAGAAATAATTGATTTATATAAAACTTCTTAACATTATAGTAGTTAATGCTATTTCTTTAATGTTTAATAATTATGATCTGCTGCATGTGCCGTGCAGGTTTCTGCAGGATTACTGCACACGAGGCTCGTTCTCTGATCTGGATCTGATCGATAACCTTGGACCTGCCATGCTCCTCAGCGACAGACTCACATTTCTTGGTACCTGAAGGGTGTTTATGTGGAAATGTGCTTTTTTTTCAGTTCTCTACTTTTTTAACCCTAGCATTGTACCTGGAAATCACTTTTTTGGGGGGCTTATTATTTATGCAATGGGATAATTAATAATCATGGAACCATTGTTTCTTTTTGTGATGTATCTCAATTTTCACTCAGAAATGACAAATAATTAAATCAGTGTTTTGATGTAAAATAATAAGTATCCCTGATATGTCTGGGGCAGTTTCTGCTGTGGTTTGACAGGCTAAACACAATGTTGATGGACTCATTTGCATAAAGTCTAGATTTGTGTGGTAATAAGTATCTACCAGGTATTTGAATGAAGTAGTTACTGAAGTTCAGGCTATAGCCCTTTGTTTCTGTGAATATGGTTGTATTTAGCTTCAGTAAATTACACAATTAAGTAGAAGGTCTTTAGAAACACTGATATGTGTGCTGTGTGTTTAGGGAAGTACTGCGAGTTCCACCGGCTCTACGGAGAGAAGAAGTTCCATGAGGCAGCAAAGCTCCTGCTCTCCCTCATGACGGCCAAGATCGCTCCTCGCAGCTTCTGGATGACTCTGCTTATAGACGCCCTGCCCTTACTGGAGCAAAAAGAGGTGTGTCACTGCAGTCACTCGGAGGGTCACTGTGGGAATTTGTGTTCATTCAGTTACAAGAGAAGGGATGTCAAGGAGGCTCCAGTTCATCCCAAAGGTGTTCAGTTGAGTTCAGTCAGGGCTCTGTGCAGGACATTCAAGATCTTCCACTCCAAACTTGCACTGTCATGGTGGAACAGGTCTTCAGTTCCAGGAAAAGGAAGTTGTAGTACTACTGTGTTCAAACCCTTTCTATATAATTGTGTGCTTCCAGTTGTGTGACAGATTATTCAGAGCTAAAAGCTTTTTTGTAATATAAAATATCTTATTTATGATTGCATGGGCCAGAACAGTGGTGGCTCAGACAGTTACGGCTGTGGGTTACTGGGCTACTGATCGGAAGGTTGTGGGTTCCAGCTCCAGAACCGCCACTTGCCATTGCCACTGTTGAGTCCTTGAGCATGGACCTTAACCCTATCTGCTCCAGGGGGCGCTGTATCCTGGCTGACCCTGCGCTCTAACCCCCGGTTCCTAACTGGGATGATATGCGAAATAATAATTTCACTGTGCTGTAACGTACATTTGACAAATAATTGATTATTACTACTACTACTACAATGCCTTGAGCAGCTTTTACTGTGACGGTAAATAGCAGCAGCTCAAATGCGTGTCTGAGGATTTTTTTCCTCACAAAAACTCTAGACATTTAGAAATACAACAAACAGCAGCTGATCATTCAGGCTCAATGAGAATGTTTCTGTTTGAGAAGTGTATATAACTTGAATCAGATAAGTTAAATATGGATATTTTATCTGTTCATGTTTTAATGGGGGTTTGCCCTGATATTTGGAATTGTTACTTACTAATCGTGTGTGTGTGTGTGTAGGGGATCTTTTCAGTAGATCAGACGTATGAACTCATGTTCTGTCTGGAAGAGCTGACTTCTGACAAAAGCAAGCTAGAACC
This sequence comes from Clarias gariepinus, assembly GCF_024256425.1. Taxonomy (NCBI): domain Eukaryota; kingdom Metazoa; phylum Chordata; class Actinopteri; order Siluriformes; family Clariidae; genus Clarias; species Clarias gariepinus. The sequence goes on from NC_071127.1 coordinate 4,217,443, forward strand.
CGAGCAGCTAGCGCAGGTACAACACACCCACACTTAAAATCTAATTATTTCATAAAACTGACTGTTACAAAGTGCTGACACTGGAGACTCCTTCCATACATGTTAAATAAACATCTTATGGTAAAGTTTTCTGTATCTGTGATTTACAGCTGTGCTACTATCAGAGCTGCTGTTATAAAAACTTAATGAGCCCCTGCAGGCCAATCAGAAAAACTCAATAAGCTCTGTGGTGTACACTGAAATACGTGTTTGTGTTTTCAGGATGATGATGATGTCGAGTCCACAAAGCTGGAGCTGCTGCGATTGGCTCTGGCGCGTAACCTGGCAACGGCCATTGTGAAGGAGGGAACATTCGAGACCTAAACACACACATTCACACTCTAGATATAATCATTCATAAAGGACTTACATGCTCACTGTACTGTATATAAAACATGAAGTGTTTCGACATGTAATAAAAAAAGTATTTGTTACTGGTTTTTCAAATAAATCTTTTTCTCTGAATCTCTTACGCATTACACCTGAAATAGCAAGAAATAAGAATCTATTGCCCAAAATAAAGCTCAAAGTATATTTTATTTTTAGACAAATGAATTTGAGCATAAAAATCATGTTAAATACATAAAACAACATGCATATAAAACTACATATAAAGCAAAATCATATAAAACAGTGTATGAATAAAATCACAATATATTTTAATGATACAATTATTGTAAGCATTATATTGTTAATATTAGAAATCATAAGTGGTTCTATACTGGGTTTGATCGGCTGATGCCAAGAAAATACGAAATTAGGACAATGTTTAACAAATTTACAACACAATCTTGCAAATGGTACACTAAATCATTTAATTCAAGCATATACTTAAAGATAGAATAATCTATATTGTCTGTCTCAAATAGTAACAGAAATTCTTCTTTGACCAGGATCCATAATTTACACGCAATAAACACAATTAGAAAATGCACAGGAAATTCCTTTTTTAACTGTTTAGAATGGTTATTGCACTGAGAATGAATGATTTCTTGTAAATGTTTTTCACTGGTCCACCAGTCGACCTGCTGCTGATGCTAGTATATGTCCTCACAGATCAGCCATCACAGTAAAAACTATTCATATTAACAAAACCTAGGTTTTGGGATTCTCCTTGTGCCATGGTGGTTCTGGACCATTGGGGTGTGGCTCCATAGAACCTCTGTAGGACAGGTGTACTGTGGTGTCTATCACCAGGATATTCTCAATGGATCCTTTAGGTGCTGCAGCTTGTGGATCAGACTTGTATAAATGGTGCATTCCACGTGTGCTTGATCAGTTTGGGAACTGTTAAGTCTTTGCCTGCTGCGCCCCGTGTGTGGTGAGCTGTGGTACACTTTTTCTTCACCGGACAGTCTGGGCTTTGTTCTCTGTGGTTATGGGAGAGCCTTGGGTGCCTACTGTATGATCCTGTCTCCAGTTTACTGGTGTATAATTGATTATCAAGTTTATTAAATTCACCTGCCAGTGATGTATGTTGTCAAACAAAATAATTTATCCAAGTCAAATAACTGCAAATTATGACACAGTATTAGCATGAGTCCCAACTTCATTTTATCAAAGTAATCCTAACTTTTTAAAATGGTACCTAATTACCACTCCAATGACAACATTATACAGCATATAGGGTTCCTGCTGGTTTCGGTCTGATCCTGTAACAAAAAGATTTCAACTGAATTAAGTAGCAAAGTGATAAATATGACTTGTACTGAGTCTCCTACGGGTTTCCTCAGATAAACTCCCCAATGCCAGTCCTGTCAGGTGAGAATCCCATCAATGTCCTGAAACTGTTCCTGTCCATTTCAGCTCTCTGTTCCACTCACTGGGTTCAGCTTAAGTCCATGTGGCTTTTCATCTGCTGATCCTAATAGTCCTTCAGGTTTTTATGGGATTGAGGAATTTATGTCCCAGTCTGAGTCTGTTTAGTGTGTTATTATTAAAGGATTACATTTCTATAAATGTGTTCTCTGTTTGCTGACATGAAAAGGCAAGAAAATTTTAATCTTCGGCACACAGCTGTTCATCACCAACCAAATCTAAAAGAGAAATATCTGAATTAATAAACACAAAGTAGAAGGTGCTGCTCCATGATCAACAGCACATAATCACCTTTGCTGTAAGGAAAACATTACTATCTCATGTATATAATGTAATTTAACATTTATAAAATATTTCAGACTATTCACCTAGAACAAATTATAGTTCCCTAAGTTCTAACAGGAAAGTGAGCCGACATTTACAATCACATCACAGACTGTAGAGCTTTAAAATCAGATCACTGCTGTGTGTTTTATCTCCTGGTCTACAGTACATGTATATTTTAAGTGCAGACTTTAAAAAGAAGCGGAGATGAATTTTACAGGAATGACAGAAGACACGGTGAGGAGGTGGAGAGCTGGAAGGAGTGTCAGAGTGAGTAAAGTAGCTGATTAAATCTAATATTTGTGGCAGTGTGGCATTAAAGATGATGATTTTCATGAGTTTTTATGAGAGTTGAGGAGAAAGTCTGCTGCTTATCAGAAACAGGAAAAAGCTGAGATCATCTTATTCAGACAGAAGCAGCAGTATGAAGTCAGAGATAGCAGGGTGTCACAAGGAGACCAGCTGTTCATTTACAATCACTCTCATGCACTCAGGTGGGATGTAATTTGTAATAAAGTCTGATTAAATAGAATAAAGTGAAATTTTAACTCTGTAATCTGATATTTACTGGAACTAAAGAGAAATGCTAATGCTAATATACAAAATAATGCTAATCAGTCTGTTAATGTGTTTCAGTGTTTATATAAAGAGATCATTACTCACCTCAGTGTCTGTAGTTTGTAATGTTCATCGTCCTTAAGAGCGGAGAGACACTTCTTTACTGAGTCTCTTATTTTATTATGGGACAGATCCAGTAGTCTCAGGTGTGAGGGGTTTGATTTCAGAGCTGAAGTCAGAGCAGCACAGCCTTCATCTGAGACACGACAATTCAACAACCTGCAGAGACACAATTCACTCTCTGTTGTAACACAGATCTGGCAACCCTGTTCATAGCAGATAGACACAGATGTAGTGAAATAATCCTCACTAACAGAACTAAGTTTCATCTCTGAGAATGTCACTGCTGCTTTTAAACCCTGCAGCTCACACAGTGCAGTTAGTTTGTGTCTCAGCTGCAGTTTGTGTGATTAGTTACAGTGTTGTAGTAAATTTCACAGTCATTTCAGACACACTGCAGTCGCATCAAGTCAGGTTTTGTGCTGCAGCTTCTCACATACGTACATCTGACCCAAAGACTCTGTGACAAATCATCAGTGTGCAGTGAAAAGAAACAATCTTCCTCCTCAGGACATTAATGATGAACCTAAAACCTCTGCTTCAGTCTCACTATTAGAGAATGTGTCTTACTGAGGAGCAGGTCATGTGACTCTCAGAGAGATGATCTTACTTTAGTGTCTCCAGTTTACAGTCAGGATTCTCCAGTACAGCAGAGACACACTTCACTCCTGAGTCTCCTAGATTATTATAAGACAGATTCAGTTCTCTCAGGTGTGAGGGGTTTGATCTCAGAGCTGAAGTCAGAGCAGCCCAGCCTTCATCTGAGACACCACAACCACGCAACCTGCAGAGACACAATGACACACACTTCATCAACAGATTTACATCTTGGTTTATTATTTTAGTTTTAAGATGGTGAGTCTACAAAATGGTTCTCTAACAGACTTATAGTGCACTATACAGGGACAATAAACTTGTTTCTCTATAACCTTTGTTTAATAACACTAGACATTTATATAACACTATAGATTTATATTACTGCAGAATCAAGGAAGTAAAAGTCTGAGTCAGTATCAAAAACAAACACCATTAATTTAAACCAAGTTATACTAATTTCAGGCTTAAAGCGTTACTTTTGAGGAGAATCAAAACTCTTTACTAAACAATATTACTGACTAATAATTTATTGTTATTTCTTTAAGAATTTATAACACATGTATGCGTGCACACATCGTTTTATGTGTTTCAAAAAAAAATTTTTTCTATGCCTCTTCATTTCATTAGTTAGCATTAGCTAGCAACACAGCTACATTCTCTGGCAACTTTTAAGGTGGAATGTTTCTGTGTATTTTACTCAGTGCAGGAGTTAACAACATCAATCACTCAACTCACTTTAAGAAAACTATGGCAACTTAAACCCTGTTTCTCCTCCCTTAGAGAAAAAAGTGACGGAGTGTCACTAAGCTACAGTATAGATGTGAGCATAATTCCTCACACACTCTCTCTCTCTCTCCCTGCTCTACACAGAAACACTGCTCTGTCACGATTTTTTTTTAAGGTAAAGTGCTGAACCCTGATCTGGAGGAGGGTCTAACACATTTCTTTTGTTTTTTAGGAAAATCATGTGACCGTCGCAAAAAGGACAAATCTGTGGAGACTTATGTGATTGTCCTTAATGATCAAAAAGTGAATTTTACTGCCACAGTTTATAAATCCTCTACACTATTGAGGTAAACTGCATGGGTTTAATACTGCTTGTCCACTAAACTGTTTCTGTAACACAGATCTGGCAACCCTGTTCATAGCACATAAAAAAGGACAAACTGAAAGGACATTCAGTAACTAAATGAACTTTTAACTCTAAGACAAAATAAAAAGAATGGTTGTTGTGTCCTGTATTGATTTTAAGCTTTTGTGTCTTCTGTCATGTGACTCTCAGAGAGATGATCTTACGTTAGTTTCTCCAGTTTACAGTCAGGATTCTCCAGTACAGCAGAGAGACACTTCACTCCTGAGTCTCCTAGTTTATTAGACAGATTCAGTTCTCTCAGGTGTGAGGGGTTTGATCCCAGAGCTGAAGTCAGAGCAGGCCAGTGTCTAAATGATAACCAACCCTCCTTCAACCTGCAGAGACACAATGACACACACTTCATCAACACATTTACATCTTGGTTTATTATTTTAGTTTTAAGATGGTGAGTCTACAAAATGGTTCTCTAACAGACTTATAGTGCACTATACAGGGACAATAAACTTGTTTCTCCATAACCTTTGTTTAATTACACTAGACATTTATATAACACTATAGATTTATATTACTGCAGAATCAAGGAAGTAGTCTGAATCAGGGTGAAAAACAAACACAATCATTAATTTAAACCAAGTCATACTAATTTTAGGCCTGAAGTGTTACTTTTGAGGAGAATCAAAACTCATGTCTGTAATAAATAATATTACTGACTAATCATTTATTACTTAATACAATTTTACAGTAAATAAAATACAGTACAGTACTGTGTACTTAGACACATGTACATAAGTACTGTAAAAGCGAAGATGACTTTTGTACAGTAACAAGTACCACAATGGGGTACAAGGTCAGCTGAAGGTTAAATGTGTGTTTAACTTTGTGATTTAAATATCTGACTCCAAGACATTTAATTAATTATCTAATAATGTAGAATCTTTAAGTTATTGTTAGAAGTGTAATATATCAGTTTTATTTACATATGAGCTGGTCAAACCTCTGCTTCAGTCTCACTATTAGAGAATGTGTCTTACTGAGGAGCAGGTCATGTGACTCTCAGAGAGATGATCTTACCACAGTTTCTCCAGTTTACAGTGAAAATCCTCCTCGCTAAAACTGTAACCATTCAATCCTGAGTCTCTTCGATTATTAGACAGATTCAGTTCTCTCAGGTGTGAGGGGTTTGATCTCAGAGCTGAAGTCAGAGCAGCACAGCCTTCATCTGAGACACCACAATTATACAACCTGCAGAGACACAATGACACACACTTCATCAACACATTTACATCTTGGTTTATTATTTTATTTTAAAGATGGTGAGTCTACAAAATGGTTCTCTAACAGACTTATAGTGCACTATACAAGGAAAAAAATAAACTTGTTTCTCCATAACCTTTGTTTAATAACACTAGACATTTATATAATACTATAGATTTATATTACTGCAGAATAGAGCTGTGCGATATGGACAAATGAAACCTATCACGATTTTCTTGAACAATATTGCGATTTCGATTTTGACACACACAGACATGTTTTACGTGTAAATATGAAACATTTTTCCAAAGGAAAGCAAGTAGATATTTATCAAAGACCTGGAACATGTCTCTAAAACAGACATAAGGCAAAAAAAATAAAAAATCACCTAGTAAAGGTGTAACAAAATGTCTCTAGAACAGACCTATGGCAAAAAAAGTAAGTGTGTGTGTGTTAGGGTTGTAGCTGACTTTAAGTATCAAAGAAACTAAGGCACACTGTTATGCGCTAAAACGCCTCCCTGCTACGGATTGCACCCCCCACCCCCGCCCCAATGTCTATCAAATATTATATTAGAACATAAATTCATGGGTTTATGATTTAGAAAATGCACCAAACGAACTTGATTATGAAATTGGCAATATAAAAAAAGACATAAATTATATATTTTTTTCATATACAACATGTATATTTTTATATTGCTTATTTTACAATCAAATTCTTTTGGTGCAGTTTGTAAATAAACATTCTATGAGAATTTGTATTACGTGTCTTTTAATTTTTAGGTTTTGTATTAATTTGTCATGTGCCTAGGGTTAATTATAATATAATTGGCAATAATAATAATACTATATTTGATAATAATGATAATATGAATTTTTGATTGTGGTGTCCTAATATATTTCATAGAGATTATGTGGGGGGGGTGGGGGGGGGGAAATCCCTGGCAGGGTAGCATTTTAGCGAATAACACACATTAAAATAAATAGTTATACAAAAACACTATGTTGTGCAACTTAACTTTCAGAACTAAAAGTATAAAAATGTACAGCTGAGGCACATAAGCATTTACAAACAATTTCTGTTGTTTTCTTTTGCTAGTTTCTTCATCTCTTGGCTGATTTTTATCGCTCATTTCCATTTTGCAGCCGCAACAGAACGCTCCATCAAATAAATACACAGCTAAATGTTTGCGTCTCTTTCCACTTTTTGGGTGACGTAAGCGCTTCTTTTTCGTTGGTGTTTACTGGCGGCATCCGGATTTGTCAACAAATAATTGAGCAAAAACATAATGAAAGCTTTTAAAATAAACTAAAAGAAGCTTCGAAGCAGAAGATTTTGCCTCAATCATTTTTTGTAATCGAATTACTCGAAGAATCGTTTCAGCCCTAGTGTGTGTGCATGCGTGTGTGTGTGCATGCGTGTGTGTGTGCATGCGTGTGTGTGTCCCTGTTTCTGCAGCCTATTTGTCGGTAAGCTCAGTCTTCTGTTCTCGCGCTCTGTTTAGGTGTATTTACACCGCAATTTCAACACAATTTTAATTAATCGCAGTGTTTTATTTACATATAAGCTGGCCAAAGCCAAAACGAGGAAAAATAAAGTATCAGATTTCTATTAACAGAATAAGGATTATTTAAGAGCTCTAAACTCCTCCCACTGTCCAGAACATTCTGTAGAGCTTCAGAAACCTGTTCAACACATGACACCTTCCACACGCTCATGTGCGTGAGAGAGAGCATGTGTTGGGGGCGTGGACTTGTATGTAGATTACCATGACTGTCTCCCTGTGACTAGCGTGTGGGCGTGTCCTGTCTCAGGCCATTATCATATAAACAGACTGTACCTCTTATTGGATTTATACAGATTACATAAACTGAGAATATTTGTATTTAATTTAACTTCATTTAAAAGTACAGTATATAGTTTAAGCTTTCTATAGATATATTTCTCATGTCTGTGTGTGCAGTATTCACGGTGTTTCAGTTCATTTTAGCGACGCGTTTTAGAAAGATGTGAGAGAGCGGAGACTGAGACTAACCTACCCATCGCCCAAAGATGTAACTCCATATCAGTCCGGTTTTTAATTATACAGTGGAACCTCGGATTACGAGTAACGAGGTTTACGAGTGTTCCGCAAGACGAGCAAAGATTTTTAATACATTTTGACTTGAAAAACGAGCGTGTACTGCTTCTTATAACACACGTGTGCGCGCGCAAGTAAAGCAAAAGAAATTCTCAATACAGAGGTTAAAAAACATTTTCTTCTTTAGCTCATAGTGGTGTGTGTGTGTGTGTATGTATGTGTGTGTGTGTGTGTGTATGTGCCCAAGCGTAATTTGACACTGTGTTTCTGAAGGGGGATTCTCACACACAGCCGGCAAACACACACACGCGCGCGCAAAACACACACACTGTTCTCCGAAGAAACTCAGCTCAGAGGTAAGGTGACGGTTTGTTTGTTTGTTTGTTTTACTTTACAGCAGTGATTCTGTTAGTTTGCGCTCACACGAGTGTCATTAGTGATGTTTATTGCTAATTTTTAGATTAAACAGTGTAGCGGGAGAGTGACGTTGATTTATGACCGCTGTTTACAGAAGTGTAGTCCAGTGCGGGAGATGCATTGTGGGTAATGCAGTCCCGTGTGTGTGAACGCGAATGTGAGATTTAAGTTAGGATATATAGCCTGAGTTTTGTTCTTTAGTAGTTTTTTTAGTTGGATTTAAGTGCAGGATCCACCCGAAAGTTTGTACTATAGCCCGACAATGCAGCAAATAAAAGACCAGGGGGAATCGAGCAGTTTGTCCATCTCTTTATTACACGAGCATGGATTAACGGGCTGTTACGCTGTCGCGAGCAACATTAAAATAAAGCGGAGAAGCTTTAACAATTTAGAGGAGAACAGCAGTCTTTCCGTTAATGTGTGTGTGTTTAATTTAGACGAAAGGAGAAAGTTTAACTGTGTAAGATGAAAAGGGGGAGACAGAAGGGGCTGAAAGCCAGAGTCTCCACTTACTCTAGCCTGACACACACACACACACACACACACACAGCGCCTGCGCGCACAAACAGAAAGACTTACCTGTCCTCTTATATCCACACACAACATGTCTATTGCTACTGAAAGCCAGTACAAGCTACAGTTAGCAGTATTAACCTCACAGTGTGTCTAAATTCAGCAGACAAGATTAATAAACAATAACTTTAAAACAGAGCGTATCTGATACTCAATGTATTTTCTGATGGTCACCATATAAGTAGAAAAGCACCTGCTGCTGATCATGACAGATATTATTTAGGGATGCACCGCTACCACTTTTTTGGAAAACGAGTACGAGTACTTGCATTTCAGTACTCGCCGATACCGATACCGAGTACTTAATAAAAACATGATTTAAATTTACAGGTAACAGCTTTAGTTTTAAATTACTTGTGTTAAATGCGCTACATTTTGAGCCTCCTCTGGACAATTTCGCTGAGCACAATTTGCAGTCTGCCTTTGTTTTGTTGTCTTCATTCACTTTGAAATAGTTCCACACGGCTGACATGTCTCGCCTTGCCTTCTCCCCGCTCTGAGCTGCAGCCGGGGACTGGGGGCAGGCACTCTGCGCTTGTGATATACATTTACATTTACATTTAGGCATTTGGCAGACGCTCTTATCCAGAGCGACTTACAAAAAGTGCTTTAAAGTTTACATTATTGGATACATACTTACACTGGGTTAACTAGGTTAATAACTAAGTACCATTAGTCCAACACAACTAAGAAGAGTTTTTTTTTTTTTTTTTTTTTTTTCGGGGGGGTTAGTCCAAGTACTGGAGAAACAGATGCGTCTTGAGTCGTCGTTTAAAGATAGTCAAAGTCTCTAATGTACGGACATCCAGAGGAAGTTCATTCCACCACCTAGGTGCCAGAACAGAAAAGAGCCTGGATGAATGCCGCCCTCGATCCCTGAGAGATGGTGGGATGAGGCGAGCAGTGCTGGAGGATCGGAGGGAACGTGGTGCAGTGCGTGGTGTAATTAGCGCAGAGAGGTAAGTGGGTGCTGGGCCATTTTTGGCTTTGTAGGCAAGCATCAGTGTTTTGAATTTGATGCGGGCAGCTACAGGAAGCCAGTGCAGGGAGCGGAGGAGTGGGGTGGTGTGGGAGAACTTGGGAAGGTTAAAAACGAGTCGTGCTGCTGCATTCTGGATCAGTTGCAGAGGACGAATCGTGGACAAAGGCAGGCCTGCCAGGAGTGAGTTGCAGTAGTCCAGTCTTGAAATAACAAGAGACTGAACAAGCACCTGAGTAGCCTGTGAAGAAAGAAATGGGCGAATTCTTCTGATATTGTAAAGAAGAAATCGACAAGAGCGAGTAAGGTTAGCGATGTGTGGGGAAAATGACAGATGATTGTCCACGGTTACCCCAAGATTGCGGGCAGTGGTTGAGGGAGTGATTTGGTTGTTGTCCATGGATATCACAAGGTCTTGACCTGGAGATGGTGATTAACCTCTTACACGCCGCTTAAACATAGACATTTCTCAGACCGTGGTAATTTTAACGAGTACGAGTACTTTAGAAAATGTGGTATCGAGGCCGATACCAGATACCGGTATCGGTGCATCCCTAATATTATTATACACATATCTCACATCTGGTAAATACCTAATTACAGTATAGCAGCCCCTATATCAGGAAAACTAACAAGCACTTAATGTGATCTAGATATTCTTACCAGAGCTATAGTGTTATTTCTTTATGGACCAGAACACTTATCAGACACACGTGTGTACACACAGTTATCTCAGGACCGGTAACACACACACTACAATTTATCACTGATGTTATATGTTTAAAAAAAAATAAATGTTTCTATGCCTCTTCATTTCATTAGTTAGCATTAGCTAGCAACACAGCTACATTCTCTGGCAACTTTTAAGGTGGAATGTTTCTGTGTATTTTACTCAGTGCAGGAGTTAACAACATGAATCACTCAACTCACTTTAAGGTAACTACGGCAACTTAAACCCTGTTTCTCCTCAACTGGAGTAAAAAGTGATTAAATGTGGTGCCGATGCACTCCGACAGAACTACAGCTGTGATTCTAACCCATAACAGTCCTACTGCAAGCACCAACACACACATTTAAACATAATGATATATATATATATATATATATATATATATATATATATATATATATATATGGGAGAAACTGAGTCCCGAGCTGGAGGAGGGTCTAACACATTTCTCTTGTTTTTTAGGAAAATTGTGTGGACCTCACAAAAAGGACAAATCTGAAGAGTGGGATTGTTTTATAAGAATTGACACAAGCTGTACACACACTACAGAGACTCATGTGACTGTCCTTAATAATCAAAAAGTGTATTTTACTGCCACAATTTATAAATCCTCTACATTATTGAGGAAATCTGCATGGGTTTAATACTGCCTGTCCACTGAACTGTTTCTGTAACACAGATCTGGCAACCCTGTTCATAGCACATAGACACAGATGTAGTGAAATAATCCCCACTAACAGAACTAAGTTTCATCTCTGAGAATGTCACTGCTGCTTTTAAACCCTGCAGCTCACACAGTGCAGTTAGTTTGTGTTTAGGAGGAGGCGTCGCAGTTATTCACAATGATAATTTGACTATTGTACAAAAACACGGACACAAATTTAATTCATTTGAAATTCTTTATAGTAACATAAGTGTATTTAACTATATTAAGTCAGCTCAGTCGATCCCGCTAATTGTCATTTACAGACCTCCAGGGCCGTACTCGGAATTTCTTAGTGAATTTGCAGATTTCCTCTCAAACCTAGTCATTTCTGTAGACAAAGTGTTAATTGCTGGAGATTTTAATATTCATTTTGAAAACCCAGAAGACCCTCTGAGAACTGCATTTATGTCTATACTGGACTCGGTAGGAGTAAATCAGTGTGTAGTAGGACCCACTCATAAAGCAGGTCACACTTTAGATTTAATAATATTATTTGGATTAAGTATAAGAAATTTATTCACAATACCACTATCTGAAGTTATCTCAGATCACTATCTTGTCTCATTGCAAGTGTGTCACAATAATAATGTACACACAGCGCCGCGCTACCGTATGAAACGTACATTCACATCAACTACCAAACAGAGTTTTATCAGTAATCTCCCAGAGTTCCCAACTTCGATTAGATCACCGTCTGACCCCACAGAACTCGATCAGGCGACTGAATATTTAGAGTCGACATTTCGCTATACCCTAGATAATGTAGCTCCAGTCAAAAGAAAAATTATTAGAGATAAAAAACTTGCTCCCTGGTATAACGATCACACGCGCACTTTAAAACAGACCGCTCGGAAATTAGAACGTAAATGGCGTCAAACTAAATTACTAGTATTTCAAATAGCATGGAAGGAGAGCATCCTGAACTATAGAAAAGCTCTTAGTGTAGCTAGATCAACATATCTCTCCACTCTTATAGAAGAAAATAAAAATAATCCTAGATTCTTATTTAATGCTGTAGCCAAATTAACCAGAAATAAGACCACTGCAGAAATCTCCACAACAACATCATGCAATAGTGAGGACTTCATGAACTTTTTTAATAATAAAATTGTAAATATTAGGCATAAAATTGAGGTTTTGAAACCGAACAATGTAATTGATGCAGATGTTAATCTAGCCATGTCAGACCAGAACCTAGAATACTTTACTCCCCTTGAAGAGAATGAACTAATTTCACTCATCTCTTCTTCAAATTCATCAACCTGTACATTAGATCCTGTACCGACACATTTTCTTAAACAGATAGTACCAGCAATAATAGAACCCCTGTTGAGAATAATTAATTCTTCACTCAGCATTGGATATGTTCCAAAATCTTTTAAATTAGCAGTTATCAAACCAATAATTAAGAAACCTGACCTCGACCCCTGTCAGCTGTCCAGTTACAGACCAATATCAAACCTCCCCTTTATCTCTAAGATCCTGGAAAAGATAGTAGCGGAGCAGCTATGCTCATATATACATAGGAATGGCATACATGAACTGTATCAGTCAGGATTTAGGCCTCATCACAGTACAGAGACGGCGCTCGTTAAAGTAGTAAATGACATTCTATTGGCCTCTGATCAGGGTTGTGTAACTATGCTTGTATTACTTGACCTCAGTGCAGCTTTTGACACTGTTGATCACGCTATTCTTCTTCACAGATTAGAAAATGTAGTGGGAATTAAGGGTACAGCCCTCTCCTGGCTCAGATCCTATCTGACCCATCGTTATCAGTATGTAGACTTAAATGGTGATTATTCTGCATGTTCTCTAGTGGAGTTTGGCGTTCCGCAGGGTTCAGTTTTAGGTCCACTGCTTTTTTCCCTTTACATGCTTCCTCTGGGCAACATAATCCGTAAGCATGGTATTAGTTTTCATTGTTATGCTGATGATACACAGTTATATGTCTCAGCAAAACCTGATGAGAAAAAACAGCTTACTAAAATTGAGCAATGTGTGCAGGACATAAGAAATTGGATGCTAACTAACTTCCTTCTGCTAAATCCGGATAAGACAGAAGTTCTAGTCATAGGACCGCATACAGCTAGGAGTAAAATTTTAGATCATACCGTAACTTTAGATGGCCTTTCTGTTCCATCAAATGCAACAGTGAAAGACCTTGGTGTGATTATTGATTCCAGCCTTTCATTTGAAGCACATGTAGATAATATTACCAGGATAGCATTCTTTCACCTCAGAAATATTGCCAGAATAAGAAATTTATTGTCGCTAAACGACGCAGAAAAACTAGTTCATGCTTTTATCACCTCTAGGTTGGACTATTGTAATGCCTTACTGTCTGGTTGTTCAGCTAGATGCATAAATAAGCTTCAGCTAGTCCAAAATGCAGCAGCGAGAGTCCTCACCAGAACCAGAAGATATGAGCACATCACCCCTATCTTATCTTCACTCCATTGGCTCCCTGTGAAATTTCGCATTGATTTTAAAATACTACTCTTGACATATAAAGCATTAAATGGTCTCGCGCCGCAGTACCTGAGCGAACTGCTAGTGTCTTACGATCCGCCACGCCTACTTCGATCAAAGGATGCAGGCTGCTTGTCAGTACCGCGTATTATGAAAAATACAGCTGGGGGCAGAGCTTTTTCTTACAAAGCCCCAAAGTTATGGAATAGTCTTCCAAATAGTGTTCGGGACTCAGACACAGTCTCAGTGTTTAAGTCCAGGCTAAAAACCTATTTATTTAGCCGAGCATTTTTATAAATAGATTTGCCATAGGTAAAGGAGCAGATCTGGGGGACTCATGGACGTAGAGTATTATGGTAAACTGGTATGTTTGGATGCTGTCTTCCTCACTCTCATTGATCACTCAGGTTTGCTGACGGTGAGGTGATTGTTTGCTTTACATGTCAGGAAGCCCTCATGTTTGTGTTTCCTTCTGGCTCCTCCCTTTTAGTTATGCTGTCATAGTTAGTCCTGCCGGAGTCTCTGCTTGCACGCTACAGTTAATATACATTCACATTATACATTGTGTGACTGTGACCATACCTAACTGCCATCTCTCCTCTTCTTCTCTTTCCCCCCTCTTTCTTTTTCCTCTCTCCTCCTGTCCCCCCCTTTCACTCTTTCTCTCTCTCTCTGTCGAGCTACACATGTCGTTCCTGAGCTGCCAGTGATCCAGACTCCCTCTGCCCTCCGGACCTGTCTGACCCATCCTGGTGCCCCGCTTCTGGCTGAAGATCTCGTCACATGGATGCCCCGTGTGTCTCTCTGGGATGCGTCTGGTGTCTGGGAATGATTCTCTCTACCTAGAAAATGGTTCTGGCCTTGACTGGTGTTGGCAACTGTTTCTCTGGGGACTTGACAGTTCGATAGTTCATGACTGGAACTTCTTACAAGTCTACCTGGGTCTTCAATAACTACCTGGACTCCATATTAACATCAATTAACATCAGCTATTATAGCTGAACTGCCTCCCACCCTACACACTGTATAAATGCAGATCATTTACTGCTTTCTGTTTCACCCAGATGAGGATGGGTTCTCTGTTGAGTCTGGTTCCTCTCAAGGTTTCTTCCTCTTACCATCTCAGGGAGTTTTTCCTTGCCACTGTCGCCCTCGGCTTGCTCACCAGGGACAAACTGACCATTTTGATTCATACAAATTCACATTTCATACAAACCTAAATAATTCTTTTGACTATGTAAAGCTGCTTTGCGGCAATGAAAATTGCTAAAAGCGCTATACAAATAAAATTGAATTGAATTGAATTGAAAATTGTGTCTCAGCTGCAGTTTGTGTGATTAGTTACAGTGTTGTAGTAAATTTCACAGTCATTTCAGACACACTGCAGTCGCATCAAGTCAGGTTTTGTGCTGCAGCTTCTCACATACGTACATCTGACCCAAAGACTCTGTGACAAATCATCAGTGTGCAGTGAAAAGAAACAATCTTCCTCCTCAGGACATTGATGATGAACCTAAAACCTCTGCTTCAGTCTCACTATTAGAGAATGTGTCTTACTGAGGAGCAGGTCATGTGACTCTCAGAGAGATGATCTTACTTCAGTGTCTCCAGTTTACAGTCAGGATTCTCCAGTACAGCAGAGACACACTTCACTCCTGAGTCTCCTAGATTATTATTCCCAAACAGACTCAGTTCTCTCAGGTGTGAGGGGTTTGATCTCAGAGCTGAAGTCAGAGCAGCCCAGCCTTCATCTAAGACATCACACACACGCAACCTGTAGAGACACAATGACACACAGTTTATCAACACATTTACATCCTGATTAATATTTACTGTGCTGTTTTTGTGCAGATTCATCACACTTAAATAATCCAGATGTTCAAGGTTTAATATTAAACAAAGATTACCAAATAGAAAAAGCAGTTTTAAAATAATGGTCATTTTTCATATCACACAATGACACACACTTAAACATTACATGTTAGTTTAATATTTACTTTAAAGATATCTGAAAATGATTTTATTATTCAGAATGTCACGAGGATTTAATATCACCTGATTATTCTAATTAACAGTGTAATTAATAATGATAATACTGAGTGTTATAGTTAGTTTCTGACTTTTTAACTTAGTTCATAACTTAGCAGCTGTAGCTGAACCGAGACCAGTAGACTGACAATGAACTTTAATGTGTGTGTGTGTGTGTGTAAGAGAGAGAGAGAGAGAGAGAGAATCTCTCTATTAGACTTATAGTGCACTATACAGCGACAATAAACCTGAACCTGCACAGCCTTTACTTATAACAATACAGGTTTATACTGTTACGATAAGAAAAACAGCTGCTTTCAGCTCTGCTGCACCGCCGGAGCTCCACAAGTTACAAAGCCGACTGAACTGCAGCAGAAGTGCGTCCTACACCAGAAGACCAGAACATTAACCTCAGCTACAGTGAGGATTCTCCAGTACAGCAGAGACACACTTCACTCCTGAGTCTCCTCACATTTAGTTCTCTCAGGTGTGAGAGGTAATACTTGTTGTTAAGATGATGTGTCTGTCATGTTGGACAGTCTTCCTTTTCTTCACCAATCCCAAGATATTATTAACATACACCAAAGTATTACTGCTGTTATTGAGATTTATCTACATTAAGTGCACTAGAGCTACAAAAGTATTGATGTTTTAAGTTAAATGTAATGAGTTAGGTTTTGTAGAATTTATACCTGTTTAACAGTATTTTAATACACATGTACCTAACTGTAGGTCTGTTTAATAATAATAATAATAATAATAATAATTAATTAGTGAGTAATATGTTTGCAAAAAAATGTCAGTTAATAAAACACCGAATAAACTATTACCTGCTGCTTTTAGTGAGTTATTGTGACTCAGAGAGATGATCTTACCACAGTGTCTCTACTTTACAGTCAGGATTCTCCAGTACAGCACAGAGACGCTTCACTCCTGAGTCTGTTAGTTTATTATCAGACAGGTCCAGTGTCTTCACAGTCAGATGCAGTTCTCTCAGATTGGAGGTTTCTGAGTTGAGCACTGAGACCAGAGCTTCAGCACTTCTCAATTTAATTCTATCACACCTGATACTAAAGGAAATAAAATAAGACATAATGAACTAACACTAGTACAAATGATCAAACAGATCCTCAAAGCTTTCACTGCACCTTCTCATTTTTATAAACACCAAAAGCACAAACAGCAGTTAGACAAAACAGATAAATGCTGTAATAGTAATTCACAGTCAAAGCGGCTCAGAATCGACTTGGTGGGAGTTTCAGCTTCATCATCATCTCACACACACACACACACACACACACACACACACACTGTATAAACATGGAGCATAAGATTCAGACAGATTGGGAAGTGAGAGTCTGATGTAACTAAAAGTTTCATTCAGTGTTAGATTTATCTGAACAGATTAGACATTAGATTTGTTCTGTAATTAGTGAGATACTGAAATGATAACCAGGCCAGGTGTGAAGGTGATTAATGTTTATGTACAGTACCTAGCATTAGCTAACAGGCTAACAGGGTGTGTGTGTGTGTGTGTGTGTGGTTGAGAGACAAATAATTACAAAGAACTACAGCGTGAAATAGAACAAAAGTTATAACGTCAATGCAACATACAGTGAAACCATGAATTTCATCCTGAACTCTCTCACTGCTCTAATTTACACTACAGTGACTGGGGTCTGTTGTGTTCGTTGTGGATAAACAATAATTAATTATGGCGACTCCTGGGTGGAGCTGAGCCCCAGGCTGGTGGAGGGTCTTCAGCAAATTACACCCTTTTACACTCAAACATTCATTAACCCTAGCAAATCTGAAGCACGGATTTACAGTATATAGAAAAAATATAAACAATAAAATAAGAAAAAGGAAAGTGATGTGTTTCTCTCATAGTTTTTGCATGTAAAAACACAGCAGTGAGACATTAGACTACTTAAAATGATCCAAAAGTGAATTTGCCATAATTTTGCAAAATTAAGCAAAATAAACACTGGGGATCAAAACATGACGAACGGTAAACAGAACAGAGGAAACTACAAGAGACGCAGGACAACAAGCTGTAAGAACACAGAGCTTAAATAATGACACTAATCATGAACCAAACCAAACATACGTCAGCCCGACCGCATCTTTTTCGAACTGCTTGCTCACGCACCGTTGGGGGCGGAGTAACACACTCGGAGGAAAGCGCTAGTCGCTCCTTCTGCGTGCGCGAGCTCACAGACGCCCCTGATTGGCTGTAGAGCCGTAATTAATGTGGGAGCGCGAGTACCTCTCATCCCTCCCCCCTGAGAGAGCTCGGCCAATCAGCTCTCTCTGTGCCTCCGGCTGTGAGAGGAAAACAGCATTACCCGGGGTTCGAACCAGCGATCTCCGGATGATAGGGCGAGCGCTTTACCACTGCGCCACTCGGAGGCCCAAAAAATAAACTAACACACATTTAATGCGATAAACAAACAAAAAAAAGCACAGAAAGCTACATATGTAAGTTGAACTACTAGTAATGCACCAAAATGAAAATTTAGGATGCACTTGGCCGAAAACCGAAAATGAAACTGAAAATGGCTTCTTTTACAAACTTCTAAATGTTAAAACATGCTTACTCTATATTTGTATTGCAATATATACAGTACAGGCCAATAGTTTGGACACACCTTCTCATCTATCTGTCAATGTGTTTTCTTTATTTTCATGACCATTTACATTGGTAGATTCTCACTGAAGGCATCAAAACTATGTGTAGTTATGTACTTAACAAAAAAAGGTCTCCACAGTCACCGGACCTGAACCCAATCGAGATGGTTTGGGGTGAGCTGGACCACAGAGTGAAGGCAAAGGGGACAACAAGTGCTAAACACCTCTGGGAACTCCTTTAAGACTGTTGGAAAACCATTTCAGGTGACTATCTTTTGAAGCTCATCGAGAGAATGCCAAGAGTGTGCAAAGCAGTAATCAGAGCAAAGGGTGGCTATTTTGAAGAAACTAGAACTTAAAACATGTTTTAAGTTATTTCACCTTTTTTTGTTAAGTACATAACTCCACATGTGTTCAGTCATAGTTTTGATGCCTTCAGTGAGAATCTACCAACGTAAATGGTCATGAAAATAAAGAAAACACATTGAAAGAGTGAAGGTGTGTCCAAACTTTTGGCCTGTACTGTATATTCTTTAAGAACAAAAGTTGTTTAGCTTTTTGGCTGCAGAGACGGTTCCTCTGTGCCGAAATTTCGGTGCACCACTATTAACTACATAAATTTTTCTTTCGCAGATGTGAACATTAAATATCCAGCATTAAATATTAATACATATTACATATTAATTGTTGACATTGTAATAAATCACAATGTCAACAATCTTCCTCATTCTTTTAGTCACCAAGGCATAAATTTAAGACTTAAAACATTTTGTTTCCCTCAAGTGACACTGTTCACATATTTAATACCTGCCCTTCAGTCTTATTCATTCATTCATTCATTCATTCATGTGATAGTTATTCTCTTACTTAACTATTTATTCACATTAACACCACTCTGTATCACCTGAAGCTTAAAACATCTTAAAGTACATATTTATCAAAGTGTTTTCGGTTTCTCTCTACAGTAGAACAAATTTATACAGATTTACTTACATTGCTTTTCTGGATTCTGCAATCACAGGCATCACCCTCACAAGAACCTCATCTGTTATCTTCTCTGGACTGATATATTTATTCAGGTCAAATTCCTCCAGATCCTCTGCTGATGTCAGTAACACAAACACCAGAGCAGACCAATGTGAAGGAGAGAGTCTACTTTGTTTTCCAGATTTTAGGTAGTGTTGGATTTCCTCCACTAGAGAATCATCACCCAGTTCATTCAGACAGTGGAACAGATTGATTAATTTCTCTGTAGGTAGATCTTCACTGATCATCATCTTAATGTACTGAACTGTTTCCTCTTTGCTCTGTGAGCTACTTCCTGTCTGTGTTACTAAGTCATGTAAGAGTTTCTGATTGGACTCCAGTGAGAGACCCAGAAGAAAGCGGAGGAAAAGATCCAGATGTCCAGTCTCACTGTTTAAGGCACGGGTTATTGCACTAATGTGCATCGTAGATTCAGATAACTCCCCCGAATCAAAGGACTCCCCCGAATCAAAGGACTCCCCCGAATCAAAGGACTCCCCCGAATTAAAGGACTCCCCCGAATCAAAGGACTTTTTTGTTTTAATCGAATTTGCCAATTCTGAAATTATCTCAGGTTCAGAGAACATTTCTGATTTAAAACGCATGTCTAAATCATATGCAATCTCTGGTTTACAAATCTGATTCTTTTTAAGAACATTTCTCTTTTCCCTCATGAACATCAGGTGCACATACAGAGCTGCGAGATGCTCCTGAATACTCAGATGAACAAAGCAGTACACTTTACTCTGGTGAAGCCCAAACTCCTCTCTGAAGATCTGCGTACACACACCTGAGTACACTGCTGCTTCTCTCACATCAATGCCACACTCTCTCAGGTCTTCTTCATAGAAGATCAGGTTGTGTTTCTCCAGCTGCTCAAAAGCCAGTCGTCCCAGTTTGAGAAGCATTTCTTCATCACTCTCCTGCTTCTCTGAGTACTTTTCTCTTATGATGTTTATCTGAATGATGAGGAAGTGTGTGTACATTTCAGTCAGAGTCTTGGGGATCTCTCCACTCTCTGCTTCACCCAACATTCTCTCTAGAACAGCAGCTGAAATCCAGCAGAAGACTGGGATGTGACACATGATGTAGAGGCTTCTTAATGACTTCAGGTGTGTGATGATGTCATTGGCCAGGCTCTGATCACTGATCCTCTTCCTGAAGTACACCTCCTTCTGTGGGTCATTGAACCCTCGTACCTCTGTGAATCGATCGACACACTCAGAGGGGATTTGATCAGCTGCTGCTGGTCGGGAGGTGATCCAGATGAGAGCAGAGGGAAGCAGATTCCCTTTGATCAGGTTTATCAGCAGCACAGGCACTGATGCTGATTTAGTTACATCACACACACTCACTGTGTTTTGGAAATCTAGAGAGAAACGACACTCGTCCAATCCATCAAAAATTAACAGAACCTTTTCCAAACTGGACATTTCTATTTCTTTTGTTTCTTTAAAAAAGACATGAAGGAGCTCCATCAGACTCAGTTTCTGCTCCTTCATCAGATTTAGCTCTCTGAAAGGAAGTGGAAATATAAGGTGGACGTCCTGATTTGTTTTCCCTTCAGCCCAGTCCAGAATGAACTTCTGCACAGAGACTGTTTTTCCGATGCCAGCAACTCCCTTTGTCAGAACAGTTCTGATGGGTTTGTCTTGATCAGATAAGGACTTAAAGATGTCATTGCATTTGATTGGTGTTTCCTCTGATGTTCTTTTCCTGAATGCTGCCTCCATCTGTCTCACTTCATGTTCTTTATTGATGTCTCCACTGTCTCCCTCTGTGATGTAGAGCTCTGTGTAGATCTCATTCAGGAGTGTTCGGTTTTCCTGATTTATTATCACGTCATTTAGACACTCAAAC